>NW_012150063.1:6770735-6784682 GCF_000956105.1 Propithecus coquereli | reverse complement strand
TTTTTCTTTTAGTAGAGAACAAGATACTTTGCTAGACCGCTTTGGAAAGTGTGGTCTTGGTTGTCCCCATGTACTTGAGGATGACTTTGCCTCTTGAATTGACATGACACCCAAGCTTCCTGTCCCCCTCTCCCCAAATAAGACATCCTGGTAGCTGGGGATGGGCGGTTACTGTTCAGAGGGAAGTTTCCCCCTTCAATATGAAAGGTAATCGTTGTGCTTTCGTTTTGAGTGAAGATTATAAACACCAGTGGCTCCTTGAGAGTGCGGTACTGTGGCCTGATCAATCGCAAACTTGTTTCCATTTTCCCCCTAATGGAGACTGGATTTTAATTGCTGGCCCTGTTGAAAGTAGACTTTGAGATATTCCACTTAGAAAAAGGATTTTCCAGGAACCATATCTGTGGAGACGTTGTAGGGGCAAGAACAGGGTTGGGATCAAAGATTGGGGGTTAAGCGTCATAGCTCTGCCGTAAGAGAGACAACCAAGGCATCACGGTCAAGTGACTTGAGCAGGAACCTCCCCCAGTGGCAGGGCACGTTCTAAACTCTCATCCGAGATCCTCCAAAGTGTGTTCTTGACTCCACACGACTCCCCGATACCCTCACCCTCTGAGGAGGCAGAACCACCCTTTTATCTCTCATGGCGATGGAAACCCACGTACTCATCTTACAGGTGTATTCCTGAAGAGTTGTCGGCAAAAAAATTGTTTTTGTATATTGAATCACATTCCACGTTTACCAGGAATGTTAACATTTAAAGGAACTTGATCATAAATCATTCTTGAATTTTTGCAAGAATTTAGATATTACTCGAAGTGAGGCTTAAGTTTAGTCATAATAGCTAGCTTTCTAGCTAATGCTGTTATTCTAACTTAGTCCATGATACCAGAGAATGGATTCGTCTTTATTAAAAAGTAATACTATTCTTTTGTGAGATTTGAGGAGAAGAGTTACCAAATGACAAAAGGAAAACTGACCAAGCAGGCGAGTTCAGCTCTATCAAGCCAGCTACCCGTTTCAGCCACTAGAGGGTAGTATTGGCACTGGAATGACACATAGACGCTTAAAATTCTTCAAATTCGGAGAGAAAGCTGCCTGGAAATGCGGACTATTGCCAAATCTACAATATAGTAAATGATTTGATGAAACAATTTGATATGACAGGAGACATCACATAATAGTAATTGGATTCTTCTATATACCCTGAAGGGCATTCTTAAGGCCCTGTCCCTGTGGGTTGTTGGGGTGGTTACTTCAGGAATCAAGCCAACCGTGTGCCATTTGGGACTAAAACCTTTCCTTCTCACCTTTCCACCTCAGTTCCTGCTTCACCGTCCCATTTGCAAATTGTCTGCATGCTGGAGGTTCCCAGTGTGAATTACCTTTCCTTTCCTGCAGACTGCAACCATGACCACCACAGAAGTTGATTTTTCACTTAATAAGTCTCTTGAGGAATTCGACACTTGTCACAGACGTCATCCTGCTTGTCTTCATTAGGATGCAGTGAGGTGGCTGGGGACTGCTGTCCTCATGCCCTTTAACACAGACAGGAAGAGAAAGTCCTGTGCTGTTTCATGTCACCCTCCTGCTTGGCTGTGGAGCTGGAGCTGGGTTATGTTTGCATTTTATCTAACTCAGAGTTGACTGAGTGGTTTCCAGTGGTAAGCAGGGACTTCCTAGGTGTGTGGCCTTCCTTATTTGGCCCTTCACCCAAAATTCTGCTTCTAGAAGTACCTAGGAAACCACCAGACTGGAGTAGTAGATGAATACCCAGGACAAGATATTTAGAAGAGTATTTTTTTTTCAAAAAAGAAATATTTTTGTTTGTTCAAAATTTTATTCATGTTATCTTATGAGACATAACACCTTATTTTTGTAATTAAAATTTTAATTTTTTGAATGTGTATTTCAAGATTGTAGATTCTCATGCACTTCTAAGAAATGATGAAGAGAGATCCCATGTACCTTTACCCCCATACTCCAATGGTAACATCTTGCAAAACTACAGTACAATATCACAACCAAGACATTGACATTGACACACTCAAAATATAGAATATTTCCATCATCACGAGGATCCCTCATGTTGCCCTCTTATAGCCACATCCACATCCATTTCCTTCCACTTCGTCACCCCTGCCTTACTTGTGGCAACCACTACTCGGTTTACCATTCCTATAATTTTGTCATTGCAAGAATAGTATCTAAATAGAATCATATGGTATGTAACTCTTTGCACTCAACATATTCCCCCGGATATTTATCTATGTCGTGGTGTTTATCAATAGTTTATTCCTTTTTATTTCTGAGTAGTATTCCATGGTATGGATATACTACAGTTTAAGCATTCGTTTGTTAAAGAGTATCTAGTTTGGGCTGTTAAGAATAAAGCTGCTATGAACATTCATGCCCAGGTGTTTTTGTATACGTAAGTGTGCATTTCTATGGGATAAATACCCAGGAGGGCAGTTGCTGGGTTATATGGTAATTTTTATGCTTAGATTCTACAGAAAATAACAAACTGTCTTTTAGAGTGGCTGTGCCGTTGTACATTCCCATCAGCAGTGTCTGAGTGATCCACTTTCTCTGCATTCTCAACAGGATTTGTTGTTGTCATTATTTTTTATTTTAGTTATTCTGATAAGTGTGCAGTGGTATCTATTGTGGTTTAAATTTGCATTTCTTTAATGGTTACTGATATTGAACATCTTTTCATGTGCTTATTTACCAGCTTTCTATCCTCTTTGGAAGAAAGATCTGCTCACGTTTTGTCCATTTTCTACCTGGAATATGATTGATTTTTTACTGGTGAGTTTTGAAAGTTCTTTGTATATTTTAGATATTCGTCCTGTGTCAGATACATGGTTTGCAAATATTTTCTCTGAGTCCTTATCTTGTCTTTTCATCCTCTTAACAGTGTCTTTCCCAAAGAAAAAGTTTTAAATTTTGATGAAAGTCAATGTATCCATTTTCTTTTTATGAATTATGTTTATGGTGTCAAGTCTAAGAATTCTTGGCCTCGTCCTAGATCTTGAAGATTTTCTTGTCCATTGTTTTCTAGAAGTTTTATAGTTTTATGTTTTACATTTAAATTTGTGATCCATTTTGAGTTAACTTGTAACTTTTTATGTAGGTAAAGGTTTAGGTGGAGGTTCTCTTCTTTTTTTTGGCCTATGGGTGTCTAATTGCTCCGGCACCATTTGTTGGAAGGGCTATGCTTTCTCCCATGAATTGCTTTTGCACCTTTGTCAAAAGTCACTCATGCATATTCGTGAGGGTCTATTTTTGGTTTCTCCAGTCTGTTCCATCCATCTTTGTGCCTATCTCTCTACCAGTACCACACAGTCTTGTTTACTTGATTTTATTGTGGTTAGTAAATCTATATAATTTCAATTCTTTTAAATTTGCTGAGATTGTTTTACGGCCCAAGATATAGTCTACCTTGATACATGTTTTGTGGGTGCTTAAAAAGAATGTGTAGTCTGCTGTTGTTGGGTGAAGAGTTTTATAAATGTTGATTAGATCTTGTTGACTGATGGTCTCATTGAGTTCTTCTGTATCCTTGGCGATTTTTTGAGTAGTTGTTCTATCAATATTTAGAGAGGGGTGTTGAAGTCTCAAAGTATAATTGTGGATTTATCTATTTTTTTCTTTCAGTTCTATCTATTTTTGCTTCACATATTTTGTAGCTCTACTGTTAGGTGTATACATATGTAGAATCGTTATGTCTTCTTGATGAATTATCTCTTTTATCATTATAAATTCATTTGTCAGTATAGTTGGGGGATTGGATCCATGACCCCCTGTGTATACCCAAATCTGTGCATACTCAAGTCCTGCAGTAGGCCCTGTGGAACTCATGTATACAAAAATATACTTCCCAGCCTCCATATACTCTGGTTTTGTGTCCCATGAATACTGTTTTTTTGATGCACATTTGGTTGGAAAAAATCTGGGTATAAGTGGACCCATGCAGTTCAAACCTTGTGGTTCAAGGGTCAACTGCATAATGTCCCTCTCTGTCTCTAGTAATTTTCCTTGCTCTGACATCTACTTATCTGATATTAATATAATTATTTCTGCTTTCTTTTAATACTTTTGCTATGGTCTGAATGTGTCCCCCTCAAAATTTATATGTTGAAGTCATCAATGTGATGATATTAGTAGGGGAGGCCTTTGGGAGTTGATTAGATCATTGGGGCAGAGCCCTCACAAATAGGATTAATGTCTTTATAAAAGAGACCTCAGAGAGCTGCCTTGCTTCTTTCATCATATAAATAGACGATTGAAAGTACCACTTATGAACTAGAAAATTGGCCCTTACTGCACGCTGAATCTGCCAGCACCTTGATCTTGGACTTTCCAGCCTTCAGAACTGTGAGAAAAAATTTCTATTGTTTATGAACTATCTAGTATATGGTATTTTGTTACAGCAGCTTGAATGGACTAAGAAAAATTTCATGATATGTCTTTATTTTTTTATTTCTACCTGCATTTATCATTATATCTAAAGTGAGGTTTTTTTTGCAGATAGCATACATTTGGATCATGTTTTTAAATCTGCTCTTCTGGTTTCCATCTCTTAATCGGCAGGTACATATAGACTGTTTATATTTAATATAATTTTTGGTATATTTTAGGGCATAAGTCCACCATTTTATTGTTTTCTGTTTGTTCTGGGTTTTTGTTGTTGTTGTTGTTCTTCTCTGTTTTATTTTTCCTTCCTTCCCATGGATTACTTGAACAATTTTTAAAATTTTGAATTATCTATAGTGTTTTTAAGTATGTTTCTTTGTATTGCTTTAATTAAATTATCTCTGTATAATATATTGCAGCCTATTGATGTCAAGACTTTCCCAGTATGAGTGTAGAAAACTTACCTCCATCTACAACCCTTTACCTTCCCCATTTATAATATAATTGCCTTACATATTTCTTCCATATACATTTATAGTCAAATCAGACAGTGTTAACATTTTTACTTCAACCATCAAACATAATTTTGTAAATGCAAGAGGTGAGGCAAGATGTATTTACCCTTATTTTTATTTTTTACATTGTTCTAAGAGCTTTTGTTTTTATTATTTCCTTTCTGCCTAGAGAACTTTCTTTTGGCATTCTTTTAGAGTGGATGTGCTGGTGAAAAACTTGTAACTGTCTTTCATCAGGAATATCTTGATATCCCATCTCCATCATGAACTTGAAGAATATTTTCTCTGGATATATTAATAGAATTCTGGGTTGATAGTTCTTTTCCTTCACCATTTCCTTTTAGCCTTCATTGTTTATGAGAAGAAATCTGCTGTGTTTCAAATTTTCTTTTCTGTATAGGTAAGGTGTCATTTGTCTCTTGCTGCTTTCATCATTTTTTCTTTTTTTCTTTTTTTTTTTTTTGAGACAGAGTCTCGCTTTGTTGCCCTGGCTAGAGTGAATGCCGTGGCGTCAGCCTAGCTCACAGCAACCTCAAACTCCTGAGCTCAAGCAATCCTTCTGCCTCAGCCTCCCGAGTAGCTGGGACTACAGGCATGCGCCACCATGCCCGGCTAATTTTTTTCTCTATATATGTATTTTTAGTTGTCCAGATCATTTCTTTCTATTTTTTTGGTAGAGACGGGGTCTCGCTCTTCCTCAGGCTGGTCTCGAACTCCTGACCTTGAGCGATCCACCCGCCTCGGCCTCCCCATTTTTTCTTTTTTTTTGGTCTTCAGTTTTCATAAGTTTAACTATGATGTGTCTTGGTTTGGGCCTTTTGGGTTTAAGTTGTTTGGGATTTACTTAGCTTCTTGAATCTTTAACGTTATGTATTTTATCAAATTTGAGATGATCTCAGCCATTATTTCTTCAAATACTTTTTTAAGCTCCACCATTTTTCTCCTTTATTTCTGAGACTCCAATGACATGAACATTAGATCTTTTTTTTGGTATAGTCCCACGTGTTTCTGAGGCTCTGTTTATTTATTTTTTCCAGTGTGTTTTTTCTTTATTTTTCAGTCTGGACAATTTCTATTGTACTAGCTTTCAGTTCACTAATTCTTTACCTTCTCTCCTCCGTTTTGCTTTTGAAGTCATTCATTGAGTTTAATTTAGGTGATTATATTTTTCAGTTTTAAAATTTTCACTTGCTTCTTTCCTTGTTTATGTGGTTTTCACTAATACTATGGTGGGAGGAGTGGAATCATTACTGCTGGGAAATGATGAAAGTCCTGACTCTCTACTAGGCCTCCTCTCTTCTCTATCCTCCCAGTGGAGAGGGGTAGGGCTACCCTCATTACTGCTGCATGGGGATGAAAAATCTAGGCTCCATATGTGGTTTTCCACTGATACAGTGGGGGATTGAGGGTAATATGTTACCACTCTGTGGAAATGAAAGCCTACTTAGCCTTCCCTGACATTACCTTGGTACCAGTTTTGAAGTGTTTTTCTATAGTCTTTTAGGGATGCTAGTCTAAACTGTACATTTAGCCTTTGCTGGCATTGAAGGTGGTGGAGTTACAGTTTTTTTCTATGGTGTTTGGCTGGAGTAGAGTGGTTATTGTCTAAGTATTCCTGCGTTAAATGGCCTAGAAAGAAAAAACTTCTGTTGGGGCTTAATTAATAGTTTTATTGAGATATTAAACATGCTTCCATTTCACAAGTATTTATTGAGTACTCCTTATATCTGATACTGAAATAGACTCTATGGATGATGAAAATTAAAAGACATGGGTTTAGATATTAAGAACTGATGCCATGTCCCTTCAACAAGAAAATAAAGATAGAGTAATGCAAAGAACATTGGGTCGTCAATGAGAGATCAGAGGTCTACTTCTCTTGACTCTTCTACTACCTGTGTGATATTATATAAGCAACTGAATCTCCTAAGATCATGCTGTGTAATATGAGGTAGGTGGATTACGAACTCTTAGTTCAGCTCTAGCTAAATTCAGAGGAGGAAAGAGGTACTTTTGGGTTGGTCTGAGAAGGCTATATGGATTTAAGATGTATCAGGCTAACTCAACAATGTTCTCCTTTTCCACCTACAGGACACCTTGAGGTAAGCAAACCTGGATGAAAACTCTCCAGAAGGGAGAATGATTGGGTCAGGACCAGGCTGGCACTGCTCATAGCCAGTATCTGTTGCATGTGTTGCTGGGCCTGCTGCGCACACTCCAGTGTTCTGTCTCTCTCAGGAATGGCTTCCTCTATTTCTCCTGCCTTTTCACACTCTAAAAGTTCTGTAAGGCTTATCTTGGGTCCTTCCCAAGGTTCAGACATGAGCTTCTGGACCTTTACATCTTTAGAATTTTTATTTATAATACTCATATACCTCATGTAATACTTACCTTATATTGCCACATTCCGTCTTAACTTTCTAATTATATTTTAGGCTCCTGGAGGAAACGGACCATGTCTTCTATCTGCTGAAGCCCTAGAAAGCACTTAAAAGATCACTTACAGGGATAGTCTGCTAGTTGATTATTGGTACTATAACCCTATCTACAAAACTCATAAGTTATCTACTGATATGTATAGATGACACCTATTGCTATATCTTAGTTCCTGGTTCTTCATTCAGCATAGGACCCTGAAGTTTCTATCACTTTCCATAACCCTGAATTAAATTCTGAAAGAGGGATAATTCTGTATTCTGAGAATGAACAGCAAGCTTAGCTCAGTGCCATGACATTCTGCTGTACGATTTTCCAGCTTACACTCTTGGAATTGTGCTCTGATGGATCTTCAGTAGCTTGTTCTATGTATCATGGGTTAGAGATGTAGGGCCCTGAGTTTTGCTGTGTTCTTTCTCTATGGAAGTTTAGGAGGACTACAATAGTATTAGAGACTCAGTATATTATAATGCATATTCAGTAATAGTTTGCTAAGTACATTTGATAAAGTACGTACAGGTATGTTGAAAAAGATAATGTCCAACTGAAAATGTCCAGTTAAAGAAAATAACAGATTTTTTTTCCTGCTGAAAACTAAGGCATAACTTCAGCATTTGGTGTCAGAAGTTATTCAGAAAATGAAAGTTAAACTTTTGAAAGAAGGATTTTTATTCCTTTGTAAATCTAGTGGAAAATTAATCATGCAAAATACGGTGCCAAGAAAACATTTGCAAGAGCACAGATGCATGAATATGAAACATTACATTTTCCAGGCAGTGTGTTTCCTTATCAGAGCAAACTCCTTCATGACTAAAGTGATCATTATTCAACAGTGATGGGTGACAAAGGCTCATATTTTTGTAGGTTTTAATCATTCCTTTGGAATGACTATGACATGGAAGCAGGAAATGCAGGGGAAGAAATGCCCCCTGCTTTGCAGCACATGTTGCACAGAAAATGGTACAGTTTGGGGGTCTTTCTCCTCCCCTCCCTGCTTCAGGGCAGTGTCTATGCAGACTGAATTGAATTTTGAGATATTTGGCATTCTGCACTCCAACCATCTGTCTAATAAAATAAATTGTCACATTGATTAAAATGTTTTGATGCTGTGTGAGAGGAGATAAGAACAAAAGCTCAAAAGCCCTTGTCTGCCTCAGACTGTTTAGGATGAACTGATTTGTATGGTGTTCAGGAAGCTCTGTGCAGGGCAGAGCCCAATGTTTCACAGCTCCAGGGGGAGCAGCTTATGTGGCAGCATCTCAGTGGTTTGCACCTGAAACAACCACTGCTACCTGTCTCCCTGGGAGATTTGTTCAATTTCTATCTTCTCACACATAATGAATTTTAATATACAAGTATATCATTTTTAATTGTCACAAACTGTCTTGTTCCATGCTGTTTCTTTTTTACTTTTGAAAGCGTCCCATTCGTGCCATGTTTTCAAAAATCTTTTCTTATCTCTTGTAGCATAAAAATTAATAGACCTTTGAAAATATTCTTTTCTTCGCTCAATTAGCTCTGCCTCCTCTTTCTATCCTTTTCCCCCCTGTTTTGGTCTCTGTCTTCATTTTAGGGGCATTTCTCAAATATCTGGTGATCCTTGGCTATTCCTTTTGAGAATGGGACATTGAAAAGCTGCTTGGAAAGTCTCATCTGAGCATCAGACTTGCTGCCTTTTGTGATTAGGTGTGACCTGGACATTTTGTTGCGGAGAGAAAAACTCAAAATGTCAATATTTTTAGGTTTTTCTCTTGAGTTGTAATTTTTCTTAGAATTCTCCAGTCTGCTGGCTGAAGAGCACATGCCTAGATACTTTGTCTTCCCAGAGTGAAATTGGGAAAAGAACTAGAGATTTCATATTCAGTGTGTGGATTTTTTTCACTCAATTCCCATTTTCTCAAAGATCATCAGAATCTCCAAGGAATTCTTGAGCCTAAGGAATTTGGCCTGCCACTGTAGATAAGACCTTTTGAAAAAATCAATTCACGGTAGTATTAGTGGGGCTAGAAAGAAGTGAAGATAAATATGTACTAACTCTTATGTTTAATTGAAAGCCCAAGGTTGATTTTCAGATTTATGAAAAATTTGCTATTACTAAATACAATTTCTGTATGAGAATTTTAGATACAAGGAGCATATCAGCAATTTGAATAGCAACAGATCAATGAGTGAGTCTCTAACACCCAAGAACTTTAAAGCAGTTAAGGGTTTAGGACTCAGGGAAAATTGCTCCAAAGACCTCTAGCCAGGGATGTGTGGCAATGAGTTTTCAAAATATACTAAGGATGTAATTTGGGATATGAGAGAATTTGAGCATATTGCCACCCTCCATATTGTGTGCAAGGTTTTAGGCTTATTTCAGCCTGCATTGTCTCCATATTATTTTGTCTTCAGCTTTCCAAAGACCTCCTTAGAAGAGCTGAGGCAATAATTTATACCTGTCAAGGCCTTTTCATGTACATTTGGCCTTCGGGTTTTTAAAAAATTATAAAAGGCAAATGTCCAATATACATATTTATAATTACTACCACACTATTAAGAAAATTCACAAGTATCGAATTGGTTATATAACGAGTCTTACGTGCTACTCCCCAACAATGGGGTGGGTAGAAGTTAGGACAAAAACCCTCTTATTTTAGAGCTTCAAGAAGAGCAGCTCCTTAACCAAAGGTTCATCATCATTCTTTATTCTTGGGCCATTGCTCCCATCCCTCGGGCTAATAGCTGAATACAGAGCAGAGTCCCCATTCTGGATTTCAAAAGGGTTGGGATTTCTTGGTCCCAAAGAGATAAACTATTTGACTTTAGGATTTAGAAGTTTGTCTTTTAGAGCAGACAGAACTGCATCTCGGAGGATTGTTTCTTTTAGAATGTGCTTCTTTCCTTTGTATAGATTTGGGCTTCTTTATAGCTGTGTATTCTTGCCTTTGCTCTGGATAAGTCCATGTGTATGTTTCAGCAGCTACTGATGGGAGAGTAGAAGCTGAGACCTGTCATGGCTAGGAACACGTGCAGATCTGATCTTCACTTCACGTGGCCTGAGTCTGACGCAGCTCAACACAGATTGTTGATGTCTAAAATCTTGCATTATTCAAGAGTGAATAATTTCCCAGAACTGGGAAATATACTTCATGAACTCTTTTACATTTACAGGCTCACTCTAAAGAAGGTTATAGAGCAGGACCTCAACCTCTGGGGGGGTTTTCCCTGAAAGAGAGATAGGTCTAAGGTCATGGAATGAGGATTGGGAAGTTGGGAAGTGAGGAATAAACTGCTTTGTTTTTCTAGGCTTTGGGATTAGGAACTTACTTCATTGAAAAGATATGTTCAAAACTTCCTGGGGTATATGTGCCAGGTTCCTAAAACATGGGCTAGATAGGAGGGCTACTGTCATGGATCTCTTGAATTTGGCCTTGGGTCTTGGCTTGCAGGTTTTGAGGCTACTATATCTAAAAGCAGTTTCAATTTTACTGCCTTATTTCCTTTTCTTTAATCCTTGTATTATCCCCAAAGCTTCAATAAAATCTTGACCTGATGTCTGTTATAACTGGGACTTGAGGAAGCAACTGTACCCAGGCTTTAGGTGACACTGTCTAAGGATGAACTCCTAAGAGAAACCTCTGTGTAGCTGGCAGGCGGTCATGTGTACAAGGGCAAGTAATGGTTCACAGAGAGAGGCCTGGAGCCAGAGGGCCAGCTGACCTGTCAGGTGGCAATCAAGATGGATTTGAAGAGCATGCAAAGCATTTCTCAGGGAGTCTAGAATATTTGGGATGGAAATCTGGTAAAGACTACCCTTATCCAGCCAAACGGGATAAAGATCTGAGATATCATAACTTGGGGCTTGGGGATTCATGGGAGATGTGAATCATACTGGTTACACTGATGAAACAAATTGATTTGTAATTGTTGTCCACTCCTTTTGGCTTTTTTAAAATTCAAAATATGCTGTATTCTTTTAATGTGTACTCCTAATGTTGAGTCACAGATGCGAATCATTTTTATGATGACTTCCTCTTCCCCTTCCCTTTTTAATGAGACTCCAACAATGTTTTTTTTTATCCTTTGTATCTAGTCTGATCTCATTTGTGCCTTGCCCCAATCCTAAATCCTCAACACATGGTTCTAAATTCCCCAGCACCTTTAACGAAACTGTTGCTGTTCTTCCATTCCCATCCCCCCCCCTTCTCTTGAGCAGGTACTATATTCCCCCCTTTCTTACAACTATGTTTTTTTGTTAATACAGTTAACAGAAACTGTATTATGTAAAACATTCCACGTGCTATCTCTACTCTTCCCTAATTCCTAAGCATTTTCAAGATTCTTCAGGAAGTCCCACAAGCTCTTCTGACGCTGTGACTTTAATCAGTACATCAGGACTCGCTGGTGGTTCTCAAATATATCTGCCAGATCTCTGGCCAGTTGCCATTACTCTTCTCTGCATTTCATCCCTTGGCTTAAGAAAGCAAAAAGAGGCTCATCTTTCACAAGACATCTGGAGAGCCCCAGACTAATTGCTCTATTTCCTTTTTGTGGGTATAAACCTTCTTTGTAATAGTTTTTCACATACAATTCTCCTGGGTTTTTTTTGTTTGTTTAATTGCCAAATCTCTAGTTCCTAGAACAGTGCCTAGCATGTAGTAAGTACTCAACAAATATTTATGGAATGAATGAATGAATAAACCTAAACTGAACACAAACCCAAAGCCAGTAGAAGAAAAGAAATAACAAAGCAAATGGAAACCAAAAAACAAAAAAAACAGAGGATCAAGAAAACAAAAATTTGGTTCTTTGAAAAGATAAACAGAATTCATAGAACTCTAGCTAAATTAACCAAAAATAGAAGAGAAAGGACTCAAATAAGCTCAAACAGAAATGAAAAAGGAGACATTACAACTACTACCACAGAAGTACAAAATATCATCTGTGACTACTATGTACTATGCACACAAACTAGAAAATCTAGAGGAAATGGATAAATTTTTGGAAACATATGACTTCCCAAGCTTGAATCAGGAAGAAATAGAAATCCTGAATAGACCAATAACTAATAAGAAGATTGAAACAGTAATAAAAACTCTCCCCACAATAAAAGGCCCCAGAACAGATGGATTCACATCCGAATTCTACCAGACCTACAAAGAAGAATGGGCACCTATTTTACTGAGTCTCTTCCATAACATCAAGAAGGAGGGAATCCTCTGTAACTCATTCTGTGAAGCCCAGTACCGTCCTGATACCAAAGCCAGGAAAGAACACAACAACAACAACAACAACAACAAAGCTACAGATCAATATCCCTTATGAACATAAAGCAAAAATCTTCAACAAAATACTAGCAAACCAAATATAACAGCACATCCAAAAAATAACCCACCATGATCAAGTGGGATTCATCCCAGAGATGCAAGGATGGTTCGATATACACACATCAATAAATATGATTCACCACATAAACAGAACTAAAAACAAAGATCATATGATCATCTCAATAGATGCAGAAAAAACATTTGATAAAATCCATCACTTCCTGATAAAAACCTCAGCAAACTAGGCATAGAAGTAACATACCTCCAAATTATAAAAGCCATATATAACAAACCCATGACCAATATCATATTGAATGGGGAAAAGTTAAAAACATTCCCCCAAGAATTGGAACAAGACAAGAATGCCCACTTTCACCACTTCTATTCAACATAGTACTCAAGGTCCTAGCCAGAGCAATCAGACAAGAAAATAAAGTGCATCCAAATTGGGAAAGAGAAAGTCAAACTATCCTTGTTTGCCAATGATATGATTTTATACCTAGAAAACCCTAAAAACTCCACCAAAAGACTCTTAGAATTGAAAAATAAATTCAGTAAAGTTTCAGGTAATTTACATAAATTAATAGCATTTTTTATATATAATAACTGTCAAGCTGAGAGTCAAATCAAGAACTCAATCCTATTTACAGTAACTATAAAGAAAATAAAATACCTAGGAATATACTTAACCAGGAGGTGAATGATCTCTACAAAAAGAACTACAAAACACTGTTGAAAGAAATTATAGATGATACAAACAGAAAAAATCCCACACTCATGGATTGGAAGAATCAACATTGTTAAAATGCCTATACTGCCCAAAGTGATTTACGGATGCAACACAATTACCATTAAATTTCCAATGAAATTTCTCATGGACCTAGAAAAAATAATCCTAACCTTCATGTGGAACCAAAAAAGACCCCAAATAGCCAAAGCAATCCTAAGCATAAAGAACAAATCTGAAAGCATCACATTACCTGACTTCAAATTATACTATAAGGCTATAGTAACCAAAAACCATGGTACTGGTATAAAGGTAGGTGCATAGATAAAAGGAACAGAAGAGAAAACCCAGAAATAAAACTATATAGCTCTGACCAATTGATTTTTTTTTTTTATTTCAGCATATTATGGGGGTACAGATATTTATGTTACTTATGTTGCCCTTGCCCCCCCCCAAGTCCGAGTTTCAAATATGTCCATCCTTCGGGTGGTGCGCATTGCACTCTTTGTGTATGAAAATACCCGTCCCCTCCTCCCCCCTC
>NW_012150063.1:6761223-6761675 GCF_000956105.1 Propithecus coquereli | reverse complement strand
CTGTGCAGAGCTTCCAGGAGGGGCTGAAATGGCTCCACTCAGCTGAAAGTCTGGGCTTAGGGGCTGTGGCTGCCCAAGGCCCACACTCTGGAGCATGACCAATTGATTTTTGACAAAGCAGACAAAAATATATACTGGGGAAAGGATGCCCTGTTCAATAAATGGTGCCAGGAAAACTGTATAGCCACATAGAGAAGAATGAAACTGGATCCCTATCTCTTATCATATATAAAAATTAACAATTAACTCAAATGGATTAAACACTTAAATGTAACAACTAGGAGGAGTCAAGACTTGACATTTTCATTGTCACTTTATAAATTACAATAATATGTTTCTAAAAATTTGATCTTTTTGTTATTGAAACATTCTTCCTGTTTTTCAGTTAAGAAAGTGGTTCAGGAAATAGGAATGTATCTTCTCCACTAAAATATATATTATGAGTGTTTCTG
>NW_012150063.1:6753062-6759906 GCF_000956105.1 Propithecus coquereli | reverse complement strand
TGAGCCCAGGAGTTTGAGGTTGCTGTGAGCTAGGCTGACGCCACAGCACTCACTCTAGCCAGGGCAACAGAGTGAGACTCTGTCTCAAAAAAAAAAAAGAAAGAAAGAAAGGTTTTCCTGCACTCAAAAATAAGGATTTATATTTTTCATTCAGTAGATGAGCAAATATTTAAAAATTGTAATAGGCATGACTGTCAAGGGAGTGAGGAAATAGGCATTCTCATATGCTAATATTCATATGCAGCAAAGTACATATTTTGGAATCAGAAATTCATGATGAAGTTATTATAAATAATCATGGATTTTAAAAATATATAGCTTATGGCTATTTAATGAAGCACTGTTTTTAATACTGAAAAACTGGAAAAATTAATGTCCAAAAATAATGTGTTACATACATTACAATATACCCACATAATGGATTACTATACATTCATTAAAATGAAGATGAAGAGGAATATTAAATGATAAAGAAAGATAGTCAAAACATATTAAGGTCAAAAAGATAACATATGATGTTCTTTGTTTCATTTGTATTTTTAGATATATTTTCTAAAGGTATGATAATTATTGATAGCATTTTTGTCATTGTAATAAGAGGAATAAATGTATAACAGCAAATGTATCGATCATTTCAACTCCTGCAAATGTAAGAAGAAAAGAAAACCACTCTAGATCCATCATTCACAACATGCTGTTGTCACAGAAGAATTTCCAAATCTCCATGGACTGTAAGGCTTTGCTTAAACTTGAAACTCTGTGATGACTCATGACTCTGGGCTTGCCAGTCATTTGCAGTTTTAATCCTTCAATAACTAGTATGGGCAGTACAGTTTTTTTTTTTTTTTTGGAAAATAAGACATACATCTTTGTTAATAGGTCCAGCTTTGCCATGGTTTGTTTGAAAGACTTGGAGAAAATCACCCTCTCTTTTTGATTTCATTTTCCCATCAGTCAAATGAGGATATAACTGACTTCAAACTCCTTGAGAGAAAAAAACCACCAGGTCTAATTCAAGTTTGTGTCCTCTACTTCCTCACCTGGGGCTACCTTTTACTCTTCCTCAATAAATAGCTTACCTGTCTACTTCATGGAGGCATGCGAGAGAGTAATGATAAGGTACCAGAGCTCTACAAGCAAGGTTTCCATAAGGAAGGAAGATGAATCAGACTCCTCTTATGTATCATGTCAGATTTTCTCATGTTCGCCTATCCCCAGGGCTTCTGCCACTTGTTTCAACCTCAGTGGTACCGACTCTGGGAAGTCTGACCAACTTCACATGGGCACAACCCAACAAGACCTCACCATGTACTTACATCCCTCTTGCCTCCTGCCCCCAGGTGTCCCTGTCGATGCTGAAGAGTGAGAGCACATAAGGACTCCAGCAAACTCCTGCTGTAGCACAAAAGGTCACCTGGCTTCTTCATGAGATGGGACAAAGAAGAGAGTCACTCTGTTGGTGGGGGCGATCGATCCTGACTGCCATGAGGTGCTAGGGCTGCTGTTACACACTGGATGAGAAAGGAATGTCTAGAACAGAGGATTCCCTGGAGCGTCTGCTAGTGCTCTCTGCTCAGTAATAATAATAACCAGACAATTGAAGCAATCCCAGGCTGACATAAACAAGGCATAGAACCCTCAGGGGTGCAAGTTTGGGTCATCTCACTGGGCAAGCAACCCAGGCCCACTCAAGTGTTGGCCATAGGTGGGGGAATGTAGCAGAAATGGTGGAGGAGGAAGATGATAAATATCAGAAGCTTGGGACTAGCTGGAACAATGGCAACTGCCGTTTGTTTCATTAACCCTCTTGCCTTAAGTCTTTTCAGAGTTGAGAGTGGACATTGCCTTGAAGAGGTCTCTGCCTAATGGGACTTGTACCTCCTCTCCCACAGAAGGTGCCATTTTGTAGTGTAGCAGCTCAATATAATGCCTCTCCTCACACCTGCACGAGGCATTTCTAGTCTCTGGCCCAGGGTTTCCTGTTGATATGAAGTGGGACACACTGCAGAGTCCATATATGCTTCTCCAAGAACTTCAGAGAAATTAACAACCATGGGGTTACCTTTTCAGCAAGGGCAGACAGAGGCCAGTGGATAAATTCGTCTCCCTTCCTCATTTGGCAGACCTTCCTGTGAACTGTTTGTTTACACAATCTGTCAGAACAGAATCCTGCAGTATTGAGCCATCAGCTGCCCTTCATACCAAGTGGTGGCAGGTTTAATATTCCTTTCTATTGTCCCTCCCTCTTCTCCTGACTCACTCCCCTCTTCCTTCTCTCCTAGTCCCTGAGATTGCACTCCCTAATAAAGTAGCAGCACATAAGCCTCTGCCTCAGGCTCTGATTTCTGTGGACACCAGCATGAGACAGAAAATGATCGGCAGGCACAGCCACGTCATTCATACCAGGGCAGAGTGAGGCTCCTAGAGGTGGGAAGGCACAGCCTTCTTCTCCCCAGAAACAAGAGAGGCTTCATGAATTCCCCAGGGGCCTGGCCCGATGCTCACGATCAAGGCCAGGAGCAGCTCTGTGGTGAACAAATGGGCACATCTTCCCAGGATCCCGGTCCTCTTCCTCAGCCCAGGGCCCATCTTTCCTGTTCTGATGGTGATGATCCCTCATCCCAACGATGGGTTTGAGATCTGGCCTGGCCCGTCTGTGGCTCCTTCTCCCTACAGCTAGGGTTCAAACGTGTCCTTCCAAAATTCCTGTTGAAACAATTCTATTGTGGTGATATTGAGAAGTGGCATCTTTAGGAGGTGATTAGGCCATGAGGACTGCACTCCCAAGAATAGATTAGTAGTTTATAAAAGGGCTGGGGAGAATTAGCTTAGGCCCCTTTCTGTCCCTCTGTCATCTGATGTTGCCACCACGAGAACATGCCATCAATGGAGCAGCCCTCACCAGACACCTAACTTACTTGTGTCTTGATCTGGACTTCCCAGCCCCCAGAAGTGTGAGAAATACATTTCTGCTGCTTATAAATTACCTACACTGTGGTATTTTGTTATAGCAGCACAAGTAGACTAAGATGTCTACAGGTGATGATTGCTTCAAGGATTAGTCTGTGATTGGAGCCAAGCCAATCTTGGCATCTTTTATTCAGTGCTACAAAAAAGAAATAAATAAATGTTCTTCTGGGCACTGAAGCTGGGAGGATGTGAGTCTTGAGCTTCTAGTGGCCTTTATTGATGATGCATGAAATCTGCCTGATAATGAAGCCAACAGAAAAATAGCGGAACTTAGAGTTTAACACAGAGATTTCCACCACTCCCATGGGACCTAGCTGGGAGCAGCAAGAGATAAGCCTACATCAATATCTAGGAAAGGAGTCAAGGAATTTCATCACCACAGCACTGGGACGATGCGTTGGGACCTTTATGAGTTGAGATTTGAGGGTAGTCAAAGTGCCATTCAAGCTAGTGTGAGCATAATAGTCTAAAGCGCTGGCTTCAGACACAGGTGGCTCTGGGGGTCCAAATACCATAATCATAGGTGTCTCTGTTTTCTGCTGAGCTCTGCTTTTTTTTCTTTGGCTTCATTATCAGGTAGATTCCATGTGGAGAGCAGCCGTGGCCTTTCGACTCAGTGTGGTGGCTACACTGCAGTTCCTGGCAGATGCAGCAGGCAGAAAGCAAGAGAGGGAGCCGGGATGAGGCAGCTCTGGAGAGGTGGAAACAGGTGCATCTCCTCACTGGTAGGAAGCAGCAGCTGACAGCTGCAGCAGAGGTAGTAGGTGCACCACCCACTTCTGGATTTGGTGGAGAATGTAAGGAAAAGGCAGTCTGAAATTAAAGCTGGAACTCTGGGGATCACACTGGAAACAAGCTAGGGAGAGACATTATTCTTTTGATTGGCACTTGTTTTCTCTGTAGCTCCACCTTCGTCCTGCTAAAAGCATGAACCAGATCATATGTAAGCAGATGACATTTGACAGGCACAATGCAATATTTCCTCTTCCTATTCTCTTACTATGCCATTTGCATTTCTCACTCTCACCCAGAATTCTAACAGCTGAGTCATGAAAAGTGACAGCCTGATAAATACTTGAATTTTTATTTTTTAAGTTGAACCTAAGAATTAAACTGTACAGATCAAGCATGTATGAAATTTAGTTTTGCAATTAAACTCCTAACAAAGTTTATCTCATACCACGTATGACGTGCACAGATCTCATTATTGTGATGCACAGGAATTAAAGCATGTAAGATGCATGGTTCAAGGAAATAACTCTTTATTGCTGAATTTTTTATAAAGTCAAACCAAACATTAGTACGTCAGCTGTACCTAGAGAAAAAGAAAATAAATGGCTCCCTGTCTCTTCTCCTGCCCGAGTAGCAATATTGGGGAGGGATCATCACTGCTCCAGGATCCCCCATTCCCTTGTCTAGAATTTAGAACTCCCCATCCTGCCTCTAACCACCAGGGCTGAGATAATGATCGACTGGTGGCTTGTAGAGCAGCTGGGACCTCCATCCAGACACCTACAGGGACCTCAGAGGTAGCTTCATTCTCCCTGCGATTAATCCAAAGGCTTCCAGGGGAGCTTCTGTTTCTTTTAGAGAACACATAACTTTCAACAAAAGGGATTTTGAAGTTGAAAAGAAGCTTCCAAAATGTGTGATAGAGTGGTGTGTTTTGCCAAATAAAAGTAGTTTCCTGTCGCCAGTTCTTTCTGCTTTCTAGAGGATTTTAGTGTACTTTGAGCTCAAAGGAAAAGAAAAAGGGATGAATTGCTATTCTCGTATAAACTGAAAGGAAAAGAAATTTCACGACAGACTAAGCTAATACTAAACGTTAATTGGAAGGAAGTGGGATGCTTTCCTTTGGTTAAAAAAGGGAGGGGGCAGCCAGAATCAAAATCAAAACTGTTGCAGTTTCCCAAACATATGATCCTCTTCCAGCCTCTTCACCACCACACATGCTGTTGTCTCTGCTGGCAACGGTGCTATGCTGGCTGGTGGCATAAAATGGAGACAGGAGGAGAGGGAATCCCTGGCCTGTCTATAATCAGGAAAGGTCGGGGTATACAGGAGTCTTGAGAAGAGTTAGAGTACCCCATAAGCAAGACTGCGGGGATCAGAAAAGCTTCCTGCAGAAAGTGATATCTAACTGAAAACTAAAAATCTAGTTCAGACCATGTGGAGGATAGGGTTCCAGCAGAGATACGATGTATACTAAACATAGAGAGGATAGAATAACGAAAAGAAATTCAGGAGAGTTAATTTACTGCACCAAATGGCGTAGTAGGGGAATAAGAAGAGGAAATATTGCATTGTGCCTGTCAAATGTCATCTGCTTACATATGATCTGGCTCATGCTTTTAGCAGGATGAAGGTGGAGCTACAGAGGAAACAAGTGCCAATCAAAAGAATAATGTCTCTCCCTAGCTTGTTTCCAGTGTGATCCCCAGAGTTCCAGCTTTAATTTCAGACTGCCTTTTCCTTACATTCTCCACCAAATCCAGAAGTGGGTGGTGCACCTACTACCTCTGCTGCAGTTGTCAGCTGCTGCTTCCTACCAGTGAGGAGATTCACCTGTTTCCACCTCTCCAGAGCTGCCTCATCCCGGCTCCCTCTCTTGCTTTCTGCCTGCTGCATCTGCCAGGAACTGCAGTGTAGCCACCACACTGAATCGAAAGGCCACGGCTGCTCTCCACATGGAATCTACCTGATAATGAAGCCAAAGAAAAAAAGCAGAGCTCAGCAGAAAACAGAGACACCTATGATTATGGTATTTGGACCCCCAGAGCCACCTGTGTCTGAAGCCAGCGCTTTAGACTATTATGCTCACACTAGCTTGAATGGCACTTTGACTACCCTCAAATCTCAACTCATAAAGGTCCCAACGCATCGTCCCAGTGCTGTGGTGATGAAATTCCTTGACTCCTTTGCTAGATATTGATGTAGGCTTATCTCTTGCTGCTCCCAGCTAGGTCCCATGGGAGTGGTGGAAATCTCTGTGTTAAACTCTAAGTTCCGCTATTTTTCTGTTGGCTTCATTATCAGGCAGATTTCATGCATCATCAATAAAGGCCACTAGAAGCTCAAGACTCACATCCTCCCAGCTTCAGTGCCCAGAAGAACATTTATTTATTTCTTTTTTGTAGCACTGAATAAAAGATGCCAAGATTGGCTTGGCTCCAATCACAGACTAATCCTTGAAGCAATCATCACCTGTAGACATCTTAGTCTACTTGTGCTGCTATAACAAAATACCACAGTGTAGGTAATTTATAAGCAGCAGAAGTGTATTTCTCACACTTCTGGGGGCTGAGAAGTCCAGATCAAGACACAAGTAAGTTAGGTGTCTGGTGAGGGCTGCTCCATTGATGGCATCTTCTTGTGGTGGCAATGTCAGATGGCAGAGGGACAATTCTCTCCAGCCCTTTTATAAGGTACTAATCCATTCAAGAGAGTGTAGCGCTCATGGCCTAATCACCTCCTAAAGATGCCACTTCTCAATATCACCACAATAGAATTGTTTCAACAGGAATTTTGGAAGGACACGTTTGAACCCTAGCTGTAGGGAGAAAGAGTCACTGATGGGCCAGGCTTGATCTGAAGCCCTTCCTTGGGGTGTTGGGTCAGCACTATGAGACCAGGAAAGAGGGGCCATGGGATGATGAAGAGGTCAGGGATCTTGGGAAGATGTGCCCATTTGTACACAACAGGGCTGGTCCTGGCCTTGATCGTGAGCATCAGGCCAGGCCCCTGGGGAATTCATGAAGCCTCTCTTGTTTCTGGGGAGAAGAAGGCTGTGCCTTCCCACCTCTAGGAGCCTCACTCTGCCCTGGTATGAATGACGTGGCTGTGCCTGCCGATCATTTTCTGTCTCATGCTGGTG
>NW_012150063.1:6749138-6753012 GCF_000956105.1 Propithecus coquereli | reverse complement strand
AGACATCTTAGTCTACTTGTGCTGCTATAACAAAATACCACAGTGTAGGTAATTTATAAGCAGCAGAAATGTATTTCTCACACTTCTGGGGGCTGGGAAGTCCAGATCAAGACACAAGTAAGTTAGGTGTCTGGTGAGGGCTGCTCCATTGATGGCATGTTCTCGTGGTGGCAACATCAGATGACAGAGGGACAGAAAGGGGCCTAAGCTAATTCTCCCCAGCCCTTTTATAAACTACTAATCTATTCTTGGGAGTGCAGTCCTCATGGCCTAATCACCTCCTAAAGATGCCACTTCTCAATACCACCACAATAGGGAATGTTTCAGCATCAATTTTGGAAGGACACATTTGAACCCTAGCTGTAGGGAGAAGGAGCCACAGACGGGCCAGGCCAGATCTCAAACCCATCGTTGGGATGAGGGATCATCACCATCAGAACAGGAAAGATGGGCCCTGGGCTGAGGAAGAGGACCGGGATCCTGGGAAGATGTGCCCATTTGTTCACCACAGAGCTGCTCCTGGCCTTGATCGTGAGCATCGGGCCAGGCCCCTGGGGAATTCACAAAGACTCTCTTGTTCTGGGGAAGAGAAGGCTGTGCCTTCCCACCTCTAGGAGCCTCACTCTGCCCTGGTATGAATGACGTGGCTGTGCCTGCTGATCATTTTCTGTCTCATGCTGGTGTCCACAGAAATCAGAGCCTGAGGCAGAGGCTTATGTGCTGCTACTTTATTAGGGAGTGCAATCTCAGGGACTAGGAGGGAAGGAAGAGGGGAGTGAGTCAGGAGAAGAGGGAGGGACAATAGAAAGGAATGTTAAACCTGCCACCACTTGGTATGAAGGGCAGCTGATGGCTCAATACTGCAGGATTCTGTTCTGACAGATTGTGTAAACAAACAGTTCACAGGAAGGTCTGCCAAATGAGGAAGGGAGACGAATTTATCCACTGGCCTCTGTCTGCCCTTGCTGAAAAGGTAACCCCATGGTTGTTAATTTCTCTGAAGTTCTTGGAGAAGTATATATGGACTCTGCAGTGTGTCCCACTTCATATCAACAGGAAACCCTGGGCCAGAGACTAGAAATGCCTCGTGCAGGTGTGAGGAGAGGCATTATATTGAGCTGCTACACTACAGAATGGCACCTTCTGTGGGAGGGGAGGTACAAGTCCCATTAGGCAGAGACCTCTTCAAGGCAATGTCCACTCTCAACTCTGAAAAGACTTAAGGCAAGAGGGTTAATGAAACAAACGGCAGTTGCCATTGTTCCAGCTAGTCCCAAGCTTCTGATATTTATCATCTTCCTCCTCCACCATTTCTGCTACATTCCCCCACCTATGGCCAACACTTGAGTGGGCCTGGGTTGCTTGCCCAGTGAGATGACCCAAACTTGCACCCTTGAGGGTTCTATGCCTTGTTTATGTCAGGCTGGGATTGCTTCAATTGTCTGGTTACTATTATTACTGAGCAGAGAGCACTAGCAGACGCTCCAGGGAATCCTCTGTTCTAGACATTCCTTTCTCATCCAGTGTGTAACAGCAGCCCTAGCACCTCATGGCAGTCAGGATCGATCGCCCCCACCAACAGAGTGACTCTCTTCTTTGTCCCATCTCATGAAGAAGCCAGGTGACCTTTTGTGTTACAGCAGGAGTTTGCTGGAGTCCTTATGTGCTCTCACTCTTCAGCATCGACAGGGACACCTTGGGGCAGGAGGCAAGAGGGGTATAAGTACATGGTGAGGTCCTGTTGGGTTGTTCCCATGTCAAGTTGGTCAGACTTCCCAGAGTCGGTACCACTGAGGTTGAAACAAGTGGCAGAAGCCCTGGGGATAGGCGAACGTGAGAAAATCTGACATGATACATAAGAGGAGTCTGATTCATCTTCCTTCCTTATGGAAACCTTGCTTATAGAGCTCTGGTACCTTATCAGTACTCTCTCACATGCCTCCATGAAGTAGACAGGTAAGCTATTTATTGAGGAAGAGTAAAAGGTAGCCCCAGGTGAGGAAGTAGAGGACACAAACTTCAATTAGACCTGGTAGTTTTTTTCTCTCAAGGAGTTTGAAGTCAGTTATATCCTCATTTGACTGATGGGAAAATGAAATCAAAAAGAGAGGGTGATTTTCTCCAAGTCATTCAAACAAACCATGGCAAAGCTGGTCCTATTAACAAAGATGTCTGTCTTATGTTCCAAAAAAAAAAAAAAAAAAACTGTACTGCCCATACTCACTATTGAAGGATTAAAATGGTAAATGGTTGTGAGGTCCAGAATCATCAGTCATTGCAGAGTTACAAGTTTAAGCAAAGCCTTACAGTCCATGGAGATTTATCAATTCTTCTGTGGTAATACCATAGTGTGAAAGATGGACCTAGAAAGGTTTTCTTTTTTTGTTATGTTTGCGGGAGTTGAAAGGATTGATACATTTGTTGTCAGAGTGTTTATCCCTCTGATTACAAAGACAAAAATGCTATCAATAATTATGATATCTTTAGAAAATATATGTAAAAATACAAATAAATCAACATCATATGTTATCTTTTTGACTTTAATATGTTGTAACTATCTTCCTATGTCATTTAATATTCCTCTTCATCTTCATTTTAATGAATGTATAATAATCCATTATGTGGTTATATCATAATATATTTAACCCATTATTTTTGGACAATAATTTTTCCAGTTTTTCAATATTAAAAACAGTGCTTCATTAAATAGCCATAAGCTATATATTTTTAAAATCCATGATTATTTATAATAACTTCATCATGAATTTCTGATTCCAAAATATGTACTTTGCTGCATATGAATATTAGCATATGAGAATGCCTATTTCCTCACTCCCTTGACAGTCATGCCTATTACAATTTTTAAATATTTGCTCATCTACTGAATGAAAAATATAAATCCTTATTTTTGAGTGCAGGAAAACCTTTCTTTCTTTCTTTTTTTTTTTTGAGACAGAGTCTCACTCTGTTGCCCTGGCTAGAGTGAGTGCTGTGGCGTCAGCCTAGCTCACAGCAACCTCAAACTCCTGGGCTCAGGCAATCCTCCTGCCTCAGCCTCCCGAGTAGCTGGGACTACAGGCATGCACTACCATGCCCAGCTAATTTTTTCTATATATTTTAGTTGTCCAGTTAATTTCTTTCTATCTTTAGTAGAGACAGTGTCTCGCTCTTGCTCACACTGGTCTGGAACTCCTGAGCTCAAACAATCTGTCTGCCTCGGCCTCCCAGAGTGCTAGGATTACAGTCATGAGCCACCGCGCCCGGCCAGGAAAAGCTGTCTTTTACTAAAAGATAACAGGAATTTAAATCTAAAGAAGGATAGAGTAAACATGTTTATCTGACTCTTATGTATACTCACTGGGGTAATTTTTTTTTCAAATGGCCTCAGTGATTTCTCTCCCTATATCCAACTTTTTGCCATGTGATTTTGCAGTATCCTCCATCGAGAGCTAAAGTCTATTTCATCAACCCTTCAATCTGGGCTAGACTTCTGACTTTCTTTAACTAGTAGAATGTAGCAAAAATGGTTTCCTGTGTCAGAGCTTGGGCTCCGAGAGGCATTGAATGTTTTATTGGCTCTCTTGGAACCTGAGACTACAACGTAAATAAGCCTGGTCTGCCCATGTGATGATGAGAGACACATAGCCCAGGTACTCCATCACTTCAGCCATTATCCACTCAGTTCCCAGAAGCAGAGCTGCATAGTTGATCTCAGCTGAGCACAAGTATGTGAATGAGCCCAGCTGAGATCAGAAGAACCACTCAGGTAAGCACAGTCCAAATTGGTGGCCATAGATTCATGAGAAAAATAAATTATTATTGTTTTAAGTCACCAAATTTTGGGATAGTTTGTTACCCAATAAAAGTTAACAGA
>NW_012150063.1:6733561-6749088 GCF_000956105.1 Propithecus coquereli | reverse complement strand
AAGAAATTAATTGGACAACTAAAAATATATAGAAAAAATTAGCCGGGCATGGTGGCGCATGCCTGTAGTCCCAGCTACTCGGGAGGCTGAGCCAGGAGGATCGCTTGAACCCAGGAGTTTGAGGTTGCTGTGAGCTAGGCTGATGCCACGGCACTGACTCTAGCCTGGGCAAAAGAGTGAGACTCTGTCTCAAAAAATAAAAACAACAACAACAAAAAAACAAAACAGTGCTTCATTAAATAGCCATAAGCTATATATTTGTAAAATTCATGATTATTTATAACTTCATCATGAATTCCTGATTCCAAAATATGTACTTTGATGCATATGCATATTAGCATATGAGAATGCCTATTTCCTCACTCCCTTGACAGCCATGCCTATTACAATTTTAAAATATTTGCTCATCTACTGAATGAAAAATATAAACCCTTATTTTTGAGTGCAGGAAAAGCTTTCTTTTACTAAAAGATAAGAGGAATTAAAATCTAAAGAAGGATAGAGTGAACATGTTTATCTGACTCTTATGTATACTCACTGGGGTAATTTTTTTTCCAATGGCCTATATTTCTCTCCCTATATCCAACTTTTTGCAATGTGATTTTGTAGTATCCTCCATCAAGAGCTGACATCTATTTCCTGAACCCTTGAATCTGGAGTAGACTTGTGACTTGCTCGGGCCAGTAGAACGTAGCAAAAATTGTTTACTGTGTCAGAGCTCAGGCTCCAACAGAGCTTCAATGTTTTGTTGGCTTTCTTGGAACCTGTGACTACAATGTAAATAAGCCCAGTCTGCCCATGTGATGATGAGAGACACATGGCCCAAGTACTCCATCACTTCAGCCATTATCCACTCAGTTCCCAGAAGCAGAGCTGCATAGTTGGTCTCAGCTGAGCACAAGTATGTGAATGAGCCCAGCTGAGATCAGAAGAACCACTCAGGTAAGCACAGTCTAAATTGGTGGCCATAGATTCATGAGAAAAATAAATTATTATTGTTTTAAGTCACCAAATTTTGGGATAGTTTGTTACCCAATAAAAGTTAACAGAAACATTCATAATATCTATTTTGGTGGAGAAGATACATTCCTATTTCCTGAACCGCTTTCTTAACTGGAAAACAGGAAGAATGTTTCAATAAGATCAAATTTTTGGAAACATATTATTTTAATTTATAAAGTGATAATGAAAATACCAAGTCTTGGCTTCTACTAGTTGTTAAAAATTTATGAAGCCATGTGTCCTGTAAATACCTTCTAGAACTGTTATAGGTGAGCAATTCTGAGAGACTGTGTAGTTTGGTACAAAGAATCTCTTGGCTAAGAATGTGACTATGTAGGGTTTAATTTTATTCTGCAACTAGAAAGCCATGTGAGTTGGGGCAGGGTATTTTTTTCTATTGGCCTCAATTTCTTACGAATGCAATATAAAGAACTTGTAATAACAATAGCTAAGATGTATTGACTGCTCATTATATGACAGGCACTGCTCTATGGACTTTAGTATATTATCTCATTTCTTACTGTTGTGCTTCAAACTTCCTAGCTGTAAGAGAGGTATAATAACTGTACCTTCTTTGTTGTTAGAATTAGATGAGATTGCCCTAAATAATCTCTGAGGTTTAATGATCCTAACAATCTAAGACTAATCATTTTTTTCTTTATAAGGCAATAAAATTAAATCCAGTACTTTTTATTTGTTGTTTTTTTTAAGCAAATTGATTGCTAAATAATTATTAAGTAGGCATTTTTTTTCAAGAAATCTTTGCTTCATTCATTGGGGTCTTTTGGAATTGAATTTCTTAAGTCAATGTCCGTAATTTTTATTATATATTTAAGCAAAGACATAAAGATGAATGGATCAGCAGTATGTGAATAACTTGAAGGTCTAGGCCAGCTCTAGGCTGTTTTGAGAACAGTCAACATTTTCAAGGAAAACCCGAGAAATGAAAGCCTTACAAATGACTATTTTGAGTGACTGTCATATCAATGAATGTCAACGTGGGAGCACTTTGGCACCGGGGTAGCCTGTCAATTGCTGTGCGTTTTGTTGAACACACACAAAAAAGCCTAACCACAATGGAAAAATCTGATTTGGGGATTTTATTTTAACATTAAAAACTTCTATTTATCAACAGACACCATTAACAGAATGAAGAGGCAAACCGCAGAGTAGAAGAAGAAGAAATTGGCTCTACCTCCAAATGCTCCTAGAATTCAGAACACATAGATAGCTCCCCTATGTCAATAAGAAAAAGATGTGTGAATAGAAAAATGGGCAAAAGACTTCAACAGGCACTTATGTAAATGAATATTCAAATAGCCAATAAATAAGAAAAGGTGCTTGAAATCACCTGTCATCAGGCAATTTACATTCAATCACAATAACCAGAATGGCTCAACTGAAAAAGACAATACCAGATGTTTGCAAAGATGTAAGGTAACTGGAACTGTTATACACTGTTGATGGGAGTGTAAATTGGTACAAAATTTTTGGAGAACTGCCACATCTACTAAAGGTTAATGTGTGCATATCCTCTCACCCAGTTATTCTTCTACTTATAGATCCAAGAGGACGTGTGTACATTATGTTCACCAGAAGATATTGCATAAGGATATTTATAGCAATGTTATTTGTAATAGAACAAAATTGGAAATAACCAAATGCCCACCAAAAGTAGATAAATAGCGGTGTGTTTATGCAATAGAACACCATACTGTAATAAAAATGAATAAACTGCTACATGCAACAACATGGATGAACCTCCCAAACATCATGTTGAGTAAAAGAAGCAAGGAACAAAAGCGTGCATACTGCATGAGTTCAAACATGAAGAGCAAAGGCAGGCCAATCTAACCTACGGTGTTAACAGGCAGGGGAATGTTTGTTTTGGAAAGGAGGATAATGATTGAGAGGGGCAAGTGTTTATCTTGGGACTGATTCCAATGACAGGGAGAGGACGTTAAGGGGTCTGAGATCTGGAAATGTTCATGTTCTCTTTCTTGTTCCAAATAGGAATTACACTGATGTGTTCACTCTGAATATTTGTTGAGCTGTTTATGGTTTGTGTACTTTTCTGTAGATTATACTTAAATAAAAATGTTATTAAAAAATTGCATCCATACTGGGAGCTGTTAGAGAGATTCCCATAGAACAGCCATGGAGTGTAGATAACAATGGCCGCTAGATATAGCAACAGCAGGGCATGCTGTTTTGTGAGAATGATGAGCACACTTGTGCTTAGGAATAGGAATTGAGAAGTCTTGAGATCCAGTGACCCAGAAGGGGCCAGGCCCAGGCACCTTGGCTCTGGTCAATTCTGCTGTATACAGGGAAAGATCACAACTGGAGGAAGTGGGGAGCTGTGGAACTGAAGGTGGGTAAATCCTGTGAATTCAGAAAGCACCAGTGAGATCAGAATGAGTTAGCATAAAACAAAGGGAACCAGCAAAGATCTGAACAGGAGATCTGGAATTGACATACAACTATCTGAAGCTGCTAAAATTCCTCATCAACAGGAATATAGATTTACACACAGGCGGGAGTTCATGTACCAGGAAACAGGTGCAGGATGGTGCTCTGACTAGGGGGTAGGGACAGCACGTCCGTACATGCAGACAGCATGCAACTATTAAGCTCTGGCTTGCCCATTGACCCAAGGACAACAGCTCTCTTCCCTAGTAGGTGCAAAGTTTCCTTCTTGGTGTGGACAAGTCTATTTTGCTCCTGACAGAGAAGCCAGACTCACTAGGGACCTGGTGGTTGAAGCAGAGAAAGAGGGCGAGCACCTCTGGGGAGAACTCACGATTCTAATAGTTGTGATGAATCAGGAAGGAAGGTTAGTTATTTCTTATAATTCTGTTAGTGGTAAGGGAGAACTTCTGTGTGGGTGCTGTGCAAGATAATTAGAACCAAAACCATATAATTGGAATATGTCCTACCTTAGCTGCTATGACTTCTAGTATGAGAACAAACAACAGTTGGTCCTCAAATGTGAATCGTGATATGGCCTCAATCCATCTTCCTAAGCATGAACCAAGCATGTGTCAAGAAATGGCAAGTAAAATACTAATGCTTAAATAACACCTCATTTTATACAGCACTGTTACTCTTCTCAGAGAACTTTCACAAATATGATCCCATCTGAAGCACAAAACAATCTCTGAGCGAGGCAGGGCTGGATTCCCACCTGCCTTAACAGATGAGTCAGCTGGGCCCCAAAGAGGCAAACATGATCTAAAATGGGCACACAACTGGAGAGCTTGGGTCTTGCTTTCCTGCTACAATGCCTTCCTGCCTAAGCTGTGGTGCATGCTGGACATCGGAAGCTAACTAAAGGAAGTATGGAATGCTGAAGAAAGATTGTTTTTGTTTTGTTTTTACTTAGGAGATTTCACGTATCACTGATGCAGGACTTAGAAATGGAAAGGTGACACCTGGACTCAGCAATTTCTTTTAAAGCTCTATTTTCTAGGAACAAGCAACACCTGGGTTTCCTCAATTCCAAGACTGGCTGTGCTTCCACTGATAAAAGTTCAGAGCCCTTCACTGGAAAATCGTGCAGAATAGCACTTCTCACATTTTCATGTGCATAAGAATCACCTGGGGGGGGGGGCTGTTAAAATGCACGTTATGATTCATTAGTTCTGTCATGAGGAGCAAGATCCTGCACTTCTAATAAGTTCTCAGGTGATGCCAGAGCTGCAAGTCAGAAGAATACACATGGAGTAGTTCAGGCTGCTATAAAAAGTATCTGAGATCGGGTAATTTACAAACAATGACATAAATTTATTGCTTACAATTCTGATGGTTGGGAAATCCACAATCAAGGTGCCAGCAGATCCAGTGCCTGGTGAAGGCTGCTCTCTGCTTCCAAGATGGTCCGTTGTAGCTGGGTCCTCCCACGGTGGAAGAAGCTAGGGTGCTCCCTTCAACCTCTTTTATAAGGGCATGAATCTCATCACCAAATCACTCCCAAGGGTCCCAACTCTTAATACTGAGAATTAAGTTTTAATGTATGAATTTTGGCAGGGGAGGGGGAACAAACATTAGACCATAGCATTCTGTCACATGCAAAATACATTCATTCCATCCCAATAGCCCCAAAAGTCTTAACTTGTTCCAGCATCAACTCAAAAGTCTAGAGTCTCATCTAAATATCATCTAAATCAGATATATCTGAAACTTAAGTTACAATCCATCCTGAGACAAATCACTCTCCAGTTGTGAACCTGTGAAATCGAACAAGTTATGTACTCCAAAATATAATGGTAGGACAGGCAGGGTAGACATTGCCATTTCAAAAGGGAGATACAGGAAAGAAGAAAGGGGTTAATTGTGCCTGACCAAATTCAAAACCCAACAGTGCAAATATTAAATCTCAAGCTTCCAGAATAATCTTTGACTTGAAGTCCTGCCTTCTGGACACACTGGACACACTTGGGCTTCCAACCCCCCTGAGTCTCCACCTCCATGGCTTTGCTAGGCATGGCCAAGCTGCAGCTCGCACAGGTTGGAGTCTCTTGCTTGGGGCTCTCGCAGGCTGGTGTTTCGCACCAGTAGTTCTATCATTGTGAGTTCTATGGGGTAGCTCTGCCCTCATGGCTCTACTAGGCATTGCCCTAGTGGGGGCTTCCTGCATTGCCCCCGCCATGGTTCCACTGAACATTGCCCTAGTGGGAGCTTTCTGTGCTGGCCTTACCTCCACAACTCCACTGGGCATTCCCCCATTTGGGGCTCTCTGTGGTGGCCCTGCCTCCATGGCAGTTCTCTGCCTGTGCCCCATGCCTCTCCAGGGCTTCCTTTGAAATCTAGGTGGAGGTAGCCACTTCCCCACGGCTCATGCACTTTGTCCTCTGGTGGCAATAACACTTTGCAGATGCCACGAAAGTTTACTGCCCGCTGAAGGGGTAGCCTGAGCCACTCCTGGGCCTGTTTGAGGCACGCCTGGGGTGGCTAAGGAGTGCTGCACTGGAATGTGGAAAGTGGAGCCTTGAAATCATTCTACTCCCAAGGCCCTGGCACTGTGGGCCTACAATGGGCGGGAAAGCCTCGCCCCCCACGAAGAGCTCTGAAATGCCATCAAGGTCATTCTTCCATTGTGTTGATAAATAGCATCAGGCTTCCACTCACCTGTACTAATCTTCTTATCTGTCCCTTGGCCACACCCTTAGTATTCTTTCCTGAACATGCTTTTGTGTTCTTTACAACATGGCCAGGCTAAGAATTTTCCAAATCTTTTAATTTTCTGCTTTCCTTTTGATTTTACACCGTCTTTAATTTGTTTTTCTCTTCTCACATTTTACTACTAGTGGTCAAGAGAAGCAATGATGCACCCTCAACACTTCCCTTAGAGATTTCTTCCACCAAATATCCTTGTTCATTGCTTGTAAATTCTGCCTTGCACAAAACATTAGAACATGAACATAATTCAGCCAAGTTCTTCGTCACATTATAATAAGGATTGCCTTTCCTTTAGTTTCCAATAACATGCCTCATTTCTGACTGAGGCCTCATCAGAATGGCCTTTACCATCCATATTTCTATAAAAATTCTGATAACTTAAATCTCTAAGAAGATTGGAGCATTCTTTATAGCTCTCTTCTTCTGAGTCCTCACCAGAATAGCCCTTAATGCTCCATTCAAAGCAACAAATTTCAAAACTCTTCCAGTCTCTACCCATTACCCAGTTCCAAAGCCCCTTTCATACTTTCAGGTATTTGTTACAGCAGCATTCCACACCTAGTTCCAATTGCTATCTTAGTCCTTTCAGGCTGCTATAATAAAGTGTTTTAGACTGGGTAATTATAAATGACATAAATTTATTGCTCACAGTTCTGGAGGCTGTGAAGTCTAAAGTCAAGGTGTCAATAGATTCAGTGTCTGATAAAGGCTCAGTCTCTGCTTTCAAGATGTGTCCTTCCATGATGGAAGGGGTGGGAGGGGTTAGTGTACTCCTTTCCATCTCTTTTAGAAGGCATAATCCTATTCATGGGAACAGAACCCTCATTACCTAATCATCTCCTGAAGGCCCCAGATCTTAAGACTATTGCATTGGGGGATTGTTTTAACGTGAAAGTTTGGGGAGGTGGTACCAACATCCAAACCATAGCATATAGTAAGGACAGAATATGTTCTTCTGGTCATTGCAGATTGAGAGCTTTAGTGTGGTATCTTAGGGACTAAGACCTTCAGGAATTGGTATCTTTATCTGTCAAGAAATGGGCCAAGGCTGGGCGCGGTGACTCACGCCTGTAAACCTAGCTCTCTGGGAGGCCAAGGCGGGCAGATTATTTGAGCTCAGGAGTTCGAAACTAGCCTGAGCAAGAGCAAGACCCCGTCTCTACTAAAAATAGAAAGAAATTAATTGGACAACTAAAAATATATAGAAAAAATTAGCCGGCCATGGTGGTGCATGCCTGTAGTCCCAGTTACTTGGGAGGCTGAGGCAGAAGGATTGCTTGAGCCCAGGAGTTTGAGGTTGCTGTGAGCTAGGCTGACACCACGGCACTCTAGCCCGGGCAACAGAATGAGACTCTGTCTCAAAAAAAAAAAAAAAAAAAAGAAATGGGCCAAGGTCTTTACATAAAGTTATATTTAGGAATATTTAGAAAAATCTGAGTTCTGGATCCATTTAATAAAAGTGTTTGGAAAATTTAATTTTACTTTATTTTGCCCTGTTTCACAGGAAGCAGAATTTATGAGCCTGGGTGCTTAACTCATTCATTCAGTGCCCACTGTGTGACAGTCACAATTTTAGACACTGGAGATAGAGCAAAAACGAAATAGAAAATGTCCCTGCCTTCCCATGAAGCTTACAGTCTAGTGCCATGGAAAGTAGGAGTGAGTCAGATACAAAGTGAGTATGTAGCACACGGCACAGTAGTAAGTGATATGGGGAAAAACATTTTTAAAACAACAGAGAAGGGAGATTTGGTAGAAGATGCAGAGTTGCAAGTTTAAGTAGAAAGGCCTCATTGAGAAAATGACATTGAACAAGGACAAGAAGGAAGTGAGAAAGTGAGCTGTGGGGGTGTCTGGTGAAAGAACATTCCAGGCAGAGTGAGCCACAGGTACAAAAGCCCTGAGATGGGAGCATGTATGACATTGTTTACAGAATAGCAAAAAGGCTGGTGTTGTTAGAGTGCAGGGGCATCGGGACAGTAGTGAGACGAAGATAGAAGAATAGGGGGCTACTTGGACATAGCCTCCTAAGCCACTTGTGGACTTGGACTTTTACTCTGAGTAACATGGGATGTCATGGGATAGGTTTGAGCAGAGGAGTAAGAGTGGCAGGATCTGACTTACGTTTTAAAAATTCATTCTAGCACCTGTGCTAAGAATGTAGTGGATAAAGGTGGAAGCAATGAGACCAGGTGTGGGGGGAGGTATTTGTAGCCCAGGTGAGAGATGAGGGCAGCTTGGGCCATGATGGTTGCTGGTCTTGTGATGAAAAGTGGGCAGATATATTTAGACAGATGTGATTTTCCTATGTGTCTCCCTGGGTTGATGGGAAACTAGGATTTGTTAATCTGGGTGCTTGACCCATGGAACTCCTGGCAGTTGGTTGTCACTTATGAGTGTTTTGGTTTTTTTTTAAAGCATACCACTTCATTCCGTCTCTGTTGCTGGATTATCTCTTACTTTATCACTTAAAAAAATTATGTGATGTTGAAAGTGATGGTATTTGAGGTTAACATTTACCAATACAGATTTCAGAACAATTTAGCAGCTTGTATTCCATTTTTAAGTTTTATATCACAGATGGGTGTCTTTCCATTAAAAAATAAATCAGGAGTGGCGGCAATTGTCAATGTTATTTTTCTTCTTATAATTCTTTCAAGTTAAATTAAAGATATAAACTCTCCAGAACATTCAATATTCTGGGAATGGCAAACATGCACCAAATATCGTTACTCTGCCATTTTTTCACCGATGGTAGACATTGCTAAATGATCACAGCATTCTTTTTCACTGAGCCCTGATGGAACACTGGACTCTTTATCAAAACAACCACCAGTAGATTAGAGTTGGCATGAGTTAAAACCTATTTGCTATTCCCGTGAGTAATCACTCTTCTTGACAGCTTAATAGGATTGGACAGGAAGCCTTATTGCACAGTGGTGCGGCTGGAGTCAGACTTCATCTTTGTCTTGTCAAAATCCTGTCTCCATCACTCGCTAGCTCTTCGACCCTGGACTAGTGATTTAACATTGCTAAGCTTCAGTCTCCTCACCTATAAAATAGAGGAAAATAATAATACCGATCTTATAGGAGCTGGGAGCATTAAATAAAATGCTATATGTAAAGGGCTTAACAGTGAGTGCTTCACTTAAACACTTAATAAATCTCAAACAACATTATTTGCATTAGAAGCATCGTGGATTTGTGACCTTTTTGTTGTTGTTATTGTTGTTAGTTTCTATTTTATTTTTTAGTTTGCAAATATGTCCTTATCTTTACCAGGAAAAGAAACGGTCCTTGCAAATACTCCCAAGCCCATGCAGGTATTACTGGAGCCCTTCATCCAATGGCCTCCTCTGGGTTTGGGGGTTGGGTGGGGTTCAGCATCCAGGGACAGGATAGTTGGGAGACACACGGTACAGTGGAAAAGCCATGGCTGGAGGAACAGACATTGGTTATCCAGTCCTGTATCTTCCATTTCAAATTGAAATTGTACATGGACATTCCCACAGGGACAAGACACATTGATGAGGTGGTATCCAGTGATATGTCTTCTATTTCAGGTTTATTATAAGTGATGTAGATTTTTTTCTCTTACATTGGTTTGAAAGCTACTCTTTGTTACACTGTTTCTATTGGAAAATATACCCAAGCTTCCAAAGGGCTTTAGGTACTTTATAGTACTACAGTCACAAAACCCATTTCCTTAATTTGGAGTCTGCTTTTATAAAAATTATAATTATGTTGTACTACCTATGCTCATAAATCCCAGGTCATTGTCAAGAAAGGTAGAGTTAATTAGGGGCAGTCTGGTCTTAGCCCCCTTGAGTATCATCTTCAGTCTACATACCACAGGAATCCTTCAATGTCCTTCTGCAGTCAAGGGGGGCTCATCTGGGTGCCAAGTACTGGGGCTCAAAGGCTGTTCCTGAAGCTCCTTTCAGCAGTATTATCAGAATTAGCATTCTGTTTATTGAATACGATTTTTTCAAAGACACGTTGTACATATATTAGTTTGATTCTTGGAAGGGCCTCATTAAATAAACTGAAGGACCTTTATTCTGACTTTCTGATAACAGAGAGGTATTTTCTGCTGTGGGGCAGTAATATGTCAGTAGGCCTCACTTTGGCCTAGATCCTGGATGAATGACACGCACACTGGAACTTTCCTTGCCCTTCTTCTGCCTGTGGCAGTCAGCTCTAATTGATTAGGGGATTTTTTTTTTTTCTTTCTCCTGAGGCTGAATGGACTTAAAAATTCTTCCAGGGAGATATAACTAGGTGATGAAAGATGGTGTACAAAATAAAACCTATTTATCATCTTTGGCCTAAATCAAACACTTATTTTTGAATTTGTTCCAAGATTTTATTCTGCCTTCTATTCTTGAAAAGAAGTCTGCCATTAGTCTAATCGTTGTTCCTTTTTAAGATATTCTAACTTTTTTTCCTGGTTACTCTCAAGATTGTCTTTTTGCATTTTTATTTTTTTTTTTACAACTTCACTATGTTGTGCCTAGATGTGGATTCAGTATTATTTACTCTTTTGGGATGCACTATGTTTCCTGAATGTTAGGAGTCACGTCTTTTTTCCATTCTAGTCCATGGTCAGCTATTACCTCCCTGAAATTGCCTCTCATCAACTATTCCTTCCTTCTGGAACTCCTTGTAGGTGTAAATTAGACTGACAGGACTCATTTCTCTTCCACATTTATTCATTTTTCTTTTTATATTTTCCAATTCTTTATTTCTCTATGTTTCATTTTAGCGTTCCTCATATCTATCTCTAAGTTAATTAAGTCTCTCTTTTATTGTGTTTAATTTGCTATTAATCTGTGCACCGTTTCTAAATTTTAATGCCTATGTATTTTTTATTTTGAGATATTATATTGGTGATTTGTTTAATTCTCTGTCTTTTTACACAACACTTCATTGTCTTCTTAGGCTTTCAACTTTCCTTTTTATTTCTTTAATAATGTTTTATGTTTTCTTTCAGATTATATATTAGGTGAAGTTCTATGCCTGAATTTTCTTGTCTATTATTTTTTATGGTATATTATTCTGTCCTTAGGATTTTGATTTTTCCTTTAGTGTATTTAATAATTTTATATATACTTACTTTATTCTTTCAGATTATCATACTAGTAGCTGAAGTTTTTGGAATCCTTATGCTAACTCTAGCTCAGAGTAGATTGTTTCCTTGTGTATTTTGTAACTTCAGATCACAATATGGCTTTGCAGATGGGAAGCTATATCTCAAGTTGATATCAGATCCCGTAAGAGCAGTTTTTACTTGTAATCTTGACAAGCATTGAAGGGATATCTTGAGTCTCAGATTAATTTGTTAGTTTGTTGATTTAGAGATGGCAGGGTGATGAAAACTTGGATTACAATCCCAAAAGAAGTGCAGGCCTGGGATTTAAACTCTTACAGAGAATTTTTGTTTTGTTTATATCCAGAGTATTGCAGAGAGGGATATTCCCCCATTGGTAGGAATTTATTTTCTAATCAAAACTTCACCAAAATTGTAGCTCTTCCCAGGTCCCAACTTAATCCCATTCTTTACACTGGCACAAGGCCTCATCTCGTGTTTCTGCGTGGACGTTGGAATCCTGTCCTAAAGCTTAACGAGGTTGCTACCCTCCAACATTCACCAAACTCTCCCAGGGCTGCTATAGCCTCAGCAGAGCATATTTTGTTTTCAGTGCTGCCTTCAGTTCTGACATTTGGGAATTCCTTATCTTTCTTATCAGCTCAGCTCTGCATCCTGAAGAATGTTTCTATGTTTCATCTAGCATTTCTAGGTGTTAGTAGTGGGAAGGTTTTCAAGTCGTCTTATTCTGTTATCCCTGCATAATCAGAAGCCCTGGTACAGTTTGCATTTATTGAGCACTAGTTAATGCCAGACACTAAGCTGAGTAGCAGGGATACAGAGATCTACAAGACATAGTCCTTGCTCACAAGATAATAGTCTAATGGGGCAGGTAGCCATGTAATTTTTATGTATTAATAACGTAATTGGCATGAAATGGATACACATACAGTACTTTTGAAAGAAAATTGGACCACCCAAGTTTATGGGTGAGATCAGGTCAGAGAAGGCTTCCTGGAAGAAGAGATACTTCATCTCATCCTCAGGTGTGAACAGAAGTAAACCAGGTAAATGGAGGAAGGAGGAGAGTGTGTGGTAAATTTGAAAGAACTGAAGCATTTCAGAAATATTGGAGTAGATAGAGTTCAGTGAACCTACCACATCTTACTGCGAGACCCAGCAAACAGATTTCCGATTGAGCTCTTCTGATACCTGGATAACAAGACAAGGTCAATGCCATTCAGATATAGCATCCTAGCTACTGGAGAATGATGGTCCCCTGGGACAGTTGAGTTCTCTGGGAAACATACCAAGAAAGACTTAGATGTGTGAGAGATTTATTGGGAATGATGTCCATAAAAGATAACGGGGGAAGAGAGCAGAAGGTGAGGAGAACCTTCAGTCTGCAATGCGGGTCTCAAATTTGTGAAAGGAGGTGGGGAAAGAAGGAAGATCGGGTAGGAAGAGCTTTATTTAGACTGTGGTGCAACTCTGAGAAAATATTTGCCAAACTAACGGGAACTTCTAATGCATTGCCCACAGAAGAGTCCACAATGGGCAGAAATGCCAAGGCCATGGTATTCCTGTTCAATGCTCTTATCAGCAATTGCCTGGGGCTGCCAGATAAGAGCATAGCCATGGCACAAATGCTACAGCAGAACCCAGGGGTCTAACCATATTCCTTGTGGTAGGTTCTCTCTGGAATCTCCACGGCTACCATATTCCCACTGGAAATTTTGTAAACTGATCTTTTGGTTTATATATAAGTCTATGTGAATTAAATTATTATGTATTTATCTAAGAATCTGATCATATCTGAGTTTCCAGTACCTAGGCCTATAAGGTTGAGGATAAGAACCTTGTCATGACAGATTTTTCTAGTTAATATCCAATGTGCTTCAGACTTCCTAGCATCCCTTCAACCTGCCCATTCATGGCAAAAACCTTTCTGTCTGCTTGTGCATCATGTGCCTGCTTTTTTTTGTCCTAAATTTGTTCCTTTCTCCTACATTGTGCTTTTGTCCTGTTGATCCAGACATCATTTTCACTCCAGATATACTTGTTGACGTCTCTTTTTCTAGGCTGCAGAAGGTGGCTAAGAATCATACTATTAGAATATCATAAGAATAATTATCCATAAAGAGATTTGAGCTATTTTGGAAAAAGATACATCACTGTCAAAAAGAAACTAGAAGATTACTATCATATCCTTCCTCCTAGAAAATTTTTAATTACTGAGAGATTCCTTAATACATGTCATAGAAAAATTAGTCACATAATCTGAACCTTTCAAATTATATGGTGTTTTTAAAACTTTTTTAAGAGGGAAGGAGAGTGACTCATTGCAAATGAGTCATTTATGTTCCCTTTGTGCACTAACCTACCTCATCAAGACTGTTAAGTTCACACACTTATTCCTTGAAATACTCAGGGTCACGAAACAAGGGAATGTGTTTCTGTCCTTAAGGTTTTCATTATCCTTCCTTATTCTATGGCACACAGTGTGTATGGGATTAAAAGTGAATCTGCTCAGGTCACACACATCTCAATATTTCTGTTGCCTGTGCGCAAAGTATCACGTTCCAACATGTTTTGTCTCTGTGACTATTAAGTCCTTTATATTGCAGAGCAAGATTCACAGTGTCAAGGTTTTTCAGTTTTCTTTTCCAAAGAGAATTTCAGTTTTATCAAACTGCATTAAATGTCCCTTGACTTCACTTTGACTCAATTAGTGTATTCTTGAGAAACGTGATATTTTAAAAGCAACCGATTTAGGCACACATGAATCAAAACCACATCTTCCTTGAGAACTGACTCAAGCTGTCAAGTACCTAAGAAAGTGGGTTTAAGGAAAGTGAATTTGCAGTTTCTGTGTGATAGGTGGTAAGGGGAAAAAGAAGGATGTAAAAGGATACTGAGAAAATTAGGTCAAAGGAGTTGCTCCTTCCTAAAGGTTTCCACTAGGGCTAAAGAAATGGATCCAGAACTGTAAAAAGGTCTCCCAAAATTATCTAGCATTTTCATTTACAGTTAAATGCTGGAAATTTTCCTGATGAGCTAAGGGGTTGAAGGCCCAGTTAGAAATTTAATCTAAGACTTTGTGCCTACGATGGGCACAAAAGGTCTAATGCCAGACAACCTCTTCCATGCATCTATTCCCTGTTGACCTCAGAAAGTGTCCTGTAATTACACTACTAGTGTTTCCAAGGCTCCTGGGCATATCTCCGAATGGAAATTAGCGTATATGTATATATGAGGGTTGACACCTAAGTAAGAAACATATTCTATGGCATCTAATTAAAGAAAACTAATAAACATGCAAAAATCAAAAAAGAACATAACAAAACAGATAGGAAAGGCCACCAGTGCCTGAACCTCAGGATATACATATGCAGATTAGGCCTCAAACCCGGCTGAATGTTAACTGCTCTTGCTTTATAGTTGTTCTGCTCCAAGTGTTTATATAATTACTCCATTCTTTTGCTCAGGGTGTTTTGTTAGATAATTCAACTAAATGTGAAGACATCAAATGAATAAATGGAACTGCAATTGACTGGGGATGAGGCCAGCACTGAGCATCATAATTAAGGTTATAGGTTTTAGCAAAAATTGAATTAAATGCTGATTATATCCACATACTCCAGTAGAATGTTATTAAAAGGTGTTTGGAGAGACTTTTTTTTTTGACACGTGGTATGTTTTTGTTGCTTTTAATAACAATATTTCCAAATGGATTACTCAGTGTAAAAAGGATGTTACTGTGGATTTAAGATTTTTTTCTGGGGAAAGTGGGTTGGAAGGAGACACACAGCTGGTATTTACCACTAATTTAGATTAAGAAAAAGAAAATAACAGCAACGTAGTTTTAGAATAGGATTTGTTTAACACAATAAATCAAAGATGTGTTTATTACTTGATTAATTTTGTCAGTTCTGGGGAATGAGATTTGTCCAACGAAGAGAGGACTGAGAAATTTTCAGTCAAATAATTTTTCTAAAACTCTCAAAAATCAGGTGAATAATTCAATATACAAATGAATGTAGATATAAAAATTTTAAAATGGGAGCATGAGGATAGAAGACTACAGTACAAATGTTATATGTTGTGACAAAGTAGAAATAATGCCACTGAAAAGTAAGAGGCAAAAAGAGAGGGAAAGAAAGAAGACAGAATAATGGCCAGCAAACATATAAAAAAATGCTCAACATCTCTAATCATTAGAGAAATGCAAATCAAAACCACAATGAGGTATCAC
>NW_012150063.1:6657297-6732436 GCF_000956105.1 Propithecus coquereli | reverse complement strand
ATAATAGAAAAATTTTTTAATTAAAGAGCAAAAACTACACATATGGGAAAGAAACAAAGTATAACAAAATACCTATATTTTGTCATAGTTGAGACCAAACATACCCATCATATCACTCAGTATGTATGAGTTTTATTCACCTACTAAAAGAAAAAGACTTCCAGTTTGGCTCCTAAAAAATGACCTAACCATACATATACCCTATAAAACAGACATACCTAAAAATAATCCAGAAGACTAAACATGGATGAACAAAGGCATACCAGGCAAATGGAAAAATAAGGAAGTTGGGGCAGCAATCCTGATATCAAACAAAATCTAATTCAAGCCAAGAAGCCTAAACATGATAAAGGCACATTTTAATGGAGAAACAAAAATTTACGATATAGATATAGCCTTATGAATACTTATAAATCAAATAACAGAGTAACCATCTTTATAAAGCCAAACTACAGGAGATACTAGAGACATAAAAGAAATCACATTAATAAGACACAGTCACATAGCATTCTTAATGCAGGAAAGATGAAGTGGAAAAAATAAGTAAAGAGATGGAAGACCAAAACAACATAATCGCTACAGAAGATCTTATGGATATACTGTATATCAAACTACGTCCTGACAATAGAGAATAAATTTTCTTCTCAAGAGCTCACACAACATTGACACAATTTGATTATATATTACTTCACACACACAAGGTAAATTTAGCAGCATGCTGGCAAATATTAATACTTGACAAGTGGTTCAGCAGGGGAGTGGGGTGAGGGGAGAAAGCCCTGATTTGTAGAATTTGCTGATTTTTCTGATGTAATCCTTCTATGGTCAATTTCAAGCTACCAATGTTAAATCAATGAAAATGGAGTTGGGAAGAGATATATTTAGTTGGCTTTCACAAGCCAGTACCTGTCAACTCCAGCACACTACTAAGTTCCATACCATAGATATATTTACAAACAATATTCTGTGATCACAAAGCAAAAAACTAAAATAGAAAGGCTCTTCCATCTGCAAATGTAAAAACCTTTTATTAACTCTTGGGCAAAAGGAGAAATATAAAATAAAATCATGGAATTTAAAAAATGAGGCACTGAAAACTCTACATATCAGAATCCATAGGGTACATTCAAAGGAAAATTCATAGGACTAAACCTCTAGATCAGAAAAAAGAAATCGTGAAAATAAATTCTCAGCTCAAAGAACTAAAAAAAGAACAAATAAAAGAAAATTCAAGGAAAGAAATCATAAGGATAAAAGCAGAAGTTAATAATAAAAAAGTATACCTTATCAATAAATCAAAATCTTGTTTTTAAAAAAATCAGCAAAACAGATAACCCATTAACTAACTTGATCAAGAACAAAAGGAGAAAACATATATATTTTATAAGTATGTATATGTATATTAAATACAAATAACTTATTTATATATATAAGTATAGCTTATATAATGTTCATGAATGTACACATACATGCAAACACAATTTTTCTATGTATGATTAACTCTGCAAACCCTCCCTATCCCCCACCTTAGGCTATTATAGCATCCATGTATGTCTTTTTTTTTTGCCAAACCCCCAAAATAAGAAATCTTATATCTATTAACTACTAGCTAGGGCTCACATATGTATCCATGTTACTTACTATATCCAATTATAAGTTTACCTAGAACTAATTTTTTTCTTTTTTGAGACAGGGTCTCACTGTGTTGCCAGGGTGCTAGAGTGCCATGGCGTTATCACAGCTCATTGCAACCTCAAACTCCTGGGCTCAAGTGATCCTCCTGCCTCAGCCTCCCAAATAGCTGGGACTTACAGACATGGACCACCACCACCGGCTGATTTTTGTATTTTTTTTGTAGAGACAGGGTCTCATTATGTTGCTCAGGCTGGTCTTGAACTCCTGCTCTCAATGATCCTCCTGCCTCAGCCTCCCATAGTTCTAGGATTATAGGTATGAGCCACCACGCCCAGCCAATAATTAAGTTTTAGCCCAACTCCTAACTAAGGCATTTTTCCAAAGTTTAAAAATCCGTTAAAATTTTCTATACTAAAACATTCTTTGTTTCTTATTAAGATTACCACAAAAAATCCCCCAATACTTAACATAGCACTTAAATTTAGCAATCAAGAGAGAATTCTCTAGATACAAGTTGATCCACTAAAGCAAGGCACTGAAAATGCCTAAGTGAGTTTATTTAACTCCATAAGCATACAGGTTTGATCCTGGCTTTATTATTAATTCTCAGTAATATTACATATAAAGCATCAAACACACTAGTCAGTTGCTCATAATGTCTTGTTCAACCACATACTCATGGGAAACAGTAGTAATAAAAATTAAGCAATAAGCAAAAGTTCAAGTTATACTAATTTTCCTTCGAGTTGGTAAATTTCATGCCAGCCACTGTGGTCATATGGTTAACCCTGCATAAAGCATGTTTAAGGTTATACACAAATAAAGCTAAACTTTAAGACTTAAAAAGCTACAGCTAAGATAAAAATAAACTATTCAAGTGATTTTAATATGTTCTGAATACATAATAGCTGAGACCCAAACTGGGATTAAATACCCCACTATGCTTAGCCATAAACTTAACCAAATAAACAAAGTTATTCACCAGAGTACTACTAGCGAATGGTTAAAACTCAAAGGGCTTGGCAGTGCTTTATATCCCTCTAGAGGTGCCTGCTCTATAATTGATAAACCCCGATAAACTTCACCATCTCTTGCCAATTCAGCCTATATACAGTCATCATCAGCAAATCCTAAAAAGGTCTTAAAATAAGGACAAGTACTTACATAAAATATTAGGTCAAGGTGTAGCTTATGAGATGAAAAGAAATGGGCTACATTTTTAACTAAAGAATACCCAACCCATGATAACCCTTATGAAACTAAAGGCCAAAGGATAACTGTCTTAGTGCACTTAGTGTTGCTATAAAGTAATATCTGAGGCTGGGTAATTTATAATGAAAAGAAGTTTATTTGGCTTGCGGTTCTGCAGGCTGTACAAGAAGCATGGTGCCGGTATCTATTTCTGGTGAGGCTATAGGCTGTTTCCACTTATGGTGGAAGGTGAAGGGGAGCTAGTGTGTGCAGGGATCACATGGAGAAAAAGGAAACAAGTAGGGGGAGGTGCCAGGCTGTTTTTAACAATCAGCTCTTGCAAGAACTAATAGAGTGAGAAATCGCTAATTTCCATGAGGACAGCACCAAGCCATTCATGAGAAATATACCCCCATGACCCAAACAACTCCCATTAGGCCCCACCTCCAACACTGGGGATTGAATTTCAACATGAGGTTTGGGGTAATAAACATTCAAACTACAGCAAAGATTTAGTAGTAAATTAAGAATAGAGAGCTTAATTTACTACTAAAGGCCGAAGGAGGATTTAGTAGTAAATTAAGAATAGAGAACCTAACTGAATATGGCCTCAAAGCATGTACACACTGCCCATCACCCTACTTAAATACCTCAATAAACACAAAGTTTTAACTGACACAGAACCACACATGAGAGGAGCTAAATAAGAACAAGGTAAGCATACTGGAAAGAGTGTTTTGATAAACCAAAGTGTAGCTTAGCTCAAAGCACCCAGCTTACATCCAAAAGATTTCATATTAACTGACCACTTTGAACCAAAAACTAGCCCAAAACTAACAAATTTTAAAATTACATACATGTTTTAACCAAAACACTTATTCACAACAGAAATTATAGGAGACAGAAATGTTTTTAGGTGCCGTAGGAAAAGTACTGTAAGGGAAAGATGGAAGAATAATTTAAAATACAAAAAGCAAAGCTTACCCCTATACCTTTTGCATATTAAATTAACTAGAACAATTTTACAAAGAGAACATTAGCTAAAAACCCCCAAACCAGATGGGCTACACATGAACAGTTACAAGTCACAAGAACAAGTGTGTATGGCTATACACATGTGTGTGTGTGTGTGTGTGTGTGTGTGTGTGTAAAATAAGAATTTTCGAGGGGAAAATAAGCATTATAACAGAAAAAAATAAAAGCTACCAATAGACTTCACAGAGCTTTATGCAAATAATTTGAAAATCTATATGAAATAGATAACTTACTAGGGAAATAGATATTTACCAAAATTGATTCAATTAAAGTTAGCATAAACATATCCATTTCCATAGTAGAAATGGAAGTTATTAAGAAACCATCCCCCCATACTAAAAGCACTAGGCCCATAGAGTTTCACAGAAGAATTCTGTTAAATTTTTAATGACCAGATGGTCCAAATGCTCTATAAATTTTTCCAGAGCTTTAAAAATGAAAGAAAACTTTCTAATTTCTTTTATGAAGCAAATATAATATTGATACTTCTGATAAATGTAGTACAAAGGAGGAAACCAACAGATCAATATTATTTATGGATATTTATTTATACAAAAATAACAGCAAATTAAATTCAACATGACATTAAGAAAATAATATATAATACTATGACCAAGTGGGATTTATTTCAAGATTGATTTAATATTAGGAAATCTGTTAATATTGCATACAATATTAATAGCTCTAAGGGAAAAATCATATGATTATCTCCATAAATGTCGATGAAGCCATTGATGAAAATCAACACCAATTCATGATAAAAAACACTCAAGAAAACAGGAATTGAGGAGTACTTTCTTAATATAATAAAAGATATATTAATGAGTCCTAAAGCCAGTATTTTACTAGTGAGGAAACCACTAGAGAAATTTCTACTAAGATCAGAAATGTATGTCATGGATGCCCACTATCTTTACTAAATTTTTACATTTTGCTAGTTATTAGCCAATGCAATTAGAGAAGAAAAATAAAGGTATAGAAATGCTGAGCAGATGCTAATGCCAGATGTTGAGCAGCATGCCCTTGGACTTGGATAAAGAAAAAGCAAAACTACTTCTATTTGCATATGATATGATATTACACCTAGAAAATGCAAAAGAATCAAAGATACAATTAATTGAAAGACATCATTATAATGATGCCAGTTCTTTTTGTTAATTTTGAATTTACCACAATACCAATAAAATTATGGAGTTTTACAAGTTGATACTAAAGTTCTTATGGAAAGCCAAATGTAGAAGAATAGCGAGGAAACCACTGATAAAAAAATATGAGCATGGAGTAACCCTAGCAGACATTAAAACATGCTAGAAATACCCTATAAGTAAAACAATGAGGTCCTCGAACATAAATAGAGAAATCAACCAATGGAATAGGAAGCCCGGTAATAGACCAAACTTCATATGAAAATTTAATATATGATAAAAGACAAAAGTGGACTTTTTAATAATAAAACCTTAGACAACCTGGGAGCCACTTTTTAATAAGGTAAAATTAGATTCATACCTTATACAAAAACTATATACAAATTTAACTCAAAATGCATCAAAGATCTAAATGTAAAAATGAAACCCTATGGTATGGTAAGAAAAGATGAGTAAATTCTCCTTTAATTTTGGTGTAGGAAAAAGGTTTCTAATTCCTCAAAATATATAGGCAGTTGAAAAAAAGATTGATAATTTTAACTACATAAAATAAAATGTTTCTGCACATCAAAAACACAATCAGTAAAAAGCTGGAAGAAAACATTTGCAATATATACTATAGAATAAAGCCTAATATTCCTAACATATAAAGAAATATTAAAGTTGAGGAACCAAGGACCAAAAAACCCAACATGAAAGTGTGGAAGAGACATAATAAATTCAAAAAATAAGATGTAAAGCAGCCTTTAAACATATGAAAAATGTTTACATGCATAATTAAATAAATGCAAATTAATATTTAAAAATCACTAAGATGGCATTCCTCACCTATAAGAATGATGAAAATTAAATAGAATTTATGATATATGCTATTGGCAAGACTGGGAGGAAATAATTGTTTGTACTGTACATTGCCAGTTGGAACACAAACTGGTATAACCCTTCTTATATGTTATTTGGCAATATCTGTCAAAATGATATAGGCACTTACCTTTTCAATCAGCAATTCCACTTCTAGGTATCTGCCCTGAACATACATCTTCAACACTATGAAAATACAAATGCGCACAATTATTATCTGCACCATTGTTTGTAATCAGAAAATACTGGCAGCAACCTAAAGGTTCTTCCATAGTAGAGGGTGCTATGGTTTGAATATGTTTCACAAATTTCATGTGTTGGAAATTGAATCCCCAAATTCGTATGTTGACGGCATTTGGAGGTAGGGCTTTGGATTAGATAAGGTCATCAGGGTGGGACCTCTCTAATGGGACTGATGATTTTATCAGAAGAGGAAGAGAGACCTGAGCTGACACACATGCTCTTGCCCTGTCACCGTGTGATACCCTGTGCCATGCATGTTATGACAAAGCAAGAAGGCCTCATCAGATGGTGACTAGATGCAGGCACCATGCTCTTGGACTTCCCAGCCTCCAGAACCATAAGCTAAATAAACGTCTATTCTTTATAAATTACCCAATTTGTGATATTCCATTATAGCAACAGAAAACAGACTAAGAAGAGTTGAATAAACTGTGGTACTTCCATTCAATGGAGTTTTATACAGCAGTAAAAAGAATGAGGAAGGTCTCTATGAACTGATATGGAATGATTTTCCAGGATATTTTGATTAAGTAAAAATAAAAAAGGACAAAAAGTGTCTGTAATATGCTACCCTTCACGTGAGGAAGAAGAGAATATAGGAAAATATTTGTGTATCTGTTAATTTGTGCAAAATGCATATGGGAAGTTTAAATCAGAAACTGTCACAGATTCCATTTAAAACTGGTATCCTGACGCCTGGGTAAGATTTATTTCTAATACAGATGTATCTGGCCAAAGACAGTCACAGTGTTTAATCAGACACTAAGTTTCCAATGGGAAGAGATAGAATAATTCATCCAACTGCCTTTTATGGGGCTAGTTCTATTTGTTACTCTGTTAAATATTCGATAGATCTTCTAACTCTTACAATCAGTGCAACTGAGAAAAAAGGGATTGTAGTTTGATGCAAAACCCTGATGACCTCACCCTTGGAACGAATGAGTACATAGTTTGAGTTACCTATGGACAAGTCTTGCTTTCTCTTTGGGAACCCTCAGAACTGCTGTTTCCAAATTAGGTCCTAAAGAGCTCTGTACTGAGGAAACTATGATTAAAGGTTAGCAGCTGCTCATAGTTACTTGACAGAACGGTGTATCTCCAATGTCTAGTAAATTATTTATTAAGAGCCTATGGAAATGCAAATAAAACCAGTCCCATTATTACAATTCGGGGCATATGTTACCTGGGAAAAGAGTAAGACAAAAGCATAAATAACATGATAATAATTATAAGAGCTGACAAGTGGAAATTCTAATCCATTATAGCTACATCTGTGCTTATATATATTATCAATAAGAATAGGAAAAAGCATTTTAGAGAGGCAGCTAGGTATAGGGAAAGAATAAGAGATTTGCATCTGACAGACCCAAATTAAAATCCTGGTACAGATATTTACTGGGCGTAACCTTTGCAAACTGCTTAACTTCTCTGAGCCTGAGTTTCCTCTCTGTAAGGCAGGGATAAGACCACCCCCTTTGTTGAGCAATTGTGAGAATTGGATAAGGCACTGTATACATCTGGTATATGCTAGGTTTACAATAAGTGGTGGGTTCCCACGAGGACAGGAATACTTCTAATACTTAAAATTTTATATCTCTACATTCATTTCTGTATTATTGTTTTTCTCTTTAGTTTCAGATCCAATTCGCCCTCTCAGCTGCTTACTGGAATTTTCCAGGGCTGACTGCCTTTCTTGCTTACTCTTTCTTCCACAGAGATCTTCTCGCTACCTATGGTTTTAACTGTGATTTTCTTTCCCTGAGAGGAAACAATATCAATATCAGAGTTGATGAACTGCTCATATTGATTAATGCCAAAGGAGAATATTACAAAACCTCATTGATTTCCAGCTTATGCATCATTAATCTCACTGTCTATTAAGGGTCTTCTATGTGTAAGGTATTACCTACTAGGCGTTTAAAGGAGTCTGGTTGTAAACCGATTGTAATAAAAGCAGAATGATCCAGGTGAAATAGAGATGCACAGATTGTGTTATGGGGCATTAGAAGAGGGAGCCACTAATTAGGACCAAGGAAATCTTTGCTAAAAAGATGCATTTAAAGTGGGCGTTGGAGGAGGAGAAGAATTTCAAGAGGAAAATTACTTGAGAAATTGATTATTTGCTGGTTCAGCTTAATTTTATTCAAAGAATATAAAAGGAAGAGAGCAGAGATTAAAGAAATCTAAGTGAATAAGCTATAGCAGGTTCCTCATTTTTATGTTTATGCTGGGCAGAAAATTGTTATAGAACAGAGAGTTGTTAGAAAAGGCATTTTTCCCCCACTGAGTCATTTACAAGAAGGCATAGAAAGAACCAATATTGGGAAATTACCTCTTTTATTGAGACTAGCTAAGAATTTGGTTTAATGGAAACCATTCATTAGAGAAATAAGGGAAGTAATCTCAATTAATTTATCTTCCATCTCATGTAGAAACAGCAAAGCACTGAAGCCAAGCTACAGACAAGAAACTTGCAGCTAGAACTTCAATGTGACTTTGATGGAAGCAGTACATCAGCCTAGAGATACTATTGGAGAGAGACACAAGTCTAGGTTGCATTGTGTTTTGGGAGAAGCTTGTAAAATGATTGTCATGTTGAGCAGTGGTTAGAGTTGATTGGAGTAAGAAGGCTTTGTAGTTTATCAGTGTATGGTGCTTTGAATGAAATAGTTATGCAGTTTCTGGACTCATAGCTGTATGATTTGATCTTGCTTTGAATGGAACAGTTATGCAGTTTCTGGACTCACAGCTGTATAATTTGATCTTTGGAAACTTCACTTTCTTCAGGAATAATGTGAACCAATGCTAATACTGAAAAGCGTTGGTAAGGAGATCAAAGGTACAGCTACAGATGAACATGGTTTAAGATTGTTTGGGACTTTCACTCATGTCCGTCACTATTCAAGGGAGCAAGATCTAATCAACCAATACACTGCCAGACCCAGGGCATAGTTTACCACGCAATGGAAAAGCATTCTGTAAAGAAGGTAAAAAGGTAATTATTGTATTCTTAACTTGGATGGTTCAGATACAGTCTCCATGTAGCCTAGAGAGTGTCTTTCTAGTTTCCAAAACATTGTTTTTCAAACTGCAGGTTTTAACTCATTATTGGGGACATGGAATTAATTTAGAGTTGTCACCAGGGTTTTTTTTTTCTTTTCTTAATGGATCAGAAAACAGTAGAATAGGATAGAATACAATAGAAAATATCCAACCGCATCTCATGTAGTAAGGGTACAAACTTATCAATAAAAAATATGTTATTGTTCTGTGCCTGTACACACATATGCTTTAACGAGTACTAGCTAGAAATGTCAAATGTATTTTTTAAACTGGCTTGCAGTCAACATTTGAAATACTTTTCTCTAGAGCATCAATGAATTGTACCCTCAAATCCTTTATCTCCTTCTCACATTTCTCATAAGCTTTACTTTCTGCATTCTCAACTGCCCACTGGACATGTTCTCGGGGTATAGCTTTCATCTCAAATTGATATTCCTAAAACTGAACTCTCTCCGCCTTCAAATCATTTTATCCTGCTAAAATTTCGATTTCCTCGTATTCACTATACTCCCAGTTTCTCTTGGGAAAGCCCTTAGTGGCTTTTAACTCTTACCTCTCTCTTATCTCTCTTCCTCATCTTTAATCAGAGGAGGTAAAGAGCTTATTGAACTGACATTAATTAAGTGTCTAGCATTAGTCAGGCACCATGCCATATGCTTTATATATGTCGCTCCATGGGATTCTCACTATACCCTTATAATGAAATGTAGCTCAAAGAGGTTGAGTAACCAGCCTGACATCACACAGATACTAATATTTACATAGAGGGGCTATTTTAGCTCTATCAGCTTAGGTCTATCTCACTCCGAACTCGATTCCTGTTACATCCTGCACCTTCTCAAATACACTCTTAGAAATTATTTCTTCAGGAGCTCAGTATGATATTAGAATAGTTTTAATCCAGAATAATAATCACTACCTGATCTTGGGCTGCCATCAAGGCTCACGTTGCTGGAAAGGACTTCAGAGCTCTAAACTGCTATTCTGCAAAAGACATAATTAAGACCCAAAAAGGTCAAGTGACTTCACTGAAGCCGTAGGCTAATTAGTAGCAGAACTTTGGCCAGAATTCTGGTCTTGATTTTAGTGTAGGGCTCTTTTCATCTCTTTTACTAGCCTCAGGAGCCTAGAACAAAGGGTGAAAAGACAAAAAAACAGGATCCACAGGGCAAAGAGGTCTTGTATACCCCAACGTGTCAGAGTCTTTAGATGAAATTGATTCCTTATTAAATCCTTAGGATCAGAAATCCTTCGAGGTTTTCTTCTGAATCATCATGGGTCAATATCCTTCTAAAATCCCTTTACTGGCCAACTCTGTGTGTGTTTACATGGAATTCCTTCAAAGAAAAAGAATAAAGTATTTAAGAGAGAGGCTGAAACGCTATAATTGGGCCCTCTAATAAGTTAAGGGATTCTAAGTATTAGAGAAGCAGACTCACTGAATCTTGTTTTTGTCTTTCCTTTGAACTCCAGATGACCAGCAAGGGTAGAGTTCAACATAGTGGAAGCAGTAAGTGGGTTCTCTATGACTGCTCTTTACCCTTCCACTTCACACCCTGATATGCTCAGTTATCCCAACCTTGGTCTGCTGACTTATTCATCCATTTCGATTTGGGGAAGCTCCGTAGTGGTCTTTATTATGTTTTGAATTTGACTCAGTTCAAGATAAGGTTTTTTTAAACCCCCATTTCTTCCCTCCCCATCCCTAATAAAACCAGTTATATTCCTAGAAATGTGCTGTTCATTTACTTTCTTTTTTGAGAGTTAAAAGGTTCTTAGTTCAGGTTTCTGGCAGTTCTGCAGGCAATACTTGGTGAGGATGGTAAACAGTCTCTTTAACATTAGGCTTCCAGTTTTCTTGGAATAGACAAGAGTGGTGTACCAAAAATGTGTATCTTTATTCGGATAAATTGTCTTTATGACAGAAATCACTTCAAAATGCAAAACAGTTTTGGATCATTGATGGACTTACCCGAGTTTTTACATTAAAGGCATATACTATAAAGAGATGATTTCAGTAAACACTGTCCTACATTCATATCAACCCGAGGTAAAAGTATACTTCTTTTGTTCATTGTAGTTTAAAATCATTAATCATTTCAGAAGACTAGACCACTAGATATCTGAGACCATGAATAATTCAATTTATCTGGTGAGAGGTCTCATTAACATTCTGAATTCAATGTTTGTTTTTTGTTTTAATTTAGAAGGAAAATAACATTCTAAAATAAACAGGGAAACTGAATCCCCACTCTGCACCCTGTATGCCGTGGTCTTTCCTATCTTTGTGCCTGCACTTGTGCTAATTCCTGCCGCCTCCCATCTGGAATCCCCACCCAGCCAGTTCTGCTTCTGTAAACTCTTCCCAGTTAAACAATAAGTTCCTAAAGCTACCAGAAAGTCCTTGAGAAATATTTAGGAACAAAAGTCTTACAAGATGTTCTTCTGAATTATGGGTTAATGTGCTTCCAAGAGCCCTTTATTGGTCAAATGCAGTGTGAGTTATTTGAATGTAATTCTTCCCAAAAAAGGGAATAAAATTGTTAAAATTCCCAGCTACACAATGAAAATCTATTTTACTCTACTAGCCCACTAGTCCAGCTTTCTCAGAATTGTTACACGTAAGTCCACACAGTTTAGTATTTAATTTTTTTTCTAATCGTTTGGAATGTTATTTTAGTATCCATATTTAGACAAAAATCTATATATGTTTATTAAGCACCTACTATGTAAGGCACTGTTTGGCACTGTGGGAGAGTTTAAAAAAAATGGAGAAATTGTCACTGACCTCAAATCACTGACCTAACCATTCATCAGACAACCATTTATTGAACATTTTCTGTGGGATAGGCCCTATGTTAGGTATCGGGGATTTTTTATTGATTAAAAAAAAAGTTGGCTACAATTAACAGGAAACCAGAGCAATAGGTCCTTAAACCAGGGGTCAGCAAACTTGTTCTGTAAGGGACTAGATAGTAAATATTTTAGAATCCATATGGTCTTTATTGCAACTACTCAATTTGGCTGTAATGTAAAAATAGCCATAGACAAAATGTAAATAAATGGGCTGTCTTCCAATAAATCTTTATTTACAAAAATTAAAAGTGGGCCAGATTTGGTCCAGGGGCATAGTTTGCTGGCTTAAACAGATAGGACTTCATTATTCTCATATAATAGGGTGCCAAAAGATAGCTGCTATTGGATTATAGGTTCAATGATGTTATTGCCCCATCCCTGAAATTTTCTTTGCTTTCCCTTTATGATTGCAGGATGACTACTGTCTTCCAAGTATTATGATGACATTCAAGGTAGAAATAACAGGGAAAAGAAAAGGCCGAGGCCAGTGAAGAATACTGATTTTTTAATAGAAGTCCTCACAGCAGACTTTCATGTCTCATGGGCCATAACTCCTAGCTACAAGGAAGGCTGGCAGCACAAACATTTCACTTTCCAATTTTTATTGTGAGATGTGACAAGGGATTGCAAATGGCTTTGGGGGTAGCCAATGCCTACCACAAATAGAGTGCTCAGGACCGTTCCTGCCCTTGGAGAGCTAACAGTTTGGTGGGAAAGATGAACAATAAACAGACCCTATAAATATGATGTGCCATGAAAGAAGGGTCAGCATAGAGGCCTATAGGAACAGACATAAAGGATATAGCATAGCCTTGTGTGGGACTTAAGTTTGGGGGGTTGTCAAGGAGCCTGCCCAGAGGACAGAGCATCTAATTTGAATTGTCAAGAAAAGGGGATGACGTATTGATGAAAGTATTAAGTACCATAGTCATGGTGGAAACAATGAGCTATAAACATTCAGAGGGAAAAGAGTTCATAGTCTACTGGGTAATTTTGCCATTTTATTTGTAAATTGATCAGATTGTCAATGGGTGAAGATAAGCGGGGAAGAGTGTTTTCGAGGGTTGGGAATAGAGTGGGCTGAGGTATGGAAGGGGAAAGGAAATGTGGTAGACGCACAGGCCCAGCTCTCATACACCAAGGATCAGTTCTCCATTTGGAGAGCATAGCCAGTACTTGCTAAAGGGCAAGGATTGGTGCCTGGCTATTATTTGACAAACCATTCCTGAGGATCCTGTAGAGACATCCAGATTCACAAAACAAAGCAATCTGTAGATTCCATGTGCACAGGAGCAGGCAACTGTACGCTGCTTTCCAGAGGCAACTGCCTGTGGCTCTGATTGCATCAGGGAAGGGCTAGTTCCTTTGGGGATTATCAAAAAATCAAACACTGCTGAAAACAGATGACAAAAGCACAACCTTGCCCATGTCTGCAGCTTGATTATACCTGTAACAACAGATGGTCACTGCTACAATGCATCTCTCTATATAATGGAATATCTCTCTAAAGCAACAACATCTTAATATTTAGAAATCTTTACTTCAATGGCCTTCTATGATAATATATAGAATGAGACTCAGCAAACTTAAGTATTTATTTAAATTTTATGTGTCTGAAAAATCATAAACTTATAGTGTAAAGTTGAAATCTCCAAAGAAGAAAATAAAATTATTCATTTCCATCACCCAGACACAATGCTACTAACAGTTTGATAAATATGCTTTCAGTCTTTTTTCTATGCATTTTTAAAGCATACTTGAATTAATTTTTTTATAAACAGGTATATATCTTGCACTTTTCACTTAATATTTAAAGAAAGCATTTTTCTTTGTTATTCAAGACTATTTACAAACATCTTAATAACTACGTAATGTGATATTGTATACTCAATTATTCTCTTTTGGTAGCATATTTAGTTTTTCTCCATTTTTGCTATTGTTACAAGTAATTCTGTAATGAACATGCTTGTGCTTTTTCCGTATTTATTATTATTCCTTAGGTTAATTTCAAGAGGTGAATTTGTAGGGCAAAGCATTTGAATTTTGTTAAGTCTCATAATCTATATTGACAAATATTTACTTTTTCAGCAAGAAAGCTTTGCTGTTTTCCATATGTGCAATTTTGCCCGGCTGGGTCAATTTTTGTTTAGGCTTAAGGGCTTTAGGTTGATGTGTCATTGTTGGCCCCAGACCTTATCAGAAGGAAGGCAGGGAGAGGGGTAAGGACAGCAGTGGCCAGGGGGATGGGTTTCAGATGAGCAGTTAAGTGTAAAAATGTGGAAGTGTTGAGACAGAGATTAAATTGCTGTCCGAATATTGGGCCGCTCAGGGTGTGTGGAGCTGGGAGCTTATTTAATGACCTCCCAAAGCTTCCTCATACAGGCAGTGATTTAGCTGAACTGTACAATTAACATACGACCTCTTCAGAAGCAACAGGGATGCTGCCAGAGGTAGACACAAATGAGCCCGTGGACCATTCTGGCGCGATGAATCAGCCCTTGCAGTGCCAGGCCTGCCAGGCTCACGCTGATGTATTGGGAGCCCTGTGTCCCTCCGGACGTCTGCGGGCAGACATGCAGGATGGATGGACAGCCGCAGATAATGCCTCCGTGCTCAGGGAGTAAAATCCTCTTACAGGCGTCGCGGAGGGGGCTGGAGGATATGTATTTGAGGCAGGAATTTACTTTATAAATTACACTGAGCATTGTGAGATTAGTAGCAGAATTTGAAATTTTCAAGTTCCTGTTTTGTTTGGCAAGGACGATTTTCTTTATTCTCATAGGTACAGCTATTCCCGACCTTCACTGTGAGCCAGAGCCGCCTATGGGGCTCAGGAAAATGCATACACCTGGGCCTTCCCCAGAGAGACTGATTCAGCTGGTAGAAGCTGGGGGCCAGGAGTCTGCCCCTTTACGTTCGTGTCGATACAGGTGGCCCTTTGACTGGAGGTGGAGAAACCCTGAGCTGGGGGCTGTGAGGGACAGTGAAGTGCACACCCAAACCCCCCTTCTAGGAAGGAGTGTTGTCCCAGCAGCTGGGAGTCCTGTCAGCAGACAGCCTGCAGCTCTCAGCCCCTACAAGGACTGCCTCAGCTGCACAAATGTCCTCCCCACCCACATCCCACACACGGTGACCGATCCAGGTGAGAGGACAAATGCCGGTCAAATCTGATGGGCCATTCTAGCGCCAGAACACCCCATGGGGTTGGCTGATGCCGTGGGCTTTGCTTCACAACTCAATCTCTCCCTTCCCCTGATTCGGTGTCCTTTTCCCACCTTGCACCAGAGTTAATCCGGGGGCACTTTCTAATAAATTTTCTGCATATTAAATTCTACCTCGGCGTCAGCTTCCCAGAGAACTTGACTGTAAACAGGTGCTCACGCAGGCTCTGCTATCTTGGAATCAACACAGGAGGACAGAAGAGAGGAGGGCTGACGGGACACATGCCCTTCACTCTGTCTGCAACCTCCTTCACCCCCCTCCCCCACCCAACCACCACCAGCTTGCCCTCTGCCATGGCACACAGCTGCTTCGCTATCTCGTGCAAACTTCCCACCTTTTCACTACCCACAGCCTGTCCTTGGCTCATTCAATTGTAGTTCAACAAACTTTTGTTTAATAGGATTTAATTTTAGTCAAATTTTCCCTGTTTAAAAATGTTACCATCTGGAAGAAATATGGAGAACACAATGAGATTCGTTCCAAGATTCCTTCCTTTCTAGATAGATCATGGTTTATGAATCTCTCTCTGTCTCTCTGTCTGAATTTGCAATACAGATCACAAAGTGAAGTGTTTATTTGAGTCTATTTCTTTCCTTCGCTCCATCTTCCACCCGTGTGCCCCTACTCACCTACCCCACCCACCATCCATCATCCGGGACGCAGGGTAGAAGAGTGAAGAGCAGAGGCTTCAGTGTCAGACTTAACCCGAGTTCAAGTCCACACGCTGTCACTTATGGAAAGTGTGATCTTGAGCACATTACTTGTGTCCCACGTTCTACATCCACTAAATAAAGATAACAGAATATAGTTCACTGAATTGCCAGAGCAAATGTGAAATTATTTTTATTTTGCTGGATGCATGGTAAGAACTCGATAATAATTGAGCTAATATTTATATAGTACTTGTTCTATACTGGCCGCTATTGATTTAATCTTCACACAGTCCCACGAGATAGATACTGTTATTAACCCCACACTATTGATGAGGAAACTGAGGCAGAGAGAGATTAAATAACTTAAGGTCACATAGCTACAAAGTGGCAGAGTTGAGAATCAAATCCAATTGTCTAGAATTGTAAGCTATCAAGTAAAATATTGATAATTATGCTTATTAATGAATAAAATGTTAATTATTATGGAATCACCATCACTATTAATATGTGGAAAACACTTACCTTTTTCTCTTACCAAATATCTTGCAGTGCTCTCAGAAATATTTCTGATTTGGAAAGTCAATGAATTAGGTCATTAATAGGACCTCATTAATAGAAGTAGAATGGTGGTTACCAGGGACTGGGGGTGGGGGTTTTGGGGAGATGTTGGTCAAAGGATATAAAAACTCAGATAGATAGGAGGAATAAGTTTAAGAAGTCTATTGTACAGCATGGTGACTATAGTTAATAACAGTATATTGTATTCTTGAAAATCACTAAGAGTAGATTTTTAACTATTCTCACCACAAAAAAAATATGTGAGGTAATGCATATGCTAATTAGCTTGATTTAGCCATTCCACAATGTATACATATCCAAACTACATATTGTTCATTATAAATATAAATTTTTGTCATTATAAACAAATAAACAAATAAAGATGCTAAGTTCCAATACAGCAATATCCATTTTCACGGAGCAATGCAACACTTAGCATATTTCCAGCATTGTTGGATTTGGGTCATGCTCCAAGGGGCTTCATTCGCATTATGCAAATTATTATGACTTTTCCTTTCTATTCAGATAAGGCCATCATTCCAAGAACATATACAATTAGTTTAGTATACAATTAGTTTCTCACAGAACTGCCCATGTTTCCCTAAAGCTCCATCCTTTTTGAAACAGGTTGCTTTCTGCAGACTGTAATTGGTCTCCCATGCAACATCTAAACATTTCTGGGAAATTGGTGATGGAGTGGAGTCCCAGCAATCCTCATAACGAAAACAGACTTTAGAAGTCCTTAGCCGGCTGCTCTTGGTTTATGTTTTCATTCTCTTAGCCCATGTCCTTATTTACACCAGGCCTGGAGAAAAGGGAAAAAGCCAAATTCTGAAGCAAAACTTAGGAAATGAGATAAATTCCAGCTGCTTCAGCAAAAGGAAGCAGCTGTATTCATGCGAAGTAAATTATAAAAACTGGATTACTCTCCCCTGCTAAAGACCCAAAGAGCTTCAAGATGTTTAGGACAAAAATGGAATTATTTCTTTGATTTTAATTTCAGTTTAGCTTAAAGCACCCTCTGAAATGTGGACATTTTAACTTGAATTATCCTCCCCTAGAACCAGGATGAGATTGTCTCTTTGAAAAGTGGCCTTTAAAAGTGTGCGGCATGAAGAGAACATACAGGCACTGGAAAATTTTCGTCTTTTTATCAGAAGTGCAAAAACCTTTCCTGTTCCTTAACACCAAGTGCTGGAATCATCATCACCATCACCATCACCATCACCATCACCATCATCACAATGAAGAACTACCAGTTACAAAGGTTTACCATGTGCCAGTCCTTGGGATACTCAGGTTGTATTATCTCTCTATCCGTCACTATGGATCAGCACCTCTAATGTCTGACCCAACATTGCTCAGTATAACTCTTTGCTCTCCTTTGATTTACCCTTAGTTATAGTCACTGGTTAATTTTTAATTAATTCATGCATTCACTCAAGCATTAATTTATTGATCCATTTATAAAAGAATTGAACATCTCATATGAACCAGGCACTGCAGTGGGTGCTCACAGCCTACCAGAGGAGATGTGCTTATTCATGAAGCATCACAGTGCAAAGATACACGCTTTAATGTGGGTGCTCTCAGAAAGGAGGAAGTGGTCATTGCTGCTTAGAAGTAGATTTCATACGATAGGAGGAGGAGGAGGGGATGCTAAGTGTGTCTTGAATGAACAGGAGTTTTCTAGCTGTGCTCAGAGCTTTATTCTCCTACTGTGTTTTACAGGCCTTGAACGCTGCTCAGACGTGTTGTGGAGTATCTGCCTGGCCCACATACACAACAGGAGGTCACATTTGTATGATGTGGCCCCCCTCTGTAGTCGATTACACCAAGGGTAAATCTACCTCAGCTGCATCGATAAAATTCTCTCTTTTTTTAGGATTTTAATTAATAGACAGAGGCTATAGTTGGGAGCGGGGCTCTGGAGTTAAAATATCAGGACTAAAATAATTTCAGACTAATTTTCCTCCCTGCGTGCATACATTGTTATTCTTAGGTGTGACCTTGGAGTATTGTAGTTGGGTATCCAAATAAATTGACAAATGAATTGATCGCAGGGTTCTAAGGTAATAGGGGATTTTTAGGGAGAGTGGACGAAATTAGAAGCCACTTTAGGTGGTGTAGTTAGGGAAGATCTCTCCGAGGAAGTGACACTTCAGCTGGGACCTGAAAGATGAGAAGGAAGTGGGCTTGTGAGGGATGGAGGCAAGAGCAGTGTAGGCATCAGATCCTGAAGGCAGAGCAGGTGGCTGGAGAGCGGGTGAGGAGGAGACTGGTGGGTGGAGGCCAAGAGGAGATCTGCTGGTGCCAGATGATAGTGGGAAATGTAGGCATTTGATATTTTATGCTAGATGTAACCAGAGCCATTAATGAGTTTTAAGCAGAGTAGTGACAGTATCTGATTTAAGTAGTGTTAAATTAATTCATTTCAAGCCCCCACAAATGATCTAGTAGTAGAAATTTCTGGCACTTGGTGCAGGCCAGCAGGGCCAAGCTATTATGCTTCATGTGTCAGCTGACCTTACATGGCCCAGACTGGCCCTCTTTTGGGCTGTGCTCACCTATGACTTAGATATGGGGAATTTGGTGGCACAGGAAGTTAATAGTAATAATAATGGGAATATTTATAGATCACTTTTTGTGTGTCAGGATGTAAATATTTTAATACAACATTTAATCCTCATGTATTAGGTCAACTAAATGTTAATGGATACTTGGGGACTGTGATTAGCCCCAAGTGAAGAGCAGCTCTGTAATTTGCCCAGGTGTGCACACAGTAAGCTGTGGAGCTGGGATTCTGATTCAGGTAGGCGTGACTGCAAAGCCAGAGTGTTTAACCACATTTTTATCTTGCCTCCTGTTCTGTTACAGTTTGCTTGGACTGTTGATCCAAATCTAGTCCTACACTCCCATTGTAGAAGTGAGGCAGTCATGGCTAAGTGTTAAGTGGTCTGGGAAGGTCACATAGCAGCCAGTTGGTGGCATGGCATAAAAGAGACTCTGTACTCATTAGTTCTGACCGACAATATTATATGCACGTGCCCTAGTATTCCATAAACCAGTGCTAGTGACGTTTTGTCATAAGAATTTTTGACGCTTATAAGCAAGATGGCTCACACTTGCACTAATAGTAAACCAAGATTATGTCTTTAAAGAATTAAGGAAAAATGACTGCAGAAGGGAGGTTAGACATCACACCATGCAAAGTAGCTCAAAACCACGTGGTCCTTCACCTGTCCAGAACAACAGCCCCAAAGTGAAAGTATTCCCACAATCACAAATATCTCAATACTATTGATTAATCTGTATCTTTTTCCAGCAAGAAAGTACCTGTTAGAATTACATACCACTCTCCCTTCCCACCTCCCTTTACATCTGTCAATACTAATCAGAAGTGATTTTGTTTTTAATGCTGTATGGCTCCTAAACCTCATCACCCTATGGCAGAAGAGAGGTTAGTCATGAATAGCAGAATGATGTAGGGCCAGTCATTCCCAGAGAGTGTCCCTGGAATATCAGATCTGTGATACGCAAATAGGCATCATGTGCAGGAGCGGGGGTTGGGGGGAGGATCCCGTGGATAAATGGATTTGGACAAAGCTGAGCTTATTGAGTCATGTAATTTTTTTTACCGTAAGAAATGTCTGGGTCTTTAATATGTATTGTGACTATCAAAGACATGTATGGTATGTAGTCTTTCCCAGATAGATTTGACCATGGAAACGTTTTCGCAAGGTTTCCACTAAAACTTAGAGAGCTGCAACTGCTGTTCAATCTCTGACCTAATTCTCAGGCACTTAACCTGCTACAGCCAGGCTTGCTCTATATAAACAAAACCTGCTCCAAGTAGAGCAATGAGATTCCCCATCTCTGGCACTCTTAGTTGGTTTCTTAGCCTTTCCTTATTTCCCAGACTTTTCTTCCTCAATTTTTTTTTTTCCTTTTTAGTATCAGCACATGGCAAAAAATAAAAAATAAACAAATGCAAATTGATACAGAGGTGAAGAAATATAGTCTGTGTATTGTAATTTCAGAGACACAGAAAAGGCACCTTTGTTCAAAAATATCTATATTTCTCTTTAGTCCATTACAAGACTTGAATCATATACTTAGAAATCCATTTACATAGCTTTATTAGTGTTGCCTAAAAAGAATATCTACCAGCCACTGATAGCATCTGGTGGAGAAGATTCTCTAATTCTCTGATTACTTGCCCCTAAAGGTTTTAGAGATGGGACTTTGAGAAGGTAGGGATTTTGGTGAGGGCTAACGAAGCCTGCTGCATTCCCTTTCTGGAACTTCTCCAGTTCAGTTTTCTACTTACCAGCTCTACCCTTCCTGGATCTGGGTACTCCTGATACCTCCGCCCACATTATTTTGATTTTATTCTACACCATAGCATATAGCAGAGATCTGTACAATCCGGCGCTTGAGAGTGTTGAACAAGGCAGATACATCTGCATGTAAATTCACATAGCATTTTGGTCTTTTAAGTCAATTCAAATGGTAAAAGAGCAAAATCCATTTGTTTGGACACAACTTCACATGATACTTCAGAGTGAATGCTGTACCTCTTCCGGGGGATCTTTGGGGTGCCGTTAGGTACACAGAATTATATGGACCCTTGACCCAGTGTGAGCTTCCTGGCTTCTGGCTCCATTACACCCAGACTAAGAAGAAGGAGGGACAAGAAAGGAGAAAATAAACGCGTGGTGGGGGAGAAGAGTGAGGAATTAGCTATCCTACCTCATGGAGATGTTGAATCTCCATGACACCGAATCATGAAAGGGACCTTTACATTGACTTTAATGGCTATCTTTTAGAGGTGAACCAAACAGATCAGAGAGATTAAAAACAACCTGTCCACAGACACTCACCAGTGTTTGGGCCAGAGCTCAAGCCTAGTGCTCTGTTTTATTAGGCCACATTGCTAATGACCTACAGGCTGGTGACAAGTCAAAAAGATGGTGGAGCCAGGAGAAGATGTAGACAGGTGGCCTCTATTCTCTGCCACCCTGTTCTCCCAATGCCCCTTCAGTAGCCCTATCTTTCACACATTTCCTTCCTTTTCTCCCCATTTGTCATAAAGCCACCTCCTTCTCCTTGTAGCTGCTTCTCTTCCTTCTCTTTCTTCCTCACCTTGTTTCTTCACTCTTTCTTGCTTTCCTTTCTCTTCCCAAAATTTCATCTCATTTCTGTCCTATGCCTTAAATGTTTCCTCCCACAGTTGTCAACTTCTACAACATTGACCCATTTGTTCCTTGCTCCGTGGTTCCATTCAAGGCAGCTACAAATGGCCATACAGCTCAGCCCTGCACAACTCCAGGGAGTGCTATTCACAAAAACTTCAATATGACCAGCGTGGCTCTTTGATCCAATCCCAAACCAAGAACTTGATTCACATGTAACAAAATAAAGAACAAATGAACAAACTTTCATTAGCTAAGACAATTGCCCTCTAAGGAGGGTAGACCCTGTGTGGTCCTGCTGAAGAGTTTGTTGGGTTTGGATGAATGAAGGTGAGCAGGGAAGAGTCTTGTTGTCTTATCTGGGGAGAGTTGAACGACATTGCATAATTGACAAAGAGGAATTTTCAATAATAAATGAAGAGGAATTTGGAGTTACATGAAGAAGAGGGTAAAAAGGAGGGATGGGATATTGGGCAAAAAGAAAAAGAAACCAGAAAGATGGGGTGAAAATGGTTTTATGGTCAGGTGCAGCTAATAGACATGCCCCAACGTGGAGTGAATGAAACATTCAAAAACAGGGATGTATAAAAAGTTGTGTTATAACACTCTCCTCTGTCTCCTTCCAAATCTTAAGTTCATTGAGTTATAATCATATATATTTTGGGGATGTGTTTGATTGATTGATTAGAAGTTGCTGGTAAAGCTAAGTTTGACATTTGAGGAAATTCACTACTGAGCAGAGAGAGCAAGCACATGAGAACCACAAACCTGGGAGCAGAGGTGACCATGAGGATGAGGCTGCTCAGGAATCTGCAGAAACTTGGGGCAGAGGGAGGGGGTGCTGGTGTTGCAGACCTACACTGGGCATAGGGATTGCAGCTGGTTTTATCTACGTCTCAAGGGGCCAGGATACACTGGCCAACATCTGTTTTACACATACATGATTAGAACACTCAGGGGTTTCCCTGGGTCCGAATTATAACCACATAGCATCTGCTTCTCATAAAGCTGCTCAGGGAGAGGGTCAAAGAGGCTCTTATCCAAGGACAATGGCATGTTTACTTTTCATTTAGAATGAAGGCCTCAGAAAAAATTAAATGGATAAACTTGTTAATATAGCAAATGTGAAAAACCTGAGAAGAGTCTCTTAACTCGAGAGCTCATTGCCAGCTGGCACATGGCAGTTGCCTGAAGACTCAGAGAAGGGCTGGCCTGGGAGGAAGATTAGCAACTATTTCCACTCACAGCTGAGCAGAGATGCCAGGTAGGAAAAGTGCTGACTTCCATAATGGGAAGATACTTCTCCTAATGAAATGAAATAGGATTTGTTTTCTGAAATTGGGCCAAATGGCTCCGTATTCACCATAAACCGTCATCACTCCCTCTCGGATTAAAATAAATCAGCTGCTAGAAAGCCAATTTTGGCTAGGGGGCTGGCAAGCAGGACTGGGTGGTCCTTGGTTTCTTCCAATTCAGAGAAATGAGAGATTTTCTGGCAAAGAGGGCATCTTTACATAAAAATGTCTACTATTAGGTACATTAGTACATTTATGTACTAGGTGCTGTGCTAAGAATGTGTCTCATGTACATCAATTAAATTTAATTCTCACCACAGATATTATTTGTGGCTGGTAGAAGTCCTGTGGTTTCTCTGCTTGAGCAAATATTGATTTTTAAGGCCTTTGGAATTGACTGAAAGCAATCTATCATCATCATTGTTGATTGATTAAATATCAATGTTGTTTTTACTGCAATGTCCCAGCTCCAAGAACAAATCAAATACTTCACCTTTTATAGCTGGTGAGCTACCAGGGTTTTCTGTTTTTTTAAAAATATAGACTACTTTATTGATTAATTCTGAGGTCCTTGCGACAGATCTGGTGAAGTAGGAAAATATTGGGGTGAATGAAGCTAGGAAACGGGCTATGTAACTTTGGATAAATTAATAACTTTTCTTAGTCTCGAATTTCTTATGTATAAAGTAAGGGATTTAGAATCTGAGATCTTTTCTGGTCCCTCCAGCTGAAAATCTGTGATTCTCTGTTTTAAAGCCCTGAAGTTATTACTGTTTCTTCTACTCTGATTTATCTGATTCCTGACACTGTCACTTATGAATAGGGGATCAAGTGTGAATTGAATCATTCAACCGAGGACCGGAACACCTGATGTCTCTGAAATCAGCCCAGCAGTTGTTTCTTTCTGTTCCTTTCTCTCCTCAATTGGAAATGGAAACTGTCCCCACTTTTTCTAAGTGACAATAAATAGAATACACTTGATTTCATCAAGTTCCATAGAATAGAATCTATTCAAACAGAACATTATAGATAACTTGGATAAAGTCCAAAACATATTGTTGCAGAAAACCAAATTACAGAATATGTATAGTGTAACAGCATTTATAGGACATGTATAAAAAAATTGCGTGTGAGTGTCTGTGCACACAAATGTGTAAAAATGATTAGGAGTAGCAGCCAAAAGGAATTTAAGGCTTATCTATAACATTTATTTATATTTTTTACAACAAGGCATTATTTTTTCTTTGCATATTTAAAGCAATAAAACAACACTATAATTTTTATTGGTGGTATAATATTTGCTGTCTTTATATGGAAACTAATTATTAAGTCTTTAAGAATGGACCAGAAAAAATTAGTCACCTACATGAAGAGATCTAGTTGATGCTTATATGGCAAGAAGGGTGTTGGGTGTCTGAAGTGAGTCATAAGATGGGCAGTGTGATATAGAAAAATGATGCAGGTATGTATTGCTGTATTTTGGGGACTTGAGTACCAGCCTTGTTTTTTGCTGTTTCTTGATCTATCTTCTAACGTATTTGGTGTAGGTCATTTTGGAATGTGGGCCTTGGCTGGATTCTCCAGCAACTCATTGGGATTATCGAAGTTGTCTCAACCCTGTCGGGGCAGGAATGTTTCCTCTCCTTCCCCTGACAGCCATGGCTATTTCCTAATTCTGTACAGTAACCTCCAAACATTAGTGAATTCTCTAAGTATGGCAACCTAGGTAAATAACAATGAAGTGAACCCTTCAATGTCTCCAGATACTTGGACATTAAGGAAAACGATGTTGCTTTGAGGAAAGAGGCTGAGAATGTACTTATTTTGATAGAAAGGAAAGATAATTTGGTGCCTGTGAAATTGAAGCCAGACATTGGTGTGGGTCATGTCTGTGTGCGATGTGCTCATTGGATGTTGGGAGAATATTATACTCCCTGTTACAGTTCATTTAGCTATAGCAATTAATAGCCATTTTTAAAAAACATATCCATTTTATCTTTACAATAGTCTTATGGATTAACATATACAATTTATAGAAAGGAATCTGGAGATCAGAGAAATTAAATAATTTGTCAAGGGATATGCAAGTAACAGAACTGGACATCTTATCCCAGCACTGTCGTAAGCCTCCTGATGCCAAGCCTTGCTGCAGGCTGAGAGCTCAGAGGGCATGGCCTGCTGACACATTGCCTGCATTGGATTGTGTGGGTTAAAGGAAGCAGGATACAGACAGCACCCTGCTTGTCCTATGATTGACCCCCAAAAAATGGTGGATGTTATTATAATTATGTATTACTCCAATTATTTAAATTTCAAAGAAAACAATGAAAGACAACCCTCCTGACTTTGGTAAGATTCTCTGACATGATTCTGCAAAGTCTCTCCTTTCTTCACGCCACCCCACACCTTTTCCCCTTTATTTCAGGTACCTTGGTGAGCATGATTTACCACCAGAGACCTATTGTGGAGTTATCCAAATAGCTTGGAGTCCTTGACAAAGATGAAGGGCTCTGGCCTTAGCTGTTGCAGGAGGCAGTGATGTGTGTCTGAATAAACTCAGCTTAATCACACACAGTGGTGGTTGATGCAGTTTATCAGTGACATAACATCAAATAAATAAATGAGTCCTGGAAAACAGCTCATTCTAAAGCCAGGTGCTTTTGTTGCTGAGCTCTGATTTCACTGTGATTAATGAGAATGTGCTTCCCCATCTTTGGAGATGGAAGCAGCTTCTCAAAGTCCTCTCACTCCCCACACTGTCTTACCATTAGTTTATAGGACTAAAGATGGTTCTATTTCATGAATATGCCTTGGCTTGAGAAACAGCTTTCCTACGCAGATAGATAGAATGGTTATAATCCTTGGGTCATTATAAGACTTAGATATTTCTCTCAAGAAGGGTGCTAACTTTTCTACATAGTAGGTCTAAACTCCATGTTCTTTGGATTTTGCCTTTGGATGTCCCTCCAGTCCTGGCCCCATCATATCTTCTCTTTATTATGACTTCTTTTATTACCCAAGTAATGTATTCTCAAATAAAAGATTCAGATAATTCTGAGGTTTGGAGAGAAAAACATGGAAGTCTCTCTCCTTTCTCCTTTCCCCTTTCTTCTTGTCATTTCTTACTCCAGAGGTAGCCTATGTTTTTAAACATAAACAATTCAGCATTCTTTCAAATAAAATAAAGTTAAAATTATATAAATGGTAGACCGTACATATCTTTTTACAACTTGTTTTTTTCGGTCATCATTACGTTTATTCACACAGCTAAACACAGCTCCATTTATTTTCTTGCTGTGTGGTGTTTTGTTGTGCAAACATATCACAAGTTATCTAACCATTCTTCCATTTAGGGACCATTCATAGTCGCCAATATTGGCTTTAACAAATAAAATTGTAACGATCATTATTGTGCATTTCCTCTTGAGCAAGATTTGAGTTTCTCTACCAAACTCATTCGTGTGGAATTGTTGAATTGTGGATTGTGGTTTATGTGCTATTCAGCTTTAATACATATTGTTATTTGGAGATGTAATTTTAAAAATTACTTTTTTCTTCACATATTCCTCAATATTTGGTATTGTCATACACTTTAATTTTTCCCTATGATGTTTTGTGTTAACTTGCATTTCCCCAGTTGCTAGTGAGGTTGGGAAATTTTCCTGTATGTTTTTTTTTAGACATTCAGGTTTTTACTTCAGTAAATTGCCTATTTATATAATTTTCTAATTTTTAATTTTCAGAATAATATCTAACACTTGCAAAGCACTTACTACATGCTCCTAATGGCTTTACATGTATGTAGTCATTTAGTCTTCGAAAGAATCGTGAAAAGAACTCAACCTAACTCATGTAGTATATGGCAGAACTAGGATCTAAACCCAGGAACTTAACTTTCTTTCTCATTGGTTTCAATAGTTTGAATATAAATCATTTGAAATTGCTAAAATCTACAATTATAATTTCAGTGAAGGGAAGTTTTTTCTTCTTTTCCAAACTTTTAATCTTCATTTTATTTTATCTTACTTTCTCTTATGGTTCTTGTCTGATAATGGAATCCAAGCTTTACCTGCCTCCTAAAACGAGTTGGAGAGCATTTCCTTTTTTATATATTCTCTGTAATGTTTTGCATAATGTCAGGATTGTCTGTTCTTGAATATTTCATGGTGTAACTTCAGGACCAGCCCAAACTGGGCCTACTCGGTTGATAACACAATGTTGATTTACCTTATAGATATACTAATAACAGAGCCAAAAACTGCAAGTCATGTAGCCTGGACATATATTCTTTTTTTTTTATTATTATTATTATTCCAGGGTATTGTGAGGGTACAAACATTATAGTTACACTTTATGTCTTTGCCTCACTTAAATGTGGGTTAAAGGCATGCCCTTCCCTCTCTTTGGACATATATTCTTGAAAAATGCTAAGAGAGTGGATGTTAAGTCTCATCACAAAAATGATAACTATGTGAGACAATGTATATGTTAATTTCTAGATTTAACCATTTCACGGTGTCTACACACTTCAAAATATCATGTTGCACACAATAAATACATATACTTTTTATCTAAAAAATATTTTTTTTGAAAAAAAAGGATGGAAAGTGACTAGAGATAAGGTTGGGGAACTAGGGGGTAGGAGGGGCAGGTAAGGGGCACAGATAATGGAGGGCCTTATAAGACATCTGAGGACCTTGGCTTTTACTAGAAGTGGGATGGTGAGTCATCTCACTTCCATTTCTATCAGGATCTTTCCAGCTATTGTGCTGAGAAAAGTAGAGCTAGAGTAGAAGCAGAGAGACCAGCTAGGAATCCAGGTGTGTTGCAGGAATCCGGGTATAATATGACGGTGTCTTAGCCATACTTTATCTCACTTATTTCTCACAACTTCTTAAGGCAAATATTGTACCCATTTTGCCAGTGAGGAGTTGAGGCTCACACAGGCCAGTAGCTCTCTATCTAACCTGCTGTGATACAGCCTGTTCATAGTGGAACAGGACTTAAATCTATGTTTGATTTTAACTATTTATATCCCAGAAATATCTCATGCTTTCAACAAAACTATTTTGCCTTATTTAAAATGAAAAATACTAACATGGCATCTAGCCAAATGGAAAACATTATTTGAACATGGAACTTTGCTGACAATCCCAGTTATATTGTTTTAGCTCTCAGATGCTCATATCTATATGAGGAAGAAATATTGAAAGGAAAACTTAGCCCAAAGCATATCTAAGATACCATTAGAACTACGACAGCTATCGTTTTCTGCAAGTGCAGCCCTCAAAGATTACTCTGTGATTACATGACTATAATTAGATTCATGGAGGAACATTTTGGATTTTTTTCTGTTGACTACACTCAAACTTTTAGGAAGGGCCATGGCATTTTGTTGCCCTCCAGTTTCAATTTTTGTAATTGTCCGTTAAGGGTAATTGCTAACATCACGTTTAATCAATAGATTTCAAACAGGATTTTGTGTTTTAGCATTTCAAAGGCTTCTAAAATTCCTAGGGAGCCACTGTTAGTTACATGGTATATTTGGTAGTGTGGTCTTTGTGGAATTCACTTGACATCATAAAGATTTAAAGCAGAAAGGAAACTCAAAAATTACTTAGAGAACTACTTTCATTTTTATAGATGAACAAACTGAGGTAAAGAGAGACTATTGGCTTAAAGCTTTTCCGTGATCCAGAACTAAGCGAAGATGCTGTGAGAGGCACTCTAGTATGAAGGAAAAACCTTTAGATATCAGGTAGGCATGACTCTCTTACTCTCTGGCTGTTGTGACCTTGGGGATGTTACCTAAACTTTCTAAACCTCAGTTTCTTCATTAGTAAAAGCTGGATAATTACTATCTTGCAGGATAACTGGGAGAAATTATAAATATGTCAAAAGCTCCCAGGTAGTGTCTGGCCCATAAATGCTAGCTATAATTTATATTCCTCTTGCAGTTCAACAGTCTTTTCAAGTCTATTTTCTAAATTACTGACCTCCAAGTCTAAAGTTAAGCCTTATCTACACGGACAAATAAATCAGCCTTGCTCCATCTAGATACTTATTCAGATACAAAATCATGAAATGATGATGCATTTTATGAAGGGCTTAGGCCCCAAGGAAAAAGGGAAATGGTGGCCATGACTGATTACACTTTGGAGCATCTCATTGAAGGAGATAAAGGAACAATGACTTGTTTCATAAAGAAATTGTATGATTTCTCATTTTCAAGGGTCTCTTGAATCTCACATGTGTGCCCAGCAAGGTTCTTTTGTCTCAGTGCTGCAAGTATTTGGAGTGTCTTGTTCTTTCTAAATGGGTGTTCGGTGTGCTGTAGGGCATTCGATTGCAATGAAGTAGACTGGACAGATTTTCTTCGGGTGCTAGAATGAAAAGTTATCGAATTTACAAGTTTGAAGCACACTTATCAAGGCTTCGCAATAAAAATGACTCCTTGTTCTAATATCTGCCTTCAGTACTACTGTTCTCCAGAACAAAACATAATTGTGAGAGTGGGGAATGCGTTCGAATGATCTGTTGAGAGCACACAGTGTTGGTGGAGGCAGTCTGAAAATTGAAGAGTACTTAGCCAAGGGGAACATTTTGTCTTTTTTGCTTTTAAAAGGAAGATGCTGCTGCGTCACACCAGATATGGCTCAGCAAAAGCCTCCCTGGGTATTCCTTGGTGGGGATGCTATAGTTTAAGGACAAGAGAAAGCTTGCTGGGTTCAGTTTACCCAGAGTTTCTGAGGCTCTTGGGTCCTGACATGCTCACCAAACCCCAAAGAAATACACAATAAACCAGGATATACTGATTGTGGCAAATGCCTTTCCCATGACTAAAGTAATGTGGTCAGTATCCAGAACATCTTCTCCTCAGTGTCATGGTACCTGGTACACTAAATTCGTGATTGTAAAGTTGCTTTGAAATCATGGAGGTAGAACAAAAATAAGCAAGTTGTCCTGAAAAATATATCCAAGTTGTAGATCAGCCTAATGAATGATGGACCATGCCTGCTCTATAGTAGGTAAGTTATTGTTATTGACTGGAAAGTATTTGCCCAGGGATATATTTCAAAAAGCCTCCATGCAGACTACTCAACTTCTTTAACACAGTTTTTCTTTGAAGAGGTTACAGGAAAAAGGATTCCTTTATAGTATTCATTAATTACCGGCAGCCCATGCCTAACTTGAGGATTTCTTAATTCATCTTCAGTAGTGTTGACAAATGACTTAAAAATTTTTTTTAAAAGTTCTATTGGAACATAATATGTTGTACATATTTATGGGTACATATGATATTTTGATATAAGCATCCAGTGGGAGTATAGATGTCTCTTTGATATACTGACTTCCTTTCTTTTGTTTACAAACCACTTCTGAATCAACGGTGTTGAATATTAGCCGTTTCCTTCCCTAGGGATAGCTTATCTCTAAATTTTGAGAACTAGTGTTTACTGTAGACCACTAACTCGTCTGCTTGGCTCTAAATATGCAAGTCTGACGTTTGGACATCATGATGATATTAGTGGGGCTTTCAAGTTCCACACTTGGTGAGCCACGCACCAGAAATGGTAGGAAAGAAGGAGTGAGGACACATGGACTTTAGGTGAAATAAACTGAAGTAGCTGTTATTTTACTGACTACCGGCCATGATTAAAACCCTGAGGAAGGTCTGTCTCAGGCTTAGCAGTTGGCAGTAATATGTTCAGGGGCATCCATTTATGTACATGGCAAATTATAACAGCAGCATCTTGGAAACGACAGTACAAGCTCCATAGTCTGTGTACATAATTGAGATATCTCATTGACCAGAATCTCTCTCTACCATCCAGCTGTTGGAGGTCCAAAAGGCTGAGATCCAAAGCCTGGTTACATTAAACTATCGACTGTTACGTAAAGCTACTTTGCCTAGAAAACCACTAGTTTGGCTTTAGCTAAAAATTTTAGTCCTTTTGGAGAATCACTGTGTTATCTCAAAATATAAAAACAAAAACAAAACATACCCTAAGGTCCACAGCCCTGGGCAGAGGTGAAGGGAGATGTTATGTCGATGTTCAAAGGGATGGGATAAATATGACCTTGGGCTAATCATATGTATATTACCAATGTGCTGGAGAGGAACTGTCAATACTTAGAAGGGCCAAACACAGCAACTGAGGGAGCCTTCAGATTAATGGTTGTCATTTTTTTTGTTTGTTTTGTGACAAGAGATATGATCAAAGGACTCTTTAGTAAAGCCTAAAGAGGGGAAACTAACTGTATTCTTGTTGCCATTAAAATATAATATTAAATGATTGTTAAAGTCATATGGTTGCAGGCCATTATAATGTGATTTAAACTGTACATTTCTGCTACAATTTTAAAAAACTCAAATGATCCCTGTTGGTGTCTCCTCTGGAGTGGCATCCTAGTTTGTTTCTGGCTGTGCCATTGAGGGATAATTTACACAGGCGGCTGGGGGTCCCTGGAATCTCCTCCCACTCCATATCTATTTGCATCTTTCCTGCTTCCTTTTAGAAAATGTATCACCAGAATTAATGAAAAAATTATCCTGGTCTTACTGATTCCCACCTTGTTATATATAAGTAATCTGTCAAATTCTGCCAAAATTTAGCAAATGTACTTCTTTTTTTTTTATAAATATGAAAGTTATAGTTGGTAGCCTGTAGAATTCCTGGAGAACACTTACAGGAGGCCAATTATTCCCAAGCTAGACTTGGCAGCAGCAGAGAACATTTAAATCTTAGGGCTGCTCTTCTCACCAGCTCTGTGTCCTCAGGCAAACTATTTAGTCCCTCTGAACCCTGTCTCTTCAGCCCAAAAAGGTGATAGTGGTTATCACTTACTTGGAGGGTGATAGTGAGGAATAAATAATTTAGCAGAGGTAAGGCACTTAGTATAATAATACCCCCCACTTATCCAAGGTCTTAATTGTCCATGGTTGAACACCATCTGAAAATATTAAACGGAAAATTCCAGAAATAAACAATTTATAAGTTTTAAATTGTACACCATTCTGAGTAACATGATGAAATCTTTCACCATCTCACTGCACCCCCCAGGACGTAAATCATCCCTTTGTCCAGTGTATCCCCACCATAGACACTACTTGCCTCTGAGTCACTTAGTAGCTGACTCAGTTTTAAGATTGACTGTGATGGGATCACAATGCTTGTGTTTAAGTAACCCTTATTGTGCTTATCAATGGCCCCAAAGTGCAAGAGTAGTGATGTTGGCATATTGTTATAATTATTCTATTTTATTATTAGTTATTGCTATTAGTCCCTTACTATGCCTAATTTATAAATTAAACTTTATCATGGGTATTTACATATAGGAAAAAACATAGAGTGTATAGGGTTTGGTACTATCCACAGTTTCAGGCATTCACTGGGAGTCTTGGAGTGTACGCTCTGAAGATGGGGGGACTACTGTATAGGACTACTCACATAATGGGTATCCAATAAATACTCCGTACCCTTAGCCCTTCGAGGACTGCTGTCCATGCACACTTCAAAAGTTGGCAAATGGCCGCCAGATGAAAGTTACACAAAGCAAAATGTATCTTTGAATCTTTTTATTGCTGAAACCCAATCATGATGGGTATCCATCCGTCTTTCTCCTAAAATATGGTTATGACCATATTAGAACAGCAAAACCGTTTGAATGGTTTGATTTGCTGTTTTGTTCATTTTATAACAACACAATAATTTGTATTTTGATTTGTTTAAAATATCTTGCAAGGAATCTGACATCAGGAATATTTACTCAATAGCTGCTTGGCTGGCACCGCCTAGATCTCATCCAGAACGGTCTGTCGTAAACCGTCTATACCATGCAGTATCACACATTACGATCCATCTTTCCATAGCAGAGAAAAAGAGTTGAGGGAATGTCTCCTCTTCCTCTCCAGGTAAATTCTCCTGTCTGATTTCAGTGAGACCTGCAAGAGCTGGGTATCCAAATATGAGAAAAGGACTTTTCCTACCACCTGAGGAACCTTGCCTTTCTCTCTTTTCCATGGTTCAATCTTGCTGTCCTATCCTCTTCATTCTCCTCATTTGTCTCAATCTTGGGTTTGTGGATTAAGAAGGGGAGGAAATGGAGGACGAGAGAGACAAATCCTGAACTCTTGTCATCTCTTTTCTCCTATTCTTCACTTGTAGTACTTGGGCTGCTTGTTTGTCACAGCTGGTAACAGATGACTTGTGTACTTCCAAGCTTGTATGGGCACAGGAGTAGCCGTGGGTTTTGAGAAATATGACCACCACTTTAGTCTCACTCTCTTCCAAGCTCAAATGCTAAATTATATGGCATTGTAAACATGTGTTGCATTTAATTTTTGATGCCAAATGCATTTTCTTCAGTGTGGAGAAATCTGCCCAAAGATTTATGTTTTATTAAAGAAGGATGATTCAATAAAAATTTTAGGCTGCTCAATTCTGCAAAAGGGTATTTAAAATGTTAGTAACCAGGTAGCTCAAGGATAAAACAAGAGGATTTTCTTTTTTCTTTTTTTTCTAGAAACAAGGTCTTGCTGTGTTGCCTAGGCTAGAGTTAGAGTGCAGTGGTGGTGATCAGCTCACTGTAACCTCAAACTCCAGGGCTCCAGTGATCTTCCTGCCTCAGCCTCCTCAGTACCTGGAACTAAAGTTGTGTATCACCACTCCTGGCTAATATTTTTGATTTTTCGTAGAGATGGGGCCTCACTTTGTTGCCTAAACTGGTCTTGAACTCCTGGGCTCAAGTGATCTTCCCTCTTCAGCTTCCCAAAGTGCTGGGATTACAGGAATGAGCCATCGTGCCTAGCCCCTCTTTTTATTCTTGTGAGCATTTGCCCTTCAGAAGATTTAAAGGGATTTGCCCTTTAATGTAATTTTCATATTTTGAGATCTAATTGAGTATAAAAAATGAGTATTGTCTTCTTCTCACTTAACTCTGTTCTGCGTGGACGTTTGCAGAATACGTAGAATTATTGATGAAGACAGTTTGCAAGCTGATGTGTGGAAATAAATTCTACGTCTCTTACCCTTTGGCTGACAGAAGCCATTCCAATCTTAGGAACACGTTTCCTCACTCTGCACCGATGTTTTTGCCTCAGAAGCCATGGTTTTATGTAAAATGTGGCCACGCGGCAGCTTTGTAATGTTGCACACTGTCAAAGAAGACAAACAGCTTTGTTGTGCTCCTCACAGAAGCAGCCGTGTTTAAGCTATAAGCTAAGACTGCAGAAGCAAAAAGTTTGTTTTATAGTCTCTCCTTCGCCCGATCTGTTCTCTGCTACCAATCCATGCCCGTTTCCGCGCGGGTGTTTCCCGCCTTAGCCTGCTCCCATGCCAGCTCCGTGGACAAGTGCAGCTGTGCCGGCCCCTTTGCTCCGACCCTCCGTCCTCCGTGTGGTCTGTCTGCCTATGTCTCACTGCTCTTCTGTCCAAGCGCCTCACTGGCAGCTTCTGTATCCAAGCAGGGTCTCTACCCTTCTTGTCCACCTTGGGGCTTGTCCTGCTCTTCTCGTTCAGGGCTCTAGCATGTTTGCAGCAAGCCATGCCTATCATATTAGTATAGCCTGGTATATGTCTCCGTGTTTTGAGAAATGCATCTGTTTATTTCCCTTGTCATTGAGGCCAGGAGAGGCAGGGGGCGTTTTTAATACCAGGGTGTCCTGAGTCCTTGGAAGTCAAGGTCACCAAGTTTCCCTCCCTTCTGTCATGAACAAGTTTTCGTCTCCTGGCTCTTGATGGTGTCAAGAGTTGCTGTATTTGAGCAGCTGAGTATCTTGGGTAAGGGAGTGGGTGAGATGAAGAATATGTATTATTGAAGGTAGGGTAGGGCCTCACGAGAGGGACCGTCGGCTATTCCTTCATGATTCAGAACTGGGAAGCTCTTCCCATTTCATGCCGGAAAGTGGGGATCCCATTGTGATATTTCCCAAGAGTGCCTTGATTTTTTTTTTTTTTTTTTTTTTTTTAGTAAACCTGATCGGTTAGCTCTGCTTTGGCAGAGTTGATTTATGTTAGCAGTAAATTCCCCCTCAGAATTTCCCCTGGAACATGCAGGGTATGCTGTGGACTAGGTGGGCTAACGTTTTGGTATTGGAGGTCTGCCAGTTCCTGGAAACTTTGTGCCCCCTCTCCCCAGTGTTTCTGCGATTCAGTGCTGCACAGGAAGCTACTGAAATCGACATCCTCTTTTCCCTATTTCCCTCCCTTTCCTTTCCCTTAAAATCGGAAGCCACAGGAGCATGAACACCATAGCAGAATTTATGTATATTTGCTATATCCTCTCGGTGTAATCATAAAGCAATTCTCCGTAGATTCCTGCACAACAGCAGCAATCACACCTTTCCCGGAGCTTCCACTTGGCTGTGGTGACAGCATGCTCTTATCCAAGAGAATCTCTGTAGGCATAGTCATCACGGTGCCCACCGGTGGTCCCGTTTACCAGGGAGGAATTTTCTTCTGATGCGTTTGCTTGGCAATTTTGCTAGAATTCCCATCCTCCCCCCCCTGCACTGCCATCCCTGTGAGTTCTGTTTTTTCATTCCCCAATCTATTTTTACTTGTTTATTTACTTGGTCATTTCTCCCATAAGGGATTTCTCAGCCTGGCTTTTTAAAGATTTCTGTTCCACTTTTCTTGACCTATTCTTCATCTCCCCACCTCATTACTCCCTCTTTTTCTGTCAGGGCAGCTCCACTTCCTATCTCCCTTCCTCCTTTATCTCATTGCTCAGTCAGTCCCACAGCCTCCCATAGATCAATGAACAGCCACTGCCCTTACTATCCTTACTGAGTACCTACCGTGTGCCAGTCCCGCCTTTACGACACTCATTGTAAAGTCTCTTAAAAAGCAAGATATCTGTCACCATCCTTGTTTCACAGATGAGGAGAGTAAAACCTAGAGATGCTAATTACTGTTGCTAAGCAATGTGGTACTAGTTGGAAGGCTTGGGATTCAAACTCATAACTCTCTGACTCTAAGCCTGTGTTCCTTCTGCTGTATTATGCTTTCTTTCAAGAAAGGTCAGGTAGAGCCCTGTGAAATGGCATTAGCTCATCCTTTCTTGAGCTGTTGACCACTGTCTGTCAAGAAGAAACTGTGCCTCAGAGAGGTTAATTTATTGATAGACAAAAGGCTTGCAAGTGGCAGAAAATCCAAGATCAACTTGGAGTGGTGTTCTGTATCCTACCCCAAGCTGCTTAGGGAAAGCTCTGGTGCTTTTTGGTTGTAGCCGCTAAGAGCTGGGTGTGGATGGCTCAATTGCTGGTTTATAATTAGATGCAAATTAGGTAATGGTTATTAGAGAAATTGCTAAAAGTTTTTTTCATATATATTAATGCGTAGTATTTTTTCTGCTGTCTTGAAGCAATTGGGTATTAATTTAGCTGCTCTTGCCAGGTGCAGTGGCTCATGCCTATAATCCCAGCACTTTGGAAGGCAGAAATAGGAAGATCACTTGAGAACAGGAGTTCTAGACCAGCCTGGGCAACATAGCGAGACACTGTATCTACAAAAATTCATAAGCTGGGCATGGTGGCATGTGCCTGTAGTCCCAGCTACTCAGGAGGCTAAGGGAGCCTTAGTGAAGGGAGGATCACTTGAGCCCATGAGTTCGAAGCTGCCGTGAGTTATGATTGTGCCACTGTAATGCAGCCTGAGCTATAGAGCGAGACCTCAACCCTAAAAAAAAAAATAAAAAAATTAGCTGCTCTTTCCACTTCTTTTATACCCACTGGACAAGGCAGAGTCAATGTTTGAAGTTATTTTGATTTCACCTGTTTGAACAATGCAGTGGTGAGGCTCTCAGCCTTTCAGCATGAGGACAACCACTGGACTCCTGCCCTCTGAGGTTAATGCACAAGCCGGTATTCTGTACTTGGAGTTAGAAAGTGGAGATTTTCAAATGAGAAAATGATGTATTTTTCTAGAACACAAACTCATCTAATTTTACTAGATGGAAACTGGACACCTTATCTTAAGCCTTTGGACTTTGCATCAATGAATTTTGGTTTATATTAGCTCAGGTTTTATCAAATCCCTCAGGGGAATTATTGAAACACTGGCCTTTAGCATCAGCCAAAACTTATAATTGCTCCTTTTCCTTTTCTAAGAATGTCTTTGACATTTCCCAAATTATATAAAAGCCTTTAAATTCATCCTATGAAGGCCAAGTATGTTTCAGTTTCACTTAGTCACTTCACATCAAAAACAGAAGGTTTCCCACAATGCCTAATTGTTAAATATTTATGGACTTTGAATTCAAAACCCATAAGAAAAAACTGGAGTCCAGTCAGATTCATTTGTGAGGAGGCCCGTCATATATTGATTTAAGAATTTTTGCTTTTAAAATAAATTTTGACCATATTGATGGTTAGTTTTAAATAATTAATTGATTGATTCAGATGTTCTAATGTCCTAATAAAATGTTCCAAGTGATAGTTTGATTATTACGGCCATACAAAGTCAACTTAAACACCATTGTGAGATTTGTCTTTAAAATTCATTATTTACTTATTCAACTCACAGTCTGATATTACAAAATATCAGTAAAAATCTCACAGGGGATTAATTAATCTCATTCGAATTTACCCTTTTTTCAGTACATGTATTATTCACCTATTCCTTATCTATATTTTTACCAATTCTGATTATGAGTTAGCATAACATTTTTAGAATTGAGAGCTTTTCTAATGAACTACTGTATAATAACTTTCTGGAAGAGATGTGCTTCTTTCACGAGATAATAATATTTTAATTAATTTCTGGATATTTGTAAGTACAGATTGGGTCCAGTAAATCCAGTCTGGACTATTTTCATACAGAAAGTGCCTCCTTGGGTATTCAGGTAATTTGAGGATTAGAGCTTAATCAGATCAGCGTTTAAGAATAACAGGGACTAATGGAAGGACAAACAAGGAATTGAATTCCCTCAAAGGGAATTAAAAGCAGACATTCACACTTTTACTTACAGGCCCACCACATGTAAAATAGCCCTCTGAGAAATGTAAGATAGGTAGAGGTCAAGGAGGACACTCCCTCTGGCTAACAATAACAGGAACTCTTGCAAGTCTGCAAAGGAGCACCCACACAGGTGACCTTCCAGAAAGCAAGTGCCATCAACAAGTCCCCAGCACTGTGTGAGAAAGCAGATGCCTACCTTGACAATAGACATATTCTGTGCATCGGCTTTCTAACACATAAGTGTCATTTTTTCCTTTCAGGGCCTACATGAAGCAGAATTTGATGATTCCTTGAAGATTTTGATTTATAGCCATGACAGAACATCCCTTGGGAACTGGCTGACCCTCCTCTAAGTGCAATGGGACAGGGCTTTAACAGATAAGGTTAAAGCTTCTTGGTGATGTATTTAGCCTCATGTGTGAAAATGTCAGGATACTTAGTATTCAAAGATGGCAAGTTTTCCCTAATGAGACTGAAATAAGACTAGAAAGGATGTTTGTGATGAAAAGATTAGAGTTAGAAGAGCTTACATAAGAATGAAATAGGTATTTCAATAGGGATTGCATTGAACTTGTAGATCACTTTGGGTAGTACAGACATTTTAACAATGTTGATTCTGCTGACCCACAAGTATGGTATGGTTTTCCACCTGTTTACGCCCTCTTTTTCCCTATAGAGGTCTTTTACATCCTTAGTTAAATATATTCCTAGGTACTATATTTTCTTTGTTGCTGTTGTGAAGGGTATTGAGTCTTTGATTTGGTTCTCAGTTTGACTGTTATTGGAGTATATGAATGCCTCTGATTTGTGTGTATTGATTTTGTATCCTGAGACTTTACTGAATTCATTTATCAATTCCAGGAGTCTCTTGGTTGAATCCTTGGGGTTTTCTAGGTATAATATCATATCATCAGCAAAGAATGTGACTTTGATCTCTTCTGCCCCCATTTGGACACTCTTAATTCCCCTCTCTTGTCTAATTGCTGTAGCAAGGACTTCCAGCACTATGTTGAATAGAAGTGGAGATAGTGGGCAACCTTGTCTGATTCCAGTTCTAAGTGGGAATGCTTTCCATTTTCCCCATTCAGTATGATGTTGGCTGTGGGTTTTTCATATATGGCTTGTATCATTTTTAGGTAAGCCCCGTCTATGCCTATTTTGTTAAGCGTTCTTATCATAAAAGGGTGTTGAATTTTGTCAAATGCTTTTTCTTCATCTATTGAGAGGATCATATGGTGTTTGTTTTTGCTTCTATTTATATGGTAGATTACATTTATAGATTTGCATATGTTGAATCATCCCTGCATCTCTGGAATGAAGCCCACTTGGTCATGATGGATTATTTTCTTGATAAGCACCTGGATTTGGTTTGCTAGGATTTTGTTGAGAATCTTTGCATCTATATTCATAAGGGATATTTTACACTTCATAAGGAACCAGAGAAGACCCCGTATAGCAAAAGCAATCCTAGGCAATAAAAACAAAATGGGAGGTATCAATTTACCAGACTTCAAACTATACTACAAGGCTATAGTAATGAAAACATCTTGGTACTGCCACAAGAACAGGGACATTGACCAGTGGAACAGAACTGGGAACCCAGATATAAAACCATCCTCATATAGCCATCTAATCTTTGACAAAGCAGACAAAAACATACACTGGGGAAAAAATTCCTTATTCAATAAATGGTGCTGGGAAAACTGGATAGCCACATGTAGAAGACTGAAGCAGGATCCACACCTTTCACCTCTCACAAAAATCAACTCACGGTGGGTAACAGACTTAAACCTAAGGTGTGAAACTATTAGAATTCTAGAAGAAAATGTTGGAAAAACTCTTATAGACATTGGCCTAGGCAAAGAATTTATGAAGAAGACCCCAAAGACAATCACAGCAACAACCAAAATAAATAAATGGGACCTGATCAAATTAAAAAGCTTCTGCACAGCCAAGGAAGCTATAACGAGAGCAAACAGAGAACCTACAGAATGGGAGAATATTTTCGCATGCTACACATCCGATAAAGGGCTGATAAGTAGAATCTATTTAGAACTCAGGAAAATCAGCAAGAAAAAAATCAAACAATCCTATTAAAAAGTGGACAAAGGACATGAACAGAAACTTATCAAAAGAAGACAGAATAATGGCCAAGATACATATGAAAAAATGCTCAACATCTCTAATCATCAGGGAAATGTAAATCAAAACCACAATGAGATATCACTTATCTCCAGTGAGAATAGCCTTTATCAAAAAGTCCCAAAACAATAAATGTTGGCATGGACGCGGTGAGACAGGAACACTCATACACTGCTGGTGGGATTGCAAACTAGTACAACCTCTGTGGAAAGCAATATGGAGATACCTTAAAGAGATACAAGTAGATCTACCATTTGATCCAGCAATCCCATTACTGGGCATCTATCCAAAAGAACAAAAGACATTCTATAAAAAAGACATCTGCACTTGAATGTTCATAGCGGCACAATTCACAATTGCAAAGATGTGCAAAGAACCCAAGTGCCTGTCAATACATGAGTGGATTAATAAAATGTGATATATGTATACCATGGAGTACTCTTCAGCTATAAGAAACAATGGTGATATAGCACCTCTTGTATTTTCCTGGATAGAGCTGGAACCCATTCTACTAAGTGAAGTATCCCAAGAATGGAAAAATAAGCATCACATGTACTCACCAGCAAATTGGTTTCACTGATCGACACCTAAGTGCACATATAGGAATAACATTTATCGGGTGTCAAGCAGATGGGAGGGGGAGGAGGGGATGGGTATATACATACATAATGAGTGCAATGCACACCATCTAGGGGATGGACACGCTTGAGGCTCTGACTGGGGTGGCGGGGGGCAAGGGCAACGTAACCTAAACATTTGTACCCCCATAAGATCCAGAAATAAAAAAAAAGTAAAAAAAAAAAAGAATGCAATGGGTCAGCAATCTTGATACTTGAACCCTGACATTTTGTAAATGTTGCATTTTTTGGGTCTCACTCATCTTTGTCATTATCAGATTTATCAAGAAATACTCATTGTGAACCTGCTCTTTATCAATGCTAGAACCTGCAATACAGAGAAGTAGAAACATATCCACTGTCTTCATGGCACTTACATTGCAGGGGCACAGGCCCTATGAACTGTGACTGTCACATACTAGGACTACTTTTCAAATGACTTGGGGAGTCAGTCTGTTGTATACCCACTTTATCATAACTCTTCAAAGATGATGCCTATTTTTCTGGGATGAAGCATTTTATCTATTTCCTTTCTACATTGGTGTCTAAATATTTCTCCCTGTTTTAGAGAAATGGTAGCAGTTAGGATGAAGATGTGGAATGGTGAAGCAGTATTTATGAAAAGAGAAATGAAGTGTGAAACATATAAAGATGGAAAAAAACATTTTTTCAATTCTTTGAAGGATATTGATACTAACTCACTATAGAGAGACCCAGTAACAACCTTGATTGGATCTCAGAGTCATTATTACTTCACTTATTACTCTTCTATCTAATTGTTCACAAGACTATGATGGCTAAGTCAAAATGAGAAGAAAATCTTGTCATTCCTCTGCTCAGACATCTTAAATCACCAATCATTGCCTGCCAAATCTGGAAAACATTATGTTGAAAGAAAAAATGCAAGTTGAAGAAGTGATATGCATAGGAGAATGCTATTTATATAATTTAAAAAACCATTAAAACAATATTCTATATTGTTTATGGATTACATGCATATATATAATAAAGGTATCATGCATGGGAATGATAAATACCGAATTCAGAATAGTATTTGGCTGTGGGGGTAGAAAGACAGAGTAATGCAAATGAGACTTTATATGTGTTAATAATATTTTATTCCTTAAGAGGGAGAGCAATACAAATGAGGAGGGCTTCATATGTGTTTATCTTTTATTTCTTAAATTATTTGGTGAGAGTACAGATGGTCCATGATATTATTCTTTTTACTTTTGTTTGGTAAATTTATTATTTAAAAGTTTCATTTAAAAAGAAGAGTGTGAATTAGAGAATGTGTTATTTTAATGCATGTACTATGTCTTTCTTAAGTCATTGTTATTTCATTTTTCTTCATCTCAACTAGAGTTTCAAGTGAGAAAATATCAAGCCTAGTTTGTGTGACTCTGGGAGCTCTCAGCTCTGTGCAGTTTGTCAGCTTCCTGTCAGCCTCAGACCAATCCTGGTGGGCCAGGTATATATATGTTACTTCCGAACGTGTTCTGGATGGCTGCTCCCTGTCCATGTTGACTGCTCTCTTCAGTACGGATTTTGCGTCTTCCCTCCCAATGGGATTTACTCTGTTTGGCTAGGAAGCTGTAGTGGGGATCAAAAGCATTTTTTACCAATAGAAGTTTGATCATCCAAGCTCATCGCTGGGCTTGGCAATTCTTTCATTTGGCGGTGCACTAATTGTAGATCGAATGGGAGAAAGCCCGAAGCTCGTGCCCTGGAAATTAAAGAGTGAATCTGACATTTTTTCAACTGAGATTGTCATTTTGACCAGCTTCTGAATATTATTATTCAAGGATATGAGACTAACCAAAGTGTTTACAATTTTATTTTTTCCCCATTTGGCCTGAAAGCACAATTCAAGTCATTTGTATACTCTCTTTTGCTGGTTAGGAGAAGCAGGTGCAATCTTGAGAAGCAAATAAAATCTTGAGGAAACTGTCTACATTACAAGTAAATATTTAAGAAGTGAAGAAGTTGTCTGTGGATGGCATAGTTGGATGGATAGAGAGAAGACCCTGAAAAAAATGAGCTAAGAAAAGTAAGGAATGATGAAGCAAACCTCACAGGTCATTAGATTCGTCACATGGTCCACAGGTAACCTATGTCAATTTATAAGTGACTTCAGAATTTTATTTAATAAAAATATTCATCTCCATCAATTAAATTTTTATATTAACTGAGAAAAGTTTGGTTTTCTTATCACACAATCACTGATATATGTATTAATATATATATGTACATGTATGTATATATGTGTGTGTGTATCTCTATCTAGTATGTCTTTTTAAAACTCCAAACCAACTTGTTTTATATGCTGTAAAGATTGGAATTTAAACCAGGTAAAAACCAAGTACTATTCTGTCATGCAAAGTTTCTGTCATGGTAACCGTAAAAGAGCTAGCCCCATCTCCTCCAGTTTTCATAGATAGGAAGTAACTACCCTACTACCCCCACATGGAAAACAATGGGAGGAATACATATGACCTCTCTTAATTCCTATTGTATTCTTTGCGGAGAAATGGAGGACATATGATTGGTGAATGCGGATGACAAAAGAATTTGAATGTGGAGGACTCAGCCTTGCCTGAGTGTCTCTCGGAATGACCTGTTCTCAGCAGCACTTCCTTGTTCATTACTGTGATGAACTTTTTAGGTAGGTCTTGTCCCTACAAGGAATTGGGAAAACTCCATTTGATGTGACAAAGTACAACTCAGAGATAGGTTAAGAAACTCAGCTCTGGCCAAAAGTCAAGCCAAACTCTTTAGTTTAGCCTTATCAGGAAAGACACTGTCATTTTCTTTGTCATTTACCCAATTCCTCTGTCTTACCTAATGGGTCCAAACTCACGACGGGAAAAGGAATATGGTTAATGATTATCCTTCAACCCCAGTGACGGCCATGTGCTACCTGCCTGTGTGAACATGTGTCGGGGAAGGTAGGGAAAGGATGCGGCAGTATCCTTGGTTCTTTTTCTGGACCAAACCCTGGAAAATAACCTACATTCTTTCTATCTGAAAGTCTTTTCTCTATATCAGGGTTTCTCAGTATCAGCACTATTGACATTTTGAGCCTAAAAATTCTTTGTCATAGGGGCTGTGCTGTGTGTTATAGGAAGTTAGCAGCATCTCTGGCCTCTATCTGCTAGATGTCAGTAGCACTCACCCAGTTATGACAACAAAAAATACCTCAAGACATTGCCAAATGTTCCCCACAGTGCAAAGGAACTCTCAATTGAGAACCACTGCTCCCTATAAAACCCAATGCCTATTTCTTTTTTTTTTTTCTGCCTACCACCATTCCTTTTTTTTTTTTTAATTTCAGGATATTATGGGGGTACAGATGTTTAGGTTATGTATGTTGCCCTTGCCCCCCCCAAGTCCAAATTTCAAGTGCGTCCATCCCTCGGATGGTGCGCATCGCATTCTTTGTGTATGCATATACCCGTCCCCTCCTTCCCCTCCCCCTCCCCCCGCCCAACATCCAATAAATGTTATTCTTATATGTGCACTTATGTGTTGCCAATGCCTATTTCTTTTTTTTGTAAGCCAGGCAAGTGGATAAGAACTTTCTTTAAAATCTAATAGGCTTGTAGCAATGTAAATTGGCATTCTACTCACTTCTTATTTAATATATCAGAATAGGATTCAAGAGGCCTGGGTTATAGTCTTGGTGCTGCCATAAGAAAAACTGTGATATTGGGTAATTTACCCCCAAACTTCCTAGATTTAATTTTTCTCGTACATGAATTACTGCAGTTAAATGTTATACAACATTTCTCCTGGTTCTTATTATTCCACATTTGGAGGTACACTTAGACTTTCAAAAAGAGCTGATATTACAGCCTTTGATCCAATAATTTCACTTCAAATAATTTATCCTAAAGCAATACTCACATGTGTATGCAAGGAGTTATATATACATATGCTCATGGCAGTGTAGTTTGCAATGGCAAATAATTGAAAATAACTCTAATGCTCAACTTTAGGTGATTAGGTAAATAAATTATGGAACATCCATACAATATAATATTTAAAGTGAACTATTGTAAATAATAACGTTGGGAAATACACATATATATGTAATATATATAAATATATAGTGTAAATGTGAATAGATGCACTATGTACATTAAGTAGAAAATGAAAAATTGAAGTACAATAATATTACAATCCTACTTATATTTACAAAATTACCTATTCATATGCAAATGCATGAACAGAAAAATATTGAGGTTTATGCATTAAATGGTTACTATTTGAGAGGGGATGAGTTATGGATCACTTTTTCCACATTACCTGTTACTGCAATGTTCACAATGTTAATATACTTTTTAAAAAAGAAAATGAGGCATATTTTTAAAAGAAATGAATACTTTTCTCCACACTTGACTGAGGCCTATAAATAAGTGATCTTATCCAGGTCATCGTTCTCAACATGAGGCGATTTTGTCCCCCAGAGGACATTTGGCAGTGTCTGGAGGCAGTTTTAGTTGTCAAAAGCAAGGGCAGGGGTTGCTGCTGCCATCTAGTGGATGGGGACCAGGGATGCTGGTAAATATCCTACACAGGACAGGTCCCCACAGCAAAGAATTATAGCCCCAAATACCAATAGTGCCAAGGTCAAGGGACCCTGATCTTACCCATTTGATCAAGAATACCTGTTAGAGATGTACTGATTGCGATGCAGTGCTTGCTTGAAGAAATTACCTTTAAAATCTTCAGGGAGTATTACAGGTGAACCTGATAGATATATTCATCCGATATCATGTTCCTCATCCTATTACCTTATTCTTGGAGTATTAAAGGATATTGTAAAAGATACTCTACCCCATTTTACCAAAAATGTTATTTTCTTTCATTTTTTTTGAAAAAAACAATTTTTTATTCTTTACATTCTTTCTTTCTTGAAAATAATGGCTGTAATGAATTGATTATACTGTTGGCCCACTGGATCGATGATGTCGTCAAAGTGTCATATTCTGTTTATTTTTAGAGTCTACGATTGTTCATGTTGGCTTTGTCCTCAGCCTTGTTGCAAGATGGTGATAGCAGTTCTAGTTGCCATAGTTAAACACAGAAACATCCAGAGGAAGAAGAGAGAAAGCATTTTTCTTTGATTTTGTCCTGGGAGTTGCTTTGGAGACTTGCTCTCCCATCTTAATGACCAGAAGTGGGCCATGGGCCTATCACTGCCCTTATTACTGGCTAGGGGAAGATTAACTTTATATCCATCGTTCCCATCCCTGGAGATCAGTTTCCCCTGAGGCTCACGACAATGGGTAGGTAGATGAACAGAATTTGGGTTCTGTTAAGAAAGGAGGAGGAGGACTGACTGTTGGGCAGGCACTTCACAGTGTCCATCTCACAAAAGCATCTCCCTGTATGCTCTGAAGTAGCTCAATGACCTTTTGTTCAAGGGCACCCCAGTCTTATTAACTCCACAGTAAGCCGAGTCAGTTCTGGATCATAAACTCCTTGAGAACAGGATAGAGATTTGTTCATAGATTTATTATTTATGCTTTGACTGCTTTCAGAAAGGACTTGAAATGACTTACAATAAAGATGTGTACAATAAAAGTCTTAAAACCCTGGTAACATAATTAGAGTCATGTTAATAAAAGGGTAGGAATAAGATTCATCTTTTTTTACCTTCCATAGTACCTAGCTTAGTGCTTTGCACATTTGAAAAATGCTTAAGAATGAATATTTAATTAAATAAATGGCTATGCCCACCCTTGGCTGGGAGCATAAACTTTTGAAATACCAAGAGAATCATTTCACAATTAGCAGTCAGTGCTTCCCTGTTAAAAGACGTCAGAGTTGCTCATCAAGCTAAGGTTGAGCAGATTTTTCATGCTAAGGGCAAACAGTACAAACGATGATTGACCTTGCCATTGGCAGCCGAAGATGGATGGATTGTCGTCCTTATACTGATCTCTCCAGTGAGACACTCTCAGCAGCAAAGATCCATCTAGACAGCAGCATCTGCAAAACTCTAGGATCAAAAAATGTGCATGCACATTAATGTGATACTGGTTTACCCATTATCTGTATATCCAAGAGGCTCTGGGAAATTCTTCACATCAGGTAAACTGTAGCTTAAGGCACCCAACATTTCTTCCTGTGTTCTCTATCTCTAACCCCAGCATCTGGGAAAGAATAAGTACATGTACTACCTTGAATGTGTTAATGAATAAAATGTCCTGATGTGTTCCCTACTGGTGTTTGGATTTTAAGTAGGAGCAAAGCCTTTGGCCAAAGACAACTCTCTAATGGTTAGAGTTTAGGCACTGGGAATTCTATTTAATATTAATAGCCTACTACATAATTCAGGCCAATCTTTCCACTGAGAATAGTGGAAAAGCTGGATCAAATATGAAAAATTCTATTTTAAGGCTTAAGAAATTAGCAAGACAGTGATAACTTAGGGATCAAAGATCCGAGAAAAGAAGGAAACCCAAAGAGGTGAGGCTGGCCCCTGGGGCTGCTTTCCCTTATAGATTTTTACCATTTGTCCAAGAGGAAACTTAAAGCCTGAGAAGCTAAGCAGAGCTGTGAAAAGCTTACAGGACTGGTGAGACAAACATCAGAGACAAGGGTTTAGCAAGGAGGGAAGCTCTGACAAACCCAGGCTTTTGTGTTGGGACCCTAAATGTGTATTCTCTAGGAATAAGAGTAAATTAGAAGTAGATAGATTTTAAATTATGTCAAACCCTGATTGAAATGAAGTGATCTGGAATTACTAGTACTCCTAGCCTAGATCCAGAAGTAAATTTAAAACTCCTTAGGAGGAAGATACCATATTGCAGAGCCTCAAATTTTCTGTTTTTCATATAATATGAGGAAGCACAAATTTGTGGCCACAAACCAGGAGAAACAAGAGACAAAGGAAACAGACTCATTTGGGATCCAGATAGTGGAGTTAGTAGACATGGAATTTTAAATATTTGTGCTTAATAAGCTCAAGGAAATAAAAGGTGAGACTAAAAAGGAATATGACAGAAACAATATTTAAAGAGATAACAGTGTGGAATTTTCCAAAAGTGAAAAAAAAATTTCAAGCCAGAGATACATACCTCAACAGAACTAGGGCAAAGAAAACAAGGTAATCAAGGGGAAAATAGACTAAAAATATAAAGTATATAATCTAAAAATGTCAAGGTAGGGTGGGGGGAAGGGAGAGCGAGAGAGAAAGAGAGAGGGAGAACATAGACAGATGGGCCCAATAGAAAGTACACAGTAATACAGCAGTTTAAACTCAAATACATGAGTAACTACATTTGAAGTAAACATGCTAAAAATATTCTAATTTAGAATTTAGATTGTTGTACTGGATGGATAAACAAAATACCTAACTATATGCTGCTGACAAGCAACATGCCTTATAAGGGCACAGAATTTTAGACACTAGAGAGCTAAGTCAGTCAGCATTTGGGACTAGGAAACATTATTCAGCATGCCTAAAGTTACTGCAATACAGAGCTACTTCATTTATCTGTTGGACTAAGTCAGTGGCTGGAAGGTGATACATCAGGACATTGAATAAGCATTGACTGACTTATCAGACATTTTTACCACAGGCCGTATTATGAATTTTAGCTGGGAGTACTTATACATTGAGAATTTCTAATCTTTTCATGTTGAGATACAGTGTTTTTGTTTTTTTAAATTTCTCTTAAGTCTCAGATCATTAGAGGATATGCAAAAATAGAAATATGTGTGGAGGAAAGGGGTCTCTGTTCTCTTGCAATCTCTTAAAACAGTGGAGTGAGCTTTGAGCCTTAAGGTGAACTTGGAATTAGCCAGGGGAGTTGGCTATGCTTTTTCAGGTTGCAAGAAAAAGTGAAATGTTTGGGCACCTTTTGGTAATGACTGTTTATTGGAAGGACAGATGAGGATGTAAGAAAACAAAGGAAATCATTTCAATAGCCAGGACTCAGGGAGAAGTGGACTAATATTCAAAGCCACTTGAGGTACAAAAGGGGTCACCTTATCTTCTCCTCAGAAGTCTTTCTCCAGACTTTTAAATATGCGTCTTCTTAATCTCTGTCATTGAAAGAACATGGTTATTGCAGGATAGGGAAGTGATTTCAATAGCATTATAATTGCTATTAATAATTGAAACTAGCCTTTGAGAGTTACTTCAGTAGTCATTACTATGATATCATCAGCAATACAGTTCAGTATAGTTAATGCTTTATAATCATTGTAACCAATGGTTTATGGCATTATTATTAGCATGACTATTTTTATCCTAATAGGGCATTGACATCCCCTCTGCACGCTATTGCCTGTTTTGTGTGCTTGGGGCTAGAGGGCATGGGAGGAAAGATGGCTTTGGTTTTAATAACACTTCCTCTCTCTTCAGTTCCAGCTCATCTACACTTCAGTTTTAATTAAGTTCTGCTTTCATGTTAGTGATTGCTCCATCTGGTTTATTAAAACAATAAAGTTAATTCATTTGGGGATTCTTTTAAATTCTGGTTGCTGGTTTTAGAATCCAAGACCATTTGGAACAAAAGGAAAACATATTTTTGTGTCCTTGAGAGATGACATGACCCATTGCTGTCACCTGCACCTCCAATATTTACCAGAGCCAAATGCTCCTGGTAAGCTTGTTGAATTAAATCCAAAGGTAGAGTATCTAAAAGAAGGAGCCTTGGAACACTATAGGAATTTCATCTATGTCATTAAATCCTGGCATATTTTTAATGTACTGATGTACCATTTAAAGGAAACTTTCAGATAATCTTGTGTAATAGAACAAATTATTTTAGTAATTTAAATTAACCCTCTGTTCCTTCCTCCAACCCATAATTTATATATAGCTTTTGAGCTGAAATCTTAGAATCTCATAAATTGGATTTCCCTAAAGTGGGGAATGCTTTTAACTTGAAATGTTACCTAAGAAGTGATTCTTTCCTTCAGATCATTTACTTATTATATTTATCAGTGTTTTGGCAAAGGACCTTACATCTTGAAGTTGGATGGAAAATGGAAGGTGCATAGCTAGTGTTTTGTGACATGCTAGATGCTGAGATCCAATAAACAGGAAATCATCCTTGACCATAAGTGAGGGTAAACTAGTTGACCTATGCTATCCATCTTGAACCCAGCAAATTTCCCAATTTTTCTGTCCTAGCCACCCACATGATAGCTGAAGTTTCACGTATCCAGGATCAATAAAAAATATCATCCAATTTACTAAAATCAGCTCTGTTAATGTGAGCAAAGAAAAACCACATTAAATTTAATTCCAGTCTCTCCAAGATGCACTGACAGCCCTTCTGGCCTTAGCGTTGTAGGTTGGTGCCCACTGACATGCCATGGCGTGGGCTCAGTAGAGCCATGCACCTTTGTATAACTCCACTCAATTCCACTAGCCACTTGTCACATCAAATCCAAGAAGGTTATTTCTTAAGTCTTCATTATCATGTACAAACTGGATCTTCATTTCTTCCTAGAAAATATGATCTGTTAACAAACCAGTTAGATTAAATAAATATTCAATGATCATGAACCAGTTAGATTCAATAAGCCATTTATGAAGTTCTTTTATGCAAATAATTGTGCCTAGAAACAGAAAAATACAACATAAATATGATTAAGACACGACACTTGCCTTTATTGAATCATCGAACTTACTTTATATGAAAACAAAACAAAAAGTAGCTTTTCTAATGATCCTTTACCAAAAGGACCCTTTCTTTTATACTTGGTGATTTTTCAGTGAGAAAAGAGTGATATTCTCAAACTGGCTCTATGCTTCTCTCCTGACTGCCTAGCTGGCTGAGCCCCTGGCTCCCTGCCCCACTTTAAACAGACAATTTGGGCATTTGCCCATGAACTTAAAGTGACCCACACCTTATTCCTTTACATATATTGCTAGTCGCCACACATGCTCTCTCTCTTTCTCTGCTTGACTCGTCATTACTGCCTCACGTGACCTGGGGATGCAGGTGTGCTCAGAATCTGTAAGTAAAAATTCTTTAAACTTATCTCCCATTGTGGTAGTATATTGAGATTGTGTCTTCCAAAGAACTATGGGCTGCCCCAGGCCCGGTTTGCCCAGAACACAGGAGAGAATACAAGGTTGGTCTCCCAGGGCCAGAGCAATGGTCAGGCAGGTATAAACTGGGCACAGGTCAGATAAGAGCCACAAGGGTGTCACATCTGCCAGCATAAACAAACAAGTATCCAATGTGAGGGACACCCTGGTCATGGGTCCAACAACTAGTTATTAGGCCTTCCGCCACGCAAAAGAAGTATCCCATGAAAGGCACGCTGAAAACACTCATGTCTGGCTCTCCTTCCTTTCCTGAGGAACTAGCAACTAGCAGAGTTGCTAGTCACTGAGTACTGGAACTCCAATGTAACTGGGGGCTCTCAAAACAATGCTGCAAGTCAAAAAGGGAATTATTTCGGCCTTTTACTTAGGGTATTCCTGCCAGGGCCATCTGTCACATCTGCTCTTTTCCTAGAGTAGCCAGAACTGTCAGAATAGAACTCTGTATGAAACTAACACTGGACAGCACAGCAAGAAACATTTTCTTTGCATAAATATGACCATCATTGGGGTCAAACCAAGGATGGAGAGGCAAAACCGTGGTGCCATGAAATCTAAGATGGTGAATTTCTGAGCAGATGCCTTGCTCAAAATGAATCATGATTCCTGAACCAGTTTTACAGAGGAAGTGGAGTGCCATTGGAGCAGGGTTGAGCTCAAGTTCTGCCTCTGCTGCTTAAGAACTCTGGAAGCCTTAATCTCTTCAGCTGTAAAATGGGGGTAATAATGCATACCTAAAAGGATTACTGGGGATTGGGAATAATATATGTAAAGCATTTAGCACAGAAATAGCTCCAAATGATGATGATGATAATGATGACTAATGATAATATCAGCCCGACAACTATAGAGGAAGCTGACATCTGCAGATCTGGTTATTCCATGGATGTAGGCATGTACTTCCTGGAATTTGAATTTTTACAAATAATCTGATTTTCCAATTCCTCATGATTTATTCACATGAGTTTGCCTAACATCATGTTATGTTTGGAATACAACTCATTCCATGGTCATTCGTTTCACAACTATTTATTGAGGCCTTACTATGTGCTAGGTGCTGGTGATTCAGTGATACGCAAAAATATGACTTTGCTTTTGTGGCACTTATAGTCTGGTAGAGAGGAAAGAGACAAATTGAATAATCATCCAAGTAAATATAAAAATCTAACCATAGTAAGTGTTATAAAGGGAGCTAAATGTTGCTAATGGAAGCACAGCCTGTGGATGAGAGCAGAGCTCTAGAGAAGAGGAAGTTATAAATTACTGGGTATTTTCAAATTATTTGGTTGCAGTAGAATTTCTGGCATCAGTTATTATCTTGTGTGGTAACAAATAGGAGAAAAAATGTATTCACTAAACACAATTCTCTTGAAAGCTTGTACTGTCATCTGATCTTTCCATTTCTTTAATAGACTTTTCTGAATAAAACTTGTACATGTTAAGAATTAGTCGCTAGTGTGTGATCAACATGTATCTTTGTCTCAATTCTGTTGAGAAACAGAGGACAGACTTGTACTACTCATGTTTCTAGGTTTGAATATAAAATCGTGTCTGAACTATGGACTGAGGGGCTGCAATTTCCAGACCTTCTAGTCCCATTAAGGGAAGTTTGAACATCTGCACCTCATTGGCTCCATGATGCTTACTGGCTTAACTGGGTTAGCTTGGAAGAAGTGTCATTTCTTCAGCTTTAGTTACCCTAGCAGAGATGTTAGACAATTGGAAATTGTTTCAAAGGGCTTAGCGCTCTGGTTCTTTCATTTAATATTATCAGCACATTTTCTGGGTTTGACAGGCTCGGCTTCGTGTATCTTTGAGTTTACAAAAATTCTGCATCCTACTTCTCTATATGTTTCCTTCCCCTAGTGCTTGCAATGTCTTTTTCTGCACAAGTGTGGCTCCTTCAAGAGCCTCCTGCTAAGAAATCTGCAAAAGAGGAAGTGAAAATCCTTTGGCTTCTTTTAAACCCAGGGCACTTGCTATTTTCAGACCCACAGGTCTAGAAGAGAAAAGCTAAGTTGGTCAAATGCTAGCAGGCAGCCCAGTTTAAATCTTTGCTGAAAGAAATTTATAGAGATTTGGGTTTTTGTTTTTTTTTTTTTGTTGTTCAGCATTATATTGCAATATCTCGAAGAGTACCTGTGATATTACAGGCACTCGATAAATATTTGTTGAATGAATGAATAACAAATACACTTCAAATTTGATTTGATCTTATGCTCATTGGCAACTTTCACTTCGTTTCTTTGGGATTGTGAAGATAGTTCTCAAAATAGAACACAACACAAAAATTTACCCTTTTTCCCTGTCTCCAGCTACATTCTACTTTCTTTTATCCATTCAGCTTCATTGATCTTCATGTGTGAATTATGTCAGACCTTCCATTGTCCTTGGCTGTTTTATCAACTCCCCATTTCCTTATTAGCTGATAATTTCTCAAATTGAGCTTAAGCTGAGCAGCATTTCAGGCTGGCTTAGCTGAGTTCGAAAGCTGGAGTACTGGCTCTTAAATACCATGTTGAGAGCAAGGCTGAGCAAGGCAGGAGGTGCATAATCAGGATGCCGCTGGCTGGAGAAAACTAGCCTGTCAGTGTTTTTGAAGACAGCTCTACTTAAGGTTCAAGAGTGGCCACTGCGGTTACTGTAATTACTATCAATGAAAGTCATAACACCTGAGGTGAATCGGTCTTTGTTTCCCAGAATAGCTGAGATTCTAATTGATAACACACAGAGAACATAGCAAATCAGAAAGGGAAAAAAGAAGGCTATTAATTTTAAATATAAACTACATTAAACAAAAATTAATGACATTGGTCTAGGCAAGAAACTTTTGGATAAAACCCCCAAAGGCAACCAAAGCAAAAACAGAATTTCATAAACTAAAAAGCTTCAGCACAGAGTGAAAAGACAACCTACAAAATAGGAGAAAATATTTGCAAACTATGCATCTGACATAGGGTTAATATTCAGACTATATAAGGAACTCGAACAACTCAACAGAAAAAACATAATACAATTTAAAAATGGGCAAAAGACCTGAATAGCCATTTCTCAAAGGAAGCAGACAAATGGCCAACAAGTATATTGCACAGTAGGGTGACTATGTTTCATAAAATTGTTTATTTCAAAATAGCTAGAAGAGAGGATTTTGAATGCTCCGCCACAAAGAAATAATAAATGTACAAGGTGATGGATATATTAAATACTTTGATGTTATTTTTGCACAATGTATATATATATATCAAAACATCATACTTTACTCCATAAATATGTACAAATGTTATGTTTAAACTAAAAACAAAATTTAAAAAAGAGAACAAAATTAGTTTTAGGAGAAAACTTAGAAAACTTAGTTTTAGGAGAAAACTTAGCTTAGATTGAGCTTCCTTTATGAGTCATTTATTATGTTTTGGCATTGTGCTAAGTGTTTTACACATATTATTATCTCATTTAATATTTATACCAATCTTATAGCTGAAGATTACTGTGTGTCCCTTTAATTGATAAGGAAACTAAGGCTTAGGAAATTTAAGTAGCAAGTCACAGAACCGGGCAACCTAACCCCAAAACCCCAGATTTTAACCACTCTGCCATTCTGCCTCGTTTCTATATCTGGGTACTAATTGCAGCTACAGTAGTACTTTTCTCTCAGACATTTCCTGTCACTCATTTAGGATGATATACTTGAATATATCTGTGGTTCTTCTGAATTCAGAGTTGCCTTTGTGTTGGACTTAGAACCAGGTACTTGGGCAGAAGAAGAACAGGGGCATGTTTACTAGTTACTTTGACTACCTTCCTCTTGATAATTTTGAGTGGAGAAAATAGCATGAAATTTAGAGGAAGGAGAACTGGGTTTGAATGTAAACAGAGGCACCAAGGAATTATATATGAAAATATCTTGAATGTTGCCTCGCACATAATACATAGGTTCATCGTTATACGTAAGTAAAAAACAAAGACAAAAAACACCTTAAATCTGTTTTCTTTTGCATCTATCTCTTGGAAGGAGTAGAGAAAGGAAGTAAGACTAGGAGAAGGTGGAGGTAGTAATAGGAGCAGGAAGGACGAGAAGAGGAACCAGGAAAACACATGCCAAAGATACATGACTCCATCAGGTAGGAGGTGAGGGAAGGGGCTCTGGAATGAAGTCCCGCATTTGTACTCCTAACCTTAATCAGATCCTGAACACTCAAGAGGAAAAGTGAAAAGAGGGCCGAGTGGGGGAAACTGAGGCCTCCAGAAGGAAGGAGAAATTTGCTGACTTCTGATTTTGGTGAGACAAGTCCTACATTAACCCCGCACTTCACATGTGCTTAGGGATGAGGAGCATGTTCTGGAAGTTTTAAATGCCATCAAGTGCTTGAGACTCTTTTCTGGGTATTTAAAAAGGCCATGAAAATCGTGCTCACCTTTATTTGTCCAGTGTCTGTTAGGTCATAACGAGCCAGTTTAAGTGTGGAAACAAACATTTCAGACTTGTGTCTGACTCCGAAGTCTAAGCTACTACAGACTCCATTCTCCTCCACTTGGCCTCCTTCCCTGCTTTCAGGATGCCAGGCCGAGACACTTGGGCTACACACTAGCCATGGAGGAAAGGGACGGGGCTGTTACCAGTGCCAGGTGGCAGTCAACAGCTTTAGTAGCATAGAAGACCAAGTCCTGCGTACTTCAGATTGCGTGACACATTTGGGGCTTGTGTGAATCAAATGTTCTGGTTAACTGAGGGGTACTAGTTGCCCACAGATGGACTGCCAATTTGTAAAGACTGAGAGTACAATCAAACTTAATTCAATTTTTCTTTGATAAAAGCACTTGAGGATTATGCAATAACAGCTTCTGTTTCATCATTATGAATATAAATTCTCATTGTACCAGAAAATTGTGGAAGCAATGGCTCATGGAGAGCTCATAATGAGGGAATGTCGATGAGCCACTATTTACTGTCTGAAGGTAACTAACCATTGTAGAGATACTGCTGGTAGCAAAGGATGAGATTATTCTAGAGGGAATGGGCAAGCGAAATGAAGTGTCTTTTAATGTGAGCATCTACCATCATTGATATGGTGCCCGCTTGAACTGATTTGTAAACTTACAGCATTGGCTTTGGCCATCTCTGCCCCTGGGTACTGTGGCGAGTTATCCAGTAGACCCACTATCACTGCACAGTGCCCTTTTAAGGTGCACACTTTGTACTGTAAATTGTAATTCAAGGTCCTGGTTTTAAGTCTATGCTGATGCTGCCTCATTTAAGGGAACATTGAAGTTTCCATTATAGCTATGGTAATTTAAAATCTAATTGAATTCCACAGGCATTTAATAGCACGTCTAATGTGTGCAAAGCTCTATGTTAGCTGCTGTAGAGGTACAGAGATAAAAGACAAAGGTCACTCGTTGATAATCCGGGGGTTACTGGCTATAGGAATTCTCTTTGTTCAGTAAAGCTGAGCTACTGGAGAAGGTGAGACAGGGAAGGGAGAAAAAGCCACTACAAAGTATGTCGATGAGCGTGTCCCACTCTGGGCAATTGGGGATGCATCTTGCTGGGATTCTCTGAGATTCTTTGTGGTACACATGTCAGAATTATCCTACTAGATAGAGGATAAGGAGGTGAGACATTTATCTACTGACTTCTAGCCCCTATCAGTTGAGGATTGGCCCTGGGCTTGTCAAATGCATGATATTTCCGAGGGCATCCAAGCTGAACAGGTTCTCAGATGCCTGAGAAAGCCTCTGGCAGAGGAGAAAGAAGCAGGAGCTTCAGGTGGGAAGCTGTCAGCAGGCTGGAAACTGTCTACCTCAGCTGCTGGCAAACTCACCTCAGCCTAGGACATTGTTGTTTGTTTATTATGATGATTACATGTGTTCACCACAGAAAGTTTAGAAAACAGGAAATTTCATAGCCCCATATCTTAGACATAACCACTATTATCATTCTGTATTTCCTATCAAAAATTCGTTTTCCATATTGTGGGTATGGGAGTCTGTGTGTGTTCTATACATGTAAATTGGCAAGATTTTACTTTGTTTTGCTTGAAATTTTACTTTATTTTTCTTGCTGTTTCTCCACTATTCAAAGCAGCTGGATCCTTGATATTTACTTGTCTTGGGGAGTTTTGAAGAACTGAAAGTAGACAGTACTTGAGGTCAGTGCATCTGCTTGTCTTTTGTAAAGATCCAAGGACGTTGCAGAAGTTATTCTGAATATTCTGGAGAGAAACGGGAGATCGAGAATGCCCTGACAGTAGCAAGAGAGAAGAAAGAGATTTAACCCAAGAGTTAAGAGCTGTTAGAGGTGTAAGATTCCCAGGTGCATCAGGGACCCTCCCAGTCAGTGGTTATGCCCTGGGGAGGTGACCAGAGCTTGGAAGGGCAACTTCTTGGCACCCAAGAATGACTGGACCTGAGGCACACGGGCTCTCGGCCTGGGCAGTGCTTCCACATGGCTCCACGGGAGGCACAGAAGAAGCAGATCCACCCTTCTAAAGGTGTGGAGCCAGCCACGGCAGCAGCATCTGGGGTTGGGAGTGACTGATGATGTAGATCAATGATGATGACTGATGACGATGTAAGGGGTGCCCTAGTGCTTGGCTCTGCATAATGTGCTGGGACTTTTCCTAAGCAGTAGGACCCCAGAAATGGCAGATGAGAATCATCCCAGACCCCTGTGGATATGGTCCCATAATTGCCTTTAGTTTGATAAAGAAAGAAATAAAGTGAAGATTTAAATTCTAGATCTCTATTGTTTCCTGGGGGGTTACTTTCTCATGGCCTCTTTGGCTTCTGGCTCCTGAGTACAACCCACTGCTTCCTATGTAGGTCACATCAGTCTAGATATGCAACCCCTTGATTGTTTTCCACAAAAAATAAAACTCTAAATATTTCACCTGGTCAACTTTATAAAGACTTGGGGTCATGGGGAGAGAGCTCCTTACTCTGCAGTCTCATGCTTTCTTGCTGACTATTTTTTCTCCTTCTACATCTCCCCTTTCCTCTTGCAGCAAGAATGGGCTCCAATGGCTGCATCGGCTCTTTGGGCTAGTATTTGCTCTCATTGGTCTGTTTTGATAGGTTATTAAATAGTTTTAATATACTCTCTTTTCTTGATCATCCTTCTAAAAAACAAAACAAAATTTCTTTCCTTTTCAGTTTATTACAAGTTAGTAATGACCTTCGGGAGCTTGGTAATGTCCTTCAAGGTTTCACATTCTCCCACAATTTCCTTAAGGAAGTAATTCTTCTAGATACAGATAGTGCCCTTTCTAAAAGGCATTCTGTTGAATAAGGTTACATGTGATAATACAACAGCCTCTTCAAAAATGTTCAAGTTAAGTGATTGCGAACATCGTGGAAGAAACACCAAATCCCATTTCATTTTTCTCTTCTTAGGCTATGGGAAGACAACATCCTCTGGCACTCCTTGCAGTTAGACTGTGGCCATGTGATTAGTCTGCAATGAGCCATGAGCAGAGACGAAATGTGTCACTTCCAGGCTGAAGTGTTTAAAAGCCAGCGTGCAGCTGTCCAGCTCCCTTTGTGTACCGCAGCAACTGTAGAAGCGATGTGTTGAGATGGTTGTGTTGCAAAATGACAGCAACCTGGGCCACAGAACAGTGGCCCCAGAGAGTTGCCTGACTGAATTGGACCTCGTGGTCCAACTGGGAAAGAAATAAACCACTGTTATTTTAGAGCAGTAAGATTTGGAAGTTATTTTATAACTATAGCATTTCTTAAATGAATGGTTAAGCCCCAACTTGATTAGCATGACCAACCTTAGAATCAGACTTTCTAGGTCCCATTCTATGCCCTACCTCTTTCTAGCTGTTTGATCTTAGAAAAAATAATCTTGTTAAGTCTCAGTTTGCTCATGTAACACTACCTTACTCACGGAGTTGTGAGGAGACCACTAATATGAGGTGATTAAAATACTGTCTGGCATATAATAAGTGTTCAAAAAGCATTATTTTTTTGCTGATGACAATTATGATGCATAATGAAGATTAAATTCTAAAACAAAGCTATTAGTATGAGCATGTAAGTACTCCCAAGCAATTTTGATGTCCGTGTTTTTTTGTTCCTATTTAGAACCAATTATTCATCTAAGGTATAGCATTAGGAAGGTCATTTGTCAGTCAATATGTGTTTATTTACTGAGGGCAGTAACCAAATGTATGAACCTTAGTTTCTCACATGTGTTGCCACAGACTTGCATATAGTAGTATTTTATAAATATTAATATTTTAACCTTTTGCAATTACGATTACATCTCTTTATCATTCCTAAGCTAGCCTGTTTTGTTCTTTTTTGTCTCTCAGTCTGATTTGTCTTTTCATCAATTCATGTTTTTATAAACAGATGGCTCATCATGGCTTCTTCACACCAGTACACATGACAGTGGCTCCCAGACATCCCCGATTCTGTCTACCTGCTTTTGTCTGTAAGGGTGAAGGGGAAAATAGGTGAGATGTTGGGGAGGAAAGAGACAAGATGCTCCCGTGGATTAATGCCTGGTGGCTGGAAGTTTGGTGTTGACCTTAGCAAAGTGAAGGAGACATGAGCTAGTTTTGGGCCCACAGTGTGTGGGGGTGCACTCTGGTGGGTGGGATTTCAGGCAGGTAAGCACAGAGCAATTTCTGTCGTGTAAGTCTGTGGTGTTGGCAGAACAGTAAAATGGGGACATCCTGTGGCCTTCTGGAAATGCAGAACTTGAATTTTGGAAAGAGTTTGCTCCTGTATTTAGGAATTACTTACTTTAGAATAGAAGTTAAAAGCAAAGGGATTGAGGTAAAACGAAAAGGATTCCTCAACTGAAGTTATGGAGGAGGGAATAGGAGCCAGTTAAGAGGGCAGCTAGGAGGACCGTGGTAAGAAGACATTGCTCTGCAAGTCAGGGATGGAAACGTTGTATGGAGAGTGTCTGGCACATTGTAGACACCAAAGGATTATTAAATGAGTGTATGGAAGGGCATTCAACCGTGAGAAGTGGTACAGGTTATTCAAGGAGAGTACAACTGAATCAGCCTCATTCCTGGCTCTATTTTACATCCTTTTGCATTTATCTGTTAATTTTATTTCTTGTTTTGTTTGTTTGGCATCCTCTGCCCCCTCCCAACTTAGTTATCATTGATTTTACCTTGCTACCTAAACTCACTTTAGAACAAAGTAAGATATTTATAAATAAAGGCATTTTTTTGGTCAAAGCAATTATAAATTAGCACGATTTGAAAAACTAAAGAACATATTTACTATTCTCATTTCACCAGATTTCTACCCAAAAGAACTTTATTATAAAACTCTGAGTAAGCACATTGTCATAAGGACTTTATCCCAGATGCATCTAGATAACATCATTGTTATAAAAATAGGGGATTTTCATTCATAAAATATTTCCATGTAATTTCCATTCTAATGAATAGTATAATACAATTACATAAGGGTCTATATTTAATCTATATTAAGAAAAGATTAGTGTGGGTAACAAGTGATAACAGTGATCATCGTGGTGACGTGTGTGTGTGTGTGTATGTGTATAGTATACACAGTTATAAATTGCCAAGAACATTTCTGGGGGAACAAAAGAGATGTGAACACCTATTAAAAGCATGACAATTTTCCTTCCTAAACACTGAAGAAATTAAGATTTTGGTTTTGGTTGCTGCCATTCCCAAATCTTTCTTAACTCTGCACTCCACAAGGTGCCTGTTCTGCCTCTTCTTTGACTTAAAATTGAAGACCTTGCCTTCAATCAAGCCTGCAGGGTTTAGCATTTCCATGCACCGCTGCTCACAGGTGGCAGCTCCCGCCTGGGCAGTGGCTGGAGGCTGCAGAACTTGCAGCTTCACGGCTGGAGGCTGCCAGCCCATCCATCTTTCTCCAGCTAGAGGTGCTGTGCACTTTGCAGCCAGGAGCCAATTTCTCTTTCTGAAGCCTTTCTGCTTCTTTGCAGCCAGACCCACAAGGGGAGTAAATTGGTAGTGAGCATGGGAACAGGGGAGTAGGGAGTGGGACTATTCAAGGAGAGGATCTACTTGGTGATGGTCTCATCCATACCCGCTGAACCTCTGAGCTGAAACTGTTCCATTGACTTGGCTGTTCTCATTTCTCTCTGACATAAACAGCAGAAAAATGGGCCAGAGAGATCAAACTAGGAAGTGCATTTTCCTTTGATAGCAGATATTGCATATCTATGCTGTTTTATGTCTCCACAGTGCTGTTGACAGATACAGGCTTAATGTTTCTACCTCAAATTATCAGTTACATGCTAATGCAAACAGATGGAACTGAGTAGGTACCGGAGGCAGAGGGAAATTAAAAATATTTCACAAATCCTCAAGATATGTCTATTCACATGTACAGGAAAAACACCCCAAATGAAAGAAACTTGCTTGAATTTTTGCTAATGTCAAATCGTTCAAATTTTATAAACTTGGATTCCTGAGGCCTTAGTTTTTAGGATCTTTCTGTGTTTTAGATATCATTTATAGCAGGCAGTTGCTGTATTACTCACAGAATTTCAGTCACGTTTACCACTAGACTTGTGTGTGTGTATATACAGTTATAAATCTCCAAATACAAGGAAATATTGTATAGCTAAACAATCCATGCTGGAGTTTCCAGAGTTCTTTAGTAATGGGCTCTGAATGTGATAGCTGAGCAGTCTCTATTACTATTTAATTTACAAAAATTCGGAGTGTTGGCAGTCATTTACATATTCATATTTCTGTACTTAAATAGCTATCTAGCTTTCACTTAGTACTTTTGGAACTAATAAACAAATGCCGTTAACTTATTGGATGTGCTGTCTCACTTTTAATCTATGGTGGTTGGTTACAGTGGCCTAATTGAAAGTCTATAACAGCCATGTTATTTAATTTGGCAAATGACTCTCTTAATACTCTATCAGGGACCGTGTCTTGGCTAGAAGATTTCAACTGAATTTTTTTTCTGACCTCTTCTCTGTGGACCTTTCATTGCCTGGCATCTCGCTTGTCATTTTATGTTGACTCCACATTTTTTTTCAGGCTTTAAGCATAGCAGGATCCTCGCCTTTCACCTCTCACAAAAATCAACTCATGGTGGGTAACAGACTTAAACCTAAGGCATGAAACTATAAGAATTCTAGAAGAAAATATTGGAAAAACTCTTACAGAGATTGGCCTAGGCAAAAAATTTATGAAGAAGACCCCAAAGGCAATCACAGCAACAAAAATAAATCAATGGGACCTGATCAAATTAAAAAGCTTCTGCACAGTGAAGGAAACTATAACGAGAGCAAACAGACAACCTACAGAATGGGAGAAAATATTTGCATGTTAAACATCCGATAAAGGGCTGGTAACTAGAATCTATATAGAACTCAGGAAAATCAGCAAGAAAAGATTAAAAACAGCCCTATCAAAAAGTGGGCAAAGGACATGAACAGAAACTTTTCAAAAGAAGATAGACTCATGGCTAACAAACATGAAAAAATGCTCAACATCTCTAATCATCACGGATGCAAATCAAGACCACAGTGAGATATCACTTATCTCTAGTGAGAATGGCCTTCATCAAAAAGTCCCAAAACAATAAATGTTGGCATGGATACAAAGAGATAAGAACACTCATACACTGCTGGTGGGACTGGAAACTAGTACAACCTCTGTGGAAAGCAATATGGAGATACCTCAAAGAGATACAAGTAGAACTACCATTTGATCCAGCAATCCCATTACTGGGCATCTACCCAAAAGAACAAAAGACATTCTGTAAAAAAGACATCTGCACTAGAATGTTTATAGCAGCACAATTCACAATTGCAAAGATGTGGAAATAACCCAAGTGCCCATCAATACATGAGTGGATTAATAATGTGGTATAAGTATACCATGGATTTCTACTCAGTCACAAAAAACAATGGTGACATAGCCCCTCTTGTATTATCCTGGATAAAGCTGGAACCCATTCTACTAAATGAAGTATCCCAAGAATGGAAACACAAGCACCATGTGTACTCACCATCAAATTGGTTTTAACTGATCAACATTTAAGTGAACATATAGTAACAACATTCATCAGGTGTCAGGCAGATGGGCGCGGGGGGAGGCAATGGCAATATACACACCTAATGGGTGCAGTGCGCACCATCTGGGGGATGGACACTCTTCAAACTCTGACTCAGGTGGGGCAAGGGCAATATACGTAACCTAAACATTTGTACCCCCGTAATATGCTGACATAAAAAAAAAGAGAATACTTTACTTTTTTTTAAATAAAAGGTATTAAATAAATTTAAAATTTTAATGAGTCAGTGCAACCTTATTTGTCAATATGAAAGAAGACGAGAAAGATGAACTGGAATCTCTCAGTGGTGCCTAGGATGGTCTTGGAATCTCAAGTAATTTAATGATCAGCTTCTTTTGGTTATATCTTCCAGGGTTTCTTTGGGATTCTTTTTCTTCCACTGCACTTTACAATTATTCTGTGCCACATTAACCTCTGAATTCTGATATTACAGAGTTGATTGTATATGATTGTCTGAGCTAATCCAAATGGTTAATATTATATAATAGAAAGACTATATTTTGCATTAGAATGTAATTTTGTGATTAAATATGAATTTCCATGTCTGAAGCCCTGAGAATTCTCAGTATTTTCTCATAAATAATGGTGTCACCAACACAGACAAATGCTAGGAAATAGCCTGGTTCTCCTCTCTCACCATTTCTACTCAATACATCCATTTTTCCTCATTTGTGCTGGGTACAGATTGTACTATTGTCAGAAATAGTGTAAGGACCAGTCTAAGATCTAACTGATCTGTCCTCAACTTCATTCTGTTCCCATCTGTATCCCAACTCAACGTTTTACTGGAATATTACTGGGGAGAATATCAAATGCTGTTTCTTAAATATTTTGACTGATGAGCTAAAAGTTTTATAGAAAATATAATAATCAGGTTCCTGATTTAAGCAAACCATCTTAAACAAGAAGGACACTTGCCAGAAGACATCAGGAAAAAGTCTCCGAATTGATAGGAGATGCAAGATTCAAGATGGTAAATGGCAGGAAAGCAAGGGAGTGCTAGAGGTGGGGCAGCCAGGGTTGCACCTCAAGTCCACTTTGGTCCAAGTGCTATGGCTCTTCTACCACTTCTGATTAATCTGACCTCTAAATTTTCTTCTGCCTTTGTTCTAGTTGCTCAAAATTTTGCGTCTGGGAGTAAACATCCAACTGGCTGACCATAGATCCTATGAGTTTTCACAGAAGAAGAATTAGAAATTAGCCTTCCATAAAGTTCCACATAATTGATTGTTTTTCCTAAGAAATACCCAGTGCTGATTGGAAGAGATATAGATAGGCTTTAGCTGCAAATAAGAAAATAAATATCTGATAAGTAACTGCTATATTAACTAAAGATAAAGACAGAATTATCTTTAGGAGTAAAGTCTAGTAAATAGTACTTCAGGAAAAAATCTAAACTGTGCACTCAGAGAGGCTTGTATCCAGAAGCCCAGCACAGAGATTCCTCATTCAGGGTTGACCCAAATGCAGGGCTGGGCCCAAATTGCAATCAAGGCAAGTGGAGATGAACTTTACCCACCCACACATGCAGGGTAACACGTCTTTGAATCACCTACCCCACAGCTTCTTGGATTGAACCAGGAGGCAAAGGAGCCCCTTGCTCCATTTCAAAGCCCCAGACCTTTGGGCCAAGCAACAGCTGGACTCCGTGAGGTTTGACCTGCCACCAACCCAGCCAGCTTGCTTCATATCACTATTTATCTCAGGCATCCTCCAAAAGATGATCCCCTCTAGCCTTCTGTGCTTTTCTACAGAACCAGATGAAAGGGCATGCCAGAATTCTTAGAAATGTTGGGAATGTGGGCCTATATTTAACTCAGACTTCCTTACAGGAAATGCAAATTTGCCCCACTTCAGCTAGTACCCCCAGATAATAACCTTTAGTAAAATGTATATATATATATGCACGTATATATCTATATATATTCATCTCTACCAGTTTCACCTCTGTGCCTACACATCAGCCAGCTGGCACTTCATGTCTCAGTTGGCTAGAAAAACTGGACAATGTATGGCATTGTTCCATTTACTAAAAATGAGTGATTTATTATTTAAATTTCAAATATTTTAATATGCTCTCCAAGAAAGTGTCTGGTTTAGCAAATCATGAAGAAAAACTAAAGAAGAAGGAGGAGGAGAAAACCCATAGACAAATGGGAAACTTTTCTGACATGAAAAGAAGGCAAAAAAAAGTTGTGTTGATTTTGAGCAAGCCTCTTTAATGACGATTCAGAAAATGGGAGAAGAGCCCTTGATCTCCAGTCTATTCTGGCCACTGTGGCATTGTTCAAGCCACAACAATTCCATGGGGTCTGGTGGTGCTCTGTTTCCATACCATTCCATGGAGAACGGGACTCTTTTCTAGGTCGGAGAACACTGGCGCTGACATCCTGCCTCCCTGGGGGACACCCAGCCATTGCTTCGTTCGTATTCACAGCAGAGTGAGAAGTTCCTCGCTGACTTCAGGACTCAGACCATTCTCTCCATCTCCCAAGCACTGAAACATCCTGTTAATCTGGAGTAAATCCCTCTTTCTTCATTTGTTTCCTCAAGTACTCTTTCTCTTTAAATCTTCCAAGTTACCCAGCAAAATCTCTAGACTGTATTTAGGCTTTTGGAAACAAAATCAGGAAGGATTGGCTTGTACAGCTAATGCTGTTTCCTGCCCTTCCGCAAATGTCTCCCAAGGTAGAAAGCACTGAACCTTCATGGGGGTATCGGCCTATATATAATCTGTGGTAAGTAGAATAATGGCCCCCTTAAGATATCCATGTCCTCATCCCTGGAACCTGTGACCTACAGCTCTGTAAAATGAAATACTTGTATTGTTGTATAAGTCGCCAAGTTTGTGGTAACTTGTTTTGGCAGCAATAGGAAAATAACATACAACTTGTGTATTTTCTTCTTGAGTTTGGAGCCACCTGAGGAAGGAAACACAGGAGGCAGAAGGATGGAGATAAAAAAATATTAGCTTTACTACTTAAGAAGGTGATTTGAGACAGTGTCTTTTTATTTCTGCTCTCTGTGGACTTCCAAATACTTCACCCCTGAATCAGAAAGTCTTATGCATCCAGCCACTGGTAGAGCTCTGCTACCTCACTCTCCACAGACCTCCCTCCAGGAACGTCTGCCCTGGCAGAGAGCAGATGACGTGTACATCCCGACAGCAGGCAGAACAAGAGGGAGGAAACTTAGGTGACACAAAGCCAAGCACTCCCTGACTTCTGGCAAGTTTGCCAATCAGATATGTCACTCTGTCTTGGAAAGGGTGAGCAATGGTGTCCGGAATGCTGAAAATAGTATTCTAGGAGAAGTTCCTCAGTAAGGAATGTGAGATTGGGGAGGTATAGAGTCCTCCTCCAATACCTGCTACCTGCCTTATTTGGTGAGAAGGAGACAGCAGAGGGAGAAACTTTATATATGAAAAATCATCCTTCTACATGCTTAATGCAAATAATAACTTCTCATATATTGAACATAAAAGCATAATTTTGTCAATAGAAAATCAGATTCTTCTCTAATGTCTTTAAATAAACATTGAATGAATATTTAAAGAAATATGGTAGAAAGGGGGCATCAAGTCATTATTCTTCCTCCATTCTGCCTGTCTGTGCCTATTTCATGTCTTTCTTTTTGAATATGTCCTTGTGCTTCCTCTCCTCTGGGGTAATCATATACTCTACTTTCTCTCCTTGCAGTCTTCCATTTGCCATTCAGAACCCCTCTATGTCTCCAAGCTCTGTACTCGCACCTCCTGTTTGTAACAGAAACCTGAGTCCCCCTTGAGGACAATACTTCCCCTGCTACATCCTACCTTGTATCAGGCTCACAGCGTGCGCGGTATAATTTTCATTCCCTAAGGCTTCCAGATCATGATTCTGCCTCCTTGCTTCTTTGGGGCTCAAGAGTTTTGGTTTGGTCACTGTTAATGTCTCCTCTTTGGTGTTATCTGTTGACCATCCAGTCACTGCTCACTCAGATTTCAATCCTGGTTACTGACTGCCTCTGCTTCCAAAGCCCAGTCATCATCCTGGGCGGTTTTTATGCTCCTCGGACAACCCATCCAACACCTTGGTCTCAATTTCTTTCTCTCCAAGGGCCTCCTCTCCAAGTCAGTTTCAGCTTTGCACAGCCATTGTCTGGAGCCAGAGCTGTTCCAAAATTATTATTGTCATAACACCTCTTATTCCATCACATCAGATGTTCTCATTCGTCGACTCTTCTACCTTTTACCACTCTCCCACTCTTACCCAGCTAGTGTGCAATATTCTGCCATTTAAACTAGTCTCTTTTGGATAACCTAGCCTCCCTTCCTTGTGTGCATTATCCTAATCTGCAGAAATCCCAAGCCCTGGATGAATCCCACCACTCACTTTCTTGTGTTCTTGTATTGGACCCATTGGGGATTACTTGAGAAAAATCACCCTTTTGTGCAGATTGAGACTCTATAAACTTGTGAGCATCATCCCTATCTGAGGGATAAAACTTTCACTCCGTTTCTTTTCCCATTTTAAACTGCCCCACTGTCCTCAAACTTCAAACCAAATATCTCCACCTTCCATCAAGCAGATGGATCTGACTCCTCTTGAGTAGAGAATAGGAAGCACCAGGGAAGTGTCTCCTCAACTTTGTGCTACAAAGTTCACAAGTCTCCCTGCATTTTAACCATATTTTCCTCCTCTGTCCTGCCACGATGGAGGAGGTATATCTCCTCTTATAACAGCCCAATGCCTTTGCTCTGTTCTCCATACTACACCTTACTCATTTCCTAGAGCTCACCCTTTTGTTAAATTCCCCCTAATTCCAGGAGCTATAATTTCCCCAAATCTACTGCCTTATTCCAACCAGTTTGTAAACATTCTCAAATTTGCCCATTTAGAAACAAACAAAAAAATCAAATGGACAGAGTAGGGATGCGGATGGGGAGCCAGTATGATTTACAGCATTGCTGGGATGGGGTTGGGGTGGGGTGAAGGGTGAGGGCGGAGGTGGAGGTGTGGTAAATTTTCAAAGGCTCCTGAGGCTAATCTCATCTTGTAGTTTTTAGCTGGTCTTTTCTCGCTGGGAGTAACAACCCACAATGTTTTTCACCTGGGCCAAATCACTTCTTGATGGACCTGCTTTGCCTCCTTCTCCCCTCCAGCTACTTCACAAAGATACTGTCCTTACTAACCATCTGTTTTTAATCTTTTATTCCCGCACCCACCATAATGTGGGTCCACCCCCATCTCCACATAGTACCTGCTTTCACTAAAGCCAAGGACCTTCACGTTGTTCAGTGTCATGGGCAGTTTTTAGTCATTACCTTACTTGACCTCATGGAAACATTTGTCATTGGTGACCACTCCTCCTCCCTAAAACTCTGCTCTTTCCAGCCTCTCCGGTTATTCTTTCTCAGTTTCCCTTATCAACTTCTAGTAGCTATCAGCTCTAAGTGTCCTCTAAGAGGCCTATAAAAGTTGGAATATCTCAGGGCTCTATTTTTCACTTTCTATATTCTTCCTGTTCCATCTCATTTAATTTCATGTTTTCACTGACTAAATGAATACATCTCTGACCCCAGACAAGTTCTAGCCACTCATATAAACGTCTTATTTCTCTACCCAGATGTTTTAACACACCTTAAAATATTTTGGAAACATGTCCATAGCTCAAGACAGAGATTTGGCATGCATTCTGGTTTCTTCCTTGCCTACCCATTATCTTATAGGGGGTCTCTCTTACACCTCTCAAATCTGTCCACTTCTCTCTCTTATGGCTAAAATCCTACTCCAGCTACTTTTATTTCTTATCTAGACTATGATATTAATCTCCCTTGTGACCTTCCTATAATTTACCTTTGCTGCTTTATTGTTAGTGCCTAGAAAAGTACTTGGCATGACTAGATGTACAATACATACCTAATGAATGAATTAAGTTATTCATTCTTTTTTTTCTCAAATCCAGTCTTCTCTACAGCCAAAATATCCTTTGAAAACTGCAATACTCCTCCTGTTGTTATAGCTTAAATGCCTTCAATGGATATATTTGCTCCCAAAATCAAGTCTAAAGCTTGTTTAAGTAATCCTTTGCCTCTGCTCACCTTTCCAACCTCACCACACCCTGTTCCCCGCCAGGCCTTTGGCTGCCCCTTCCTGCGCATCCTTCAGTTCCTCTCCCCCATCTCCAGGCCTGGAAACACACTCTTTTCCTACAACGCTCTTTACTACATTCTTCTACTTTGCTAACTCTCATTTATCGTTCGTGTTCTGTACTAGCTATCCCTTATTCAGAAGGGCCTAATTTGACCTCCAGGTTACTTTTCCCATTATACTCTCTACTTCACATTTCATAGCACTTCCGACATCTTCATGTAGTATGTTTGTGTGTTTGTGTGTGTGTGTGTGTGTGTGTGTGTGTGTCTGAGACCTTTGCTTTGGATGCAAGCAAACGTTTATATTGGCATCAAAACTATGAACTCTTTTTGTTCATTGCAATTTCCCCAGCACATGTAATAGAAATCATTGCTGAATGCAAGAATGAATGAATAAAACATGTATCCATCACTGTGAATAATTTACATCATCCAACCCCATCACCACATTGACTGTACATTCCTTTTGTTTTTCCTCCCTCTCTATATTTGACTTCTGAATTCTCATTTTTCCAGTCTTTGGAGTATGAGGCAAGCTGGGATAGATGCAGAAATTGGAGATGTGATGTCGGTTTTCCTGTTTCATAACCAAGATCATTTCGATTCCTTGTAAGTCCTCTGCCTGGCTCTTCTGACCTTGGACATAATCAGATCTGGAAGACCCTTTAATCTGTATATTGATTTCCAATGCAAACACCTTCTATCTTTTAAATATTGGTGGCAAACTAAGGGTTAGTTTTTGAAAAGTATACTTGACAAGTGCATACATTTTGACTATGGTTTAGATTAAATCATTTTCTGGAGGTTTCATTTTTACTACTAGTTTTATTAGCAATTGGCAAATTTGTTCTTATATTAAACTATATAAAAGAAGTTCTAAAGGAATTGACTCCAAAAGCCATTTTAATATTTTTCTTATGAGAGGAAATTATTGGCCACATTTAACAAATCAACATTTCTATTTAATCTACAATGTTATCTTTAGAGCATTTTAAACAATAAAAACCAGAAAAAAATATCTTAATTGTTTTGACCTCTTGGAAATTACAGGGGGTGAGGGAGAGGGAAAGATGTGGGGAGAGAAGGATTGAAAAGAGAGCAATAAGAAAGAAAGAATGGAGGAGAAATATTCTTTTACTTTATTATTTTTATTAGTTTGCCACATATCTTAACCTGACATTCTAAATCCACTTGCAAAATGTTATGGAACTTTATCAGTAGATGGGTATTTAGAAACATTTTTTGAGAGGATTTCCTGTCAGGCTTTGAGGCTTCAAGCTAAACAGAAAAGTTTGACAGGGTCGGGGGGTGGGGGAGTTGCCAAGGCTTAAGGACCAATTATGTGATGTGACTTTAGGGGAATCGTCTATGAGATTTCTCCCAAAACAGTTCCATCATGAACCTATCATAATGCCAGGAATTTTACAATTAACTGTTTATTACTTTCACTTAAGGAATTATATACCTAGGAGTCTCTGAAAATACAGTTTTCTCCTGTAAAGTCTCAGACACACACACACACACACACACACACACCCCACAAACACACATACCCCACTTAACAGTTATGAACACTAATTAACCAAGTACATTTCCTTAAGGGAAAGAAACACAGAAAAGGACATTCTGAGCTGTGAGACCAGCATACAATAGTTATTTGGATGCCACAAAATAAAGTTATTTTTATTAGTAATAAATTATCAGAAGCACATTGGTGGCACCCATCATCAGAGGAGGAGGCAACCAATCAGGCCTTAAGGACAGAAACTAGGGCAGGTCTGGAAACTTAGGCAAGATGATTACCTCCCTATTCCTCAGTTTCCTCATTTGGAGAGTTGGAGATAAATATGGTGCTGGCTTTGTGAAGTATTTGTGATGATCCAATGAGTTAATACTCATGAAATGCGTAGTGCAGTGTCTGGCTCATAGCAAGAGCTATTTGTAACTCAATAAAATTTTCTCTTAGCCTGAATGCAGAAAGCTTCCAGGAGCTGCCAACAGAAAGACTCTGGTCAATGGAAAGACGTTGGTGGCCTGGGCCAGAGACATAGTAGTGGAGGTAATGAGAAATAATCAAACTCTGGACTTACATAGAAGGTAGAATGCCAACTGTATTTGCTAATGGATTAGCTGTGAAATTCAAGAAAAAGAGAGAAATGAAGAATGATGTCGGTTTTGGACCAGAACAAACAGAAAGTTGGAAGTTGCCATTTATTGAAAGGAAGAAGATTGGGGCAGATAAAGAGTCCATTTTTAAACATGCTAACTTTAAAATGTCTATTAAACTTCTAAAGGCAGATGTCAAGAAATCTGCTGGATATAGGAGGCTGGTGTGCACTGGTGAGGTCCAGGTTTGAGTGGTAAATATAAAACAGCAAGCAAGAAAAATATATGTAGAAGCTAAAATAATTAATTCTGAATTACTTGAAGAGTACAGCTAATATTAATGCATTTCCTCTGACATTATTCATTCTGTGTTTTCTTTGCTTCTAGCCAAAGCCTCAACTGATTGCATTTCTTTGCCTAATGGGATAATCTAAACCTTTATTCCAGAAGTTTCTGTGCCTTTGGTAGAACTGTCTGTAGTACATTTGCTGGGGTCAGTATTAACATTTCCTACTGGCCATAGTAGACTGAGGTGGTATTGAGAGGCTCCTCCTGGTCAGACAGGCCTTGGGCAATTCTCTAATGGGGAAGTTGACAAAATGAGGCCACATGAAAGGACTTTGAGAGAATAAGTGCCAGGAATAGGAAAAGGTAAAGAAAATGAGAAGAGATGTTCTAAAGGCAGGTTTTTGTCTGCTTCACTGATCATGACTCAAGAGTCTTTTTCCAGGAAACTGAGACAATCTGAGAGTACACCCAGCACTGTTGCTGTCTCCCCGGGCTCAGTAGGAGGCCCCACTGAGAGGGTCTTGAGTAGACCCGCCTAAACCCTCCCCCACTTTAGCACACAAGGTCAAAGCAGGTTGCACTTGGGCTCCTCTGCTATTAATTTTCATTACCCAAAGAGTCATTAAATAAAACTCAGCCCAGGTTTTTTTTCTTTCAGTGTTTATTACCACCACCTGACTAATTATTAAAAAGCAAGCAAGCATCAATTAGCTCCAGACACATACATGACAATTACACTGGGGAGACACGACAGGGTTGAACAACACATCCCCTTGGAGTGCATAATAATCTGGCAGAGACCAGAGCTCTATGTATAAGCAATAAATGTGTCTAATTGACTTTGTGGGAAATAAGGTCTTCATGTCAAAACATCTGGGTACAATTTTCTGGGCATTTAAACAACTCTCTGGCTCTGGAGAGGCATAAAGTAGGCCCCGGGCTGCATCTTGACTGGATTTAATCAACCCCCTGGCTCTTTCTCCTTACTCATTCCCACTCTTTGTCACATAATGCCCTTCCTTTAGCCCCCAGTGAGGCCCACCTGTTATGGTCTGAAGCAATGGGCTTTACTCTTCACATCTCATCACCCAGTCCTCTGACACACTGAATTTCTGGCCCTTCCGTTGTCAGGACAGAAGGGTCAGATTAGACACTTTGTACATGCTCTTTGCCCCTTGTTTTGCTGGGCTAAATATCATTGACGTAGTGTAGCTTTTATAGACTGCCCCCAAGCAGCCAGGTATTTTGTACTCTGTCTTCTCACTTTCAATCCCGGGAATAGTACTTACTAGATTTGTGATGTAATTTAACTACTCACATATCTATCTTTTTAACTAGCATGTGAGCTGCTTGAGGTTAGGGAATATGTGGCCCTGATTTTGACATCTAAGGTCCCAGTTTGTGAGCCATTCAGTAAAAGTTTGTAGCATTAATGAACTGATTTTTACTTGGTCAACTAAAATAATTAGGTTAGAAAATATGACTGAACTAAGCTTTTATTCAACAGTTGGTACCATTTTCCTATAGCTAATTGCCCACTAATAAGAAATATTGGTAGGTTTGATATTGTCTCCAGGCTTGAGAAGGAGTCCTGGACAGCACCTACGATCTACAACAGAGTAGTGGTTCTCTGTGTGGTCAGAGGACCATCAGAATCACCTGGGGGCTTGATGGGAATGCAGATTCGTCATCCCTCTTTAGGACTATAGAATCAGATCCTTTGGAATTGAGGGCCAGAAGTCTGGATGTTCAAAAAGTTCCCTCAGTGAGTCTTATATAAATTTGAAGCCACTAGAGTAGAGAGAGGAAGGGAGGAGGCGATAAATTGTTCCTTTATAAATGCAACCAGGATGTTTTCAAGAAAAAATAAAACCATTAGAGACCAGAAAATAATGAGGAGTGGAACTGTACTCCATCCTGTGACACAAGAGGAACATTGTTTTATGCCCAGCCTCTCTTACTTGCATTCTTATCCTTCCTTGAAACCAAATGCTCTGCATATATCCTCAGGCCTATGTGCTTCATGATATTTTCCATGAGTGCCCATAATAAAAGAAGGCGGAGTTATACTTCTGGGATTCTGGGGCAATAGGCCAAAGCAGCCACTCTCTAAAGTCTTCCATTTTATCCTAAATGTTCTTATTGGTTATGAATTATATTAATACCTATAGTTATATATGTGTTTTAAGATTAAAATAATGTTTTAAAGCACTTACTATAAAATTTAAGCTTCAAGAGATTTTGTGCCTGTTTGTTTTTTGTCATAACTGCAGAGCTACTGTTTTCTCTGTTTGAGAGGACATCATCTCAAAATATAAGTGGATAGGTATTCTGGTATGAGGAAAATAGAACTGTAAAACTAGAATAGCTATAATAGGCATAAAAAAGGAATGATCTACTGATTGCTTCAAGTTGTCTTTGGAATCAGATAGACCTAATTTGGTGGCTATATAATCTTGAGCAAATGATATTACCTTGCAGACTTTATGGTCTTTTGTCCATAAAATGAAAATTGAAGCAGCAATAAAAAACCTTCCTAAAAAGAATAGTTCCGGACCAGAAGGTTTCACTTCCGAATTTTACCAGACCTACAAAGAAGAACTGGTGCCTCTACAACAAATGGACCTAACAGATATTTACAGAACATTCTACCCTGAAACTACTGAATATTAATTTTTCTTATCAGCATGTGGGACATTTTCTAAGATTGATCATATCTTAGACCACAAAACAAATCTCAGTATTTCAATTTCTTTGGAAAATTTTTCATTCATTTCCTGGATTGTTCTCGTGGTTTCTTTATGTTGGGATTCTATTTTCTCTTCTATTCCGTTCAGTTTCCTTACAATCCATAATCGGAATTCTTCCTCTATCAGCTTAATTGTATCCTGTACATTGGTATCTGTTGATGGACATCGAATATTTTCTTTTGGAGGTGGCTTTTCTTTCTGATCTTTCATGTTTCCTGTGTTCTTTCGTTGAGTCTTTCTCATCGGGCTACTTTGTCAAGGACTGGATGTGCTATGACTGGTTTATGAACTTAATTTTGGGGCTCCAAAGGGAAGGTCCTTGGCAGAGCTGAAGAGATGTTCCCTGGTCTTGTGCTGTCTTGGTGGGATTTTGGCCTGTTGGGTTATCACTGGCCTGTTGTCTGCTCCTTCTGCTTACAGAGATTAGTGAGTTTCTTTTCCTTGCTTAGCTTTCCAGGAGTTGGGTCACTTTTGAGTGTGTGACTCCGCTGTCGACTACTTGGTTGAAGTGGAAGGCGCTGGGTTTAGTTATGAGGTTGCTCTCTCTTTTGTTGCTTGAATTTTGTGTGGAGGGGTCAGTTGTCAAGGTATTCCAGAACCTTTGAATTGAACTCTAAAATCCCAAATGGGACATACAAAAGCCTGAGTCTTTGGGAAATATTTTGCCACTCCCAAGGGCTACTTGAGCCTTATTACCACTTAAGATGTGGTGAGAAGAGCAGCAGGAATCAGCATGTCTGAGGCAGTATACTTCAGAAATTGCTTGATCCGTAGCTAGGAGAGAGCTGCTAGTATGTTATTCAGGGCTTATTAGGCACTCTTGTGGAGGAATTCCTAATGCGTATGCCAGCTGGTGCAATTGCGGACTCTGGTTGAGATTTTCCTTCCCAGACCACTAGCCCCTAAGATGACTACAGCCTGGGCACCAAGTGCAAGCTTTTGTGTTATGTTCTTGTCAGGTGTTCAAAACCGATCAGCTGTATTGCGCCAACACACTATCCCCTTTTGCTTAGATCCAAGGTCATACAGATTCAGGCTAGTCCTATG
>NW_012150063.1:6467398-6655892 GCF_000956105.1 Propithecus coquereli | reverse complement strand
AACAACAAATCTCAGCAAATTCAAAAAAATCAAATTCAAACCATGTATCTTCACAGACCACAGTAAGCTAAAACTAAAAATGAATCCCCAAACACTCCAAACTATACAAAGTCATGAAAATTAAACAACCTGCTATTGAATGATTCCTGGGTTAATGATGAAATTCCGATGGAAATCAAAAGATTCCTTGAACTGAACGACAAAGGGGACGCAAGCTTTCAAAAATCTATGGGATACAGAAAAAGCATCCCTAAGGGGAAAGTTCATTGCCATAAATGCCTACATCAAAAAGATGGAAAGATCACATATTAACAATTAACATCACATCTCAAGGAACTAGAAAAAGAAGAGCAAACCAAACCCAAAGCCAGCAGGAAAGAAATAACAAAGTTCAGAGCAGAACTAAGCAAAATGGAAACCAAAAGAACAACACAAAGGATCAACAAAACAAAAAGTTGGTTCTTTGAAAAGGTAAACAAAATTAATAGACCACTAGCCAGATTAACCAGAAATAGAACAGAAAGGACTCAAATAACCTCAATCAGATATGATAAAGGAGACATTACAACTGATACCAGAGAAATACAAAATATCATCCACGAATACTATAAAAATCACTATACAAACAAACTAAAAAACCTAGAGGAAATGGAAAAATTCCTGGAAACACACAACTTCCCTAGTCTGAACCGGGAAAAAATATAAATCTTGAACAGACCAATAATGAGCAGCAAGATTGAAGCAGTATTAAAAAAATCTTCCAACAACAACAAAAAGCCAAGAACTGCATGGATTCATAGTCAAATTCTACCAGATCTACAAAGAAGAATTGGTACCTATCCTACAGAAACTATTCCATAACACCAAGAAGGAGGGAATCCTCCCTAACTCATCCTATGAAGCCAGTTATCACCCTGATACCAAAGCCAGGAAAGGACACACAAAAAAATAAAACTACAGGCCTGTATCCCTTATAAACAGAGATGCAAAAATCCTCAACAAAATATTAGCAAACTGAATTCAACAACACATCAAAAAGATTATACTCCTTGATTAAGTGGGTTTCATCCCAGCGATTCAGGATGGTTTAACATATGCAAATAAATAATCACGATTCATCACATAAACAGAAACAAAAATAAAGACCATATGATCATCTGAATAGATGCACAAAAAGCATTTGATCAGATCCAGCACACTTTCATGATAAAGACCCTCAACAAACTAAGCATTGAGGGAACATACCTCAAAATTATAAAGCCATATATGACAAACCCATAGCCAACATCATCCTGAATGGGGAAAAGTTGAAAGCATTCCCATTAAGAACTGGAACAAGACAAGCATGCTCACTGTCACCACTTCTATTCAACATAGTATTGGAAGTCCTAGCCAGAGCAATTTGGGAAGAGAAAGAAATAAAGGACATCCAAATCAGGAAAGAGGAGGTCAAACTATCCCTGTATACTGATGATACAGTCTTGTATCTAGAAAACCCTAAAGACTCCACCAAAATGCTCCTGGAATTGATAAATAAATTCAGCAATGTCTCAGGATACAAAAATCAATTTACACAAATCAGTGGCATTTCTATATACTAATAACAGTGAAGCTGAGAGTCAAATCAAGGACTCAATATCATTCATAATAGCTACAATGAAAATAAAATACCTAGGAATATATTTAACCAAAAGGGAGAATTATCTCTACAAATACAACACACTGACGAAAGAAATTGCAGATGACACAAACAAATGGAAAAATATCCCTTGCTCGTGGATTGGTAGAATCAGTATCGTTAAAATGTCCATACTGCCAAAAGTGATTTACAGATTCAACGTAATCCCCATCAAAATGCCAATGTCATATTTCACAGATCTAGAAAAAATAATCCTAAGCTTCATTTGGAACTAAAAAAGAGCCCAAATAGCCAAAGCAGTCTAAGTAAAAAGAACAAATCTGGAGGCATCACATTACCTGACTTCACATTATAGTACAAGGCTATAGTAACCAAACTAGCACTGTACTAGTATAAAAGGAGAGACACAGACCAATGGAACAGGATAGAAAACTCAGAAATAGAACCATTTATCTACAACCAACAGATCTTCAACAAAGCATACAGAATACACCAGGGAAAGGAAGATCTATTCAGTAAATGGTGCTGGGGAAATTGGATAGCCACATGAAAATGAAACAGCATCCCTATCTCTTGCCATATATAAAAACTAATTCAAGATGGATTAAAGACTTAAATGTAATGCATGAAACCATAAAAATTCTAGAAGAAAACATAGGAACAACTCTTCTAGACATTGGCCTAGGCAAAGAATTTATGACTAAAACCCAAAGGCAAATACAGCAACAACAAAAATAAATAAATGGGACTTAATTAATTTAAAAGCTTCTGCACTGCAAAGGAAATAATCAAAAGAGTGAATAGACAACCTGCAGAATGGGAGAAAATGTTTGCAAACTATACATCTGACAAAGGTCTGATATCCAGAATCTACAAAAAACTCAAACAAATTAGCAAGAAAAAAACAAACAACCTCATCAAAAAGTGGGCAAAAGGCATGAACAACAGTTTTTCAAAAGAAGATAGACAAATGGCCAACAAACATATGAAAAATGCCAACATCACTAATCATCAGGGACATGCAAATTACAACTACAATGAGATACCACCTTACCCCTATCAGAGTGGCTGTGATTGAAAAGTCAAAAAACAATAGATGCTGGCATGGATGTAGAGAGAAAGGAAGGCTTATGCACTGTTGGTGGGACTGCAAATTAGTACAGCCTCTATGGAAAACAGTATGAAGATTCCTCAAAGAAATAAATGTAGACCTACCATTCAATCCAGTAATCCCACTGCTGCATATCTACCCAAAGGAAAAGAAGTCAGCTTATCCAAAAGATACCTGCACTTGAATATTTATCACAGCACAATTCACAATTGAAAAGGTGTGGAATCAACCTAAGTGCCCATCAATTCATGAGTGGATAAAGAAAATGTGGTGTATACCGTGGAGTACTACTCAGCCATAAAAAAGAAATGAAATAATGTCATTTGCAGCAACTTGGATGGAACTGGAGATCATTATCCTGAGTGAAGTACCTCAGGAATAGAAAACCAAACACCATATGCTCTCACTGATAAGTGGGAGCTAATAGATGGGTACACAGGGGCACAAAGCAATATAAAGAACATGAGAAACCAAGAAAGGGGGAGGGTGGGTGGGGGTGTGTGGGATAAAAACTTACCTATTAGGTTCAAGGATTGCCATTCTGGTGTCAGGCACACCAAAACCCCTGGCTTAAGCATTATACAGGATATCCACATAACAAGAACACTTTCATTCCCTTAATTAATATTTTGAAATATAAAAAAATACAAGTAAGCCTTGAAGACCAGTTTTAAAAGTAGAGGATTTTCAGAGCAGTTTTACTGTTAAGTTATAATAGTATAATTGGAATATGTTCTCATGAAGAAAATGAAGCTTTGCTGGTTATGTGGCTTTTGGAGAAAGCAGAGGAAGATGAGTATAGAATGGGGACTCTGGGACATCCGTGACAGAGGAGGCAGAGGGCTCAGGGTCTGGGGAGCTGCAGCTAAATTCTGGGTGCGTTTCACCTTCCAAGTACCTTTTTGAATGTTTGAGGTTCAGTGAATTCTGAATGTATTTCACTAACTGCCTTTTCCATTTGCTTTTCAACCCCCTGTGTACATAAGTGGCAGTTTAATCCATCTGTTTCATATTCATTTACACTTAACTCATCTAAATGTTATTTGGAGAGAAAGAAACCCAAGAACCCTTTCTTTTTGGGTTTAGTTAATACAGACTAATCTTCAATTCCAGAAAGAAGAAGAATAAACAGATAAATTCCAGGATTGTCTAGTCTAATTCATAACACAGGAGCCTACTCTTCCAGTCATAGGCAACATGATGACACAAGGGTCTAACCTGTGGTATCCCTGCGTCCCCTATGTCATCCTCATTTACCGTCTTTGGGTGTCCTTTTTTCTGTGTTCCTCCTCTATGCCCTGCTGTCTTGAAGTAGTGCTCTAATCTCACAGTCCTAAACATGACTCCTCATACTTTTGCAATTCTTGCTTTACTTACTGGCAGGCTGTTTTTCTGATTGAGGAATTCATGCTAAGATGTTCATGGAAAATATTGGGGTGAAACTAGCAATGACAAAACTTACATGTCAGCTATTGGATTCATTTACTACATTCTCATAATTACCCTAGAAGGGGGTAGTATTATGATCCTTATTTGGAAGATGGAACTTAGGCACAGAATGATTGAGTGACTTGGTTGTAGTGCTTGTACATTGCAGAGTAGAAATTGAAACTCAGGCTAGCTAACTCCAAAGCCTACACTCTTAACCACCATGCTTATTGCCTCTTGTTGACTTAACACCTTCTCAAAGTGTTTGCGTTTAAGTGGCACTTCCTAGGACACTTTAATCTTAAAGAATAACTCTGATGCATGGGAAGAGGAACAGGCATTACAGATGGCCTTTCAATTATTGCAGAAGATTGGGAACTATAATACAACTTTTCAGGGCTCTTGAACCATAAAATTGAGTGGATGGGTGGGTGGGATAATTGCTCCACTTTCATCTGAGGTTGGCTCATAGGATGCAAAGATACAAAAATATTTCTCTTTCTATTTTAAATATCTAGACATAAATCTACTTGTTTCAAAAATCTGTCCTGGTACCTTCAATGCAGATGGCAAACATATTGAAAATGTGCATTGGATTGTCCAGGCAGTTTGAAGCATTACAGCCTGAATTTGCTGCCCCTTCAATCTCTCATGCACATTATTAACTGCCCTCTCCCCCAAAACTCCAACAAGCATGAGTATCTCAGTGTTGTGGTTCTCCAAGTGTGGTCTCCAGACAAGCAGTATCTGGGAACTTATTAAAAATGAAAATCCTTGGGCTCCTCCCCAGACCTACTGAATCAGGAACTCTGGAGTTGGAGTCCAGTAGTTTGTACCTTAATGGGTCCTCCAAGTGATTCTGATCTGCACTCAAGTTTCCAAACCACTGTCTCTGTGGATGGAGTCAATAAGGTGGAATATGTACTCTTACTAGCACACACTATACTAAGAATGGTGGATCAACCAGAACATGGCTAGGTCTGGATCAACTAGCAACAAACATACTTTGAAATGCAAAACATTAGATATGAGTCCAGCTGGGTGTGGTGGCTCACACCTGTAATCCCAGCACTCTGAGAGGCTGAGGGTATGGGATTGCTTTTGCCCAGGAGTTTCAAGCCAGCCTAGACAACATAGTGAGATCCCGTCTCTACAAAAAAATTCTTATAAAGAAAAAATTAGCCTGGTGTGGTGGCATGTGCCTGTAGTCCCAGCTACTCGGGAGGATGAGGCAGGAGGATCGCTTGAGCCCAGGAGTTTGAGGCTGTAGTGAAGTGTGGTCATGCCACTGAACTCCAGGTTGGGTGACAGAGCAAGAGGCTGTCTCCAGAAAAAAAGAGAGAGTCCAGGAAGAGACATTAGATGTCTAAGTGAGGAGGCAGAGAAAGCTTCAACAGCAATAAAATACAAAGGATTGAACTCTCTGTGGAATTCTCTTGGGAAAGAACAAGTCTGACATCTGACCCCAGTTGCTCTAGGTGGGGAGAGGGTGGTATCATGTGTCAAGAAAAGGGCTCTGTACTAGTTTCCTGCCTTAACAAAATATCACCAACTGACTATGTTAAAGAACAGGATTTCATGTCTCACCATTCTGGAGGCTAGATGTCTGAAATCAAAGCGTCAGCATGTCCTGGGCTCCCTCTGAAGCCTCTAGAGAAGGAACCGTCCACACCTCTCTTGCTTCTGGAAGTCTCTTGGCTTCTAGCTGCACCATGCCAATCCTCCACTCTCACATGGCATTCTGCCTATGTGTCTTCATGTCATCTTCCCTCTGCGCGTGTCAGTCTCTGTATCCAGATTTTTCCTCTTAAAAAGACACCAGTCATATTGGATTAGAGTCCATTCTGGTGACCTCATTTTGATTTGATTACCTCTGAAAAGACTCTATTTCCAAATAAGATCACATTCTGAGGTACCGTGGGTAAGGACTTAAACATATCTTCTTGAGGGGACACAATTTAACCCCTAACAGTGCCCATAGGAGGAGAGCAAGACAGGAGAAGGCAGCGGGAGTGTGGCCCTTTGGTGCATATAGCTCAGAGAACAAGAGTGAGATGATCGTCATTCCTCATATGGCTCCAAATATAAGACAAGGTTCTTTCTTCCAGCTGGTATGTAACAGCCCCCTAACCAGTGGGCCTTTGGAGCTTTTGATGAGCCTTTTTGTGCTTTTTTCTTCCATGTTTAGATGCTACACATTTTGGATCAGTTCATTCCAGGCACCAGATTTTCCCTTCCCACAGCTCGTGGTCCATGGAGTAGAGAGAACACTGCCTTAGGGATAAAGGGCATAAAGTGGATATTTTACTCTCAATCTCAGTTATCTCATCTGTAGAAAGGGGATAATAATACCTATTCTACCTCCTGAGATAGCATGGAGACCATCTGTTGTATCGTGAACTTCGCCTATGACTGGTAATAGCTGAAAGGAGCTCTTCGTGCACTCTCAATGCCCCCCCCCCCATCAATCCACGTGGGATTTTTAAGGGATATTGAGCTCTTAAAGTAAAACATACTGTATGGTGCAGTTATGGATGGGTGGAACAAGGCTGCTTCTCTAGAGTGTAATTTTTTCCAGCTGCTTCCAAGACTCTTGAGTATGCCTTGGAGAGTTAACCAAGTTGTAGAGTGGGTGGCTAGAAGAATAAAATGTGCCACGTTGCCAGTGTTTCCTTTCCCCTGGAGGGCCCTGCATTTCTGATTGCCTTTGGTCTGGAGTTTGGCTTCTACACTCTTGCTTCTCTTTGTCTCTTACAGAGAGAGAGTCAGCTGTCATGATGAACTGCCTCTTCTTTTATCCTCCATACCTCCTTATCGTCTTTCCTCTTTACAGGATTTAGCTATTATATTTTCCCCAGGGTCTTAGATCCTTTTTCGGCAGTCTTCAGGTACTGAACCATTTTACCACTTGGGAGTGTCATGATTTTACTGCCTCTGAAATTCCAGGCTCAGGTGACCAAGGCCATCATTTCTCAGTACCAGCCAGTCAGCCTGAGGCCACACCTAGGGTTCAGTGGAGGGCTGCCCAGCCAATGCTTGCCCCTCTCCTTCCACCATCCACGTCCTTCCCTACTGCTGCTCCTGGGCCACTTTGCTTCCATCTTTTTCTCAGCTTACAGTTTTCCACCTGTAAGGTGGATATAATACTGACTGCTGATCTTAGGGGTCATGCAAGCAGAGGTGAGGGTGTAGCTGTTTTTTATATGAGTCACAGCAGGCAAATCACATCTGACTTTGGAATCCTGAGTTTGAATCTTGACTTTGTTAGTTGGTAGCTGTGTGACTTAGGGCAACTTACTTAATCTCTCTGAGAAAATAATATGAAATTCCTAATCTTTAAAATGATAATAGTTCCTGCTTCATGGAGTTATTGTGAGGACTAAAAGAGAGTATAAAATGTAAAATGACTCACATGGTATTTTATACTAATTTGGCGATAACTATTTAAAGCCAGCCTTGGCCACAGCTGGTGCAATTATCTCAGTTGTTGAGGTCTGGTTCTTACCTCGTTAAGTACAATAGGACTATTATGATCATCAGCCCATAGCTGAAGCCCATTATGATCATCAGCCCACAGCTAAGGCCCTGGCTGCTAAAAAGGCTCCTATCCCCAGCCCCACACCAGCCAGAACAAAGGCTCAGACTGCTGTTTTGCTTGAAAGGTGTCACTAAGCCCTGCAACTCCAACAGTCTCTTTGTGATGGTCATCTTCAAAGGACCTACAGACCTCGAGGCTGCCCTGGGCCATGCGATCATCGGTCAATTCTAGCTGTTGACTTCTTGTCTGCAACCCTGGTCTGGAAAGGCCCTGGTCTCCAAGGCGAAGGCAAGGGCAGGGAGAGGAATCTGAGCAACAAGAGGGCACCTAGAGTGAGCATCTGCCTTCCCCCGGTGCTGATTTCCAGCCGTGAGGCAGTATTAGGCTGTATTCAGCAAGGCAAGATGTAAAAACATGACTTATTATTATCATGGCTTCTACTAGAAACAGCAGAAGTAATAGATCTCTGGTATTGAGGGTCTGTCTTTCTTTTTCCTGCTGGAGAGTTAGTTAATCCCTTTATACAATCTTGGTTTGCATTACCTACTTCTCCAAGAACTGCTTCCCCAGAACTCCCTCCAACATGGAGCAAACCAGTGTATGTGCTAACCCACCCCTCATTACAATTTCTTGTATTTGCATGCAGTTTTTCTCACTGAAATGCAGCTAGCACAAGGTGAAGGTGTGACTGCAGGCGGTGTGCGCACAGCGCAGCCATAACTGGGCCTTTACTCTGTTTGATTTGGTTCACTCGGCATTCTTCGCTTATCCTCACTACTGAGGCTAACTGGTTTATAATTCTGCCGTTTTCTCTACTTTTTCCTCCCCTTCTCAAGATTTGCTATGGATTTTCTTCTGATTTTACTAATTAGCTCGATTCCCACTAGCTAAATTTGATTATTTTTTTTTTTGTATCACAGATCACCACCCTTCAGATAAATCTTTCCCATTGGTATTAGCATGTGATACAATTTCTCCATTAATTACAGTAAATGAGAAGGGAAGTGAAGCCTTGATCTCTCTTCAGGCAGCAGGGACTGGGTGTGGCTGGCTCCTGCCATTGCAGCTTCACTGGGCATCGTGAGGGGACAGGGAGATAGCTGGGAGCTAAGGCCACCTGTGTCACTCAAGGGACTGCAAGGCAGGGGAACACTACTCAGGATTATCTTCTGTTAGATAACTTCCCTGTTACCTCTGGAAGCCTTAAAACCAGGGCCTTTTCCTAGTTATGGAGCTATATTTACTAGCACACAGAGCAGTGTTGACATGGCATCCTGTGAGTGCCAAACGCAAAATATCAAGCTTTTGTACTGGTGTGTGTGTGCATGTGGTGGGAATGGGGGGTTGGGGGATGATGGCAAGAATTTGAAACCAATTTTTTTTTTTATTTCAGAGTATTATGGGTGTACAAATGCTTTGGTTACATAAATTGCCTTTCCACCACCCGACAAGTGTGCCCATACCCCAGATAGTGCATACCACATATATTAGGTGTGGATTTACCCATCCCCTCCTCCCTCAACCACCTGCCTGACACCCAATGAATGTTACTTCCCATATGTGCGCATTAGCATTGATCGATTAGTACCAATTTAGTGGTGAGTAGGTGTGGTATTTGTTTTTCCATTCTTGTGATACTTCACATAGAAGAATGGAATTATCCTCCATCCAGGATAATACAATAGGTAGTTCATCTTTTTTTATGGCTGAGTAGTACTCCATAGTATACATATACCACATTTTATTAATCTACTCATGTATTGATGCGCACTTGGGATGTTTCCACATCTTTGTAATTGTGAATTGTGCTGCTATAAACATTCTAGTGCAGATGTCTTTTTTATAGAATGTCTCTTTTTCCTTTGGTTAGATGCCCAGTATTGGGACTGCTGAATCAAATGGTAGTTCTACTCTGAATTCTTTGAAGTATCTCCATACTACTTTCCACAGAGGTTGTACTAGTTTGCAGTCCCACCAGCAGTGTATGAGTGTTCCTATCTCTCCACATCCATGCCAACATTTGTTATTTTGGGACTTTTTGTTAAAAGCTATTCTCACTGGAGTTAAGTGATATCTCACTGTGGTTTTGATTTGCATTTCCCTGATGATTAGAGATGTTGAGCATTTTTTTATATGTTTCTTGACCATTTGTCTTGTTTTGAAAAGTTTCTGTTCATATCCTTTGCCCACTTTTTCATGGGGTTGTTTGATTTCTTCTTGCTAATTTTTCCTGAGTTCTATATAGGTTCTAGTTATCAGCCCTTTATTGCACGTATAGCATGAAAATATTTTCTCTCAGTTTGTAGGTTGTATATTCACTCTTGTGATAGTTTCTTTGGCTGTGCAGAAGCTTTTTAATTTGATCAGGTCCCATTTATTTATTTTTGTTGTTGCTGTGATTGATTTTGGGGTCTTCATAAATTCTTTGCCTAGGTCAATGTCTATAAGAGTTTATCTAACATTTTCTTCCAGAATTCTTATGGTTTCATGCCTTAGGTTTAAGTCTGTTATCCACTGTGAGCTGATTTTTGTGAGAGGTGAGAGGTGTGGATCCTATTTCACTCTTCTATATGTGGCTATCCAATTTTCCCAGCACCATTTATTGAATAAGGATTCTTTTCCCTAGTGTATGTTCTTGTCTTCTTTGTCAAAGATTAGATGGCTATATGAGGATGGTTTTATTTATGGGTTCTCAGTCCTGTTCCTTTGGTCTATGTCTCTGTTCTTGTGCCAGTACCATGTTGTTTTAATTTCTATAGCCTTGTAGTATAGCTTGAAGTCTGGTAAATTGATGCCTTCCAATTTGTTCTTTTTGCTTAAGGTTGCTTTTGCTATACAGGGTCTTCTCTGGTTCCAGACGAAATGTAGAATTATTTTTTCTAGATCTGTTAAAAATGACTACTGGAATTGATAAATAAGTTCAGCAAAGTCTCAGGTTACAAAATCAATGTACACAAATTAGTTGCATTCATATACGCCAACTGTCAAGCTGAGAACCAGATCAAAGTCTCACTACCTTTCACAATAGCAACAAAGAAAATAAAATATCTAGGAATATATTTAACTAAGGAGGTTAAAGACCTCTATAGGGAGAACTATGAAACACTGAGGAAGGAAATCGTAGAGGTCGGAAACAGATGGAAAACCATACCATGCTCATGAGTTGGCAGAATCAACTACCCAAAGTGATCTACAGATTCAATGCAATCCCTGTTGAAACCAATCTTTTGCTTTACTTATCTCATAAAAGATTATCTTCACCTGGCCACACCTCTGCCTGGCATCTCGATGGGACCACCCACCCCACAGAGCTAACATGGGAAAGCTTACATTTGGAATGTGAATAATTGGCAATCTCCAAAGAATGACATTGCTGGTTATCTTCCTTCTTTTTTCTCTTTGTCATCCATGTGGCTTTTTTTTTTTTTTCTGAGATGGAGTCTTGCTCTGTCACCCAGGCTCACTGCAGCCTCGAGCTCCTGGGCTTAAGCAATCTTCCTGCCTCAGCCTCCCGAGTAGCTGGGACTACAGGTGCACACCACCATATCCAGCTAACTTTAAAAGTTTTTTTTGTAGAGACAGGGTCTCACTATGTTGCCCAAGCTGGTCTCAAACTCCTGACCTCAAGTGATCCTCCCACCTCAGCCTCCCAAAGTGCTGGGATGATTGGCATGCGCCACCATGCCTAGCCCATGTGGCATTTTTGTGAAAGCACAGATCTCCTTTCTTTGTAAGAGCTGTTTAGCTCAGACAAGTAGCTCTGTATTTAAATCTTCCAGGAGATGAAATGAAAAAGAACCTTAGTAGTTCCTCCCGGAATTGTATGTTATAAGTCAGAAGAATCAACCACCATTTAGAAGCTCAAATGTGGCTCCCAAATTCACTGCTAGTCTTCTACCTCCACCTTGATTTATCCCATCCTCCACAATTGACCTCTAGCAAAACAATGTCAATGATTAGTCAAGAATAAACTGTGAGTCATCAGCTGTGACAGACCCACTGTGCAAGAATAACAATCCTAGTTTCTGTTCTCCTTTCTCCTCTAGGAATTCTCTGCTCTAATCTAGGAAGGACTTCAATTATAACTCTTCCACCTACCATGTTACATGGAAATATGCAAGAGGAAAGTAACCTCTCTGAAACGCAGTTGATTTGTAAAAAACATAATAATATTTGCAGACTGGGTGGTTATAATAATGAAATAGCATAATGGAGAAAAATGCCAAGCAGATTGCCTGGGCACTTAGAGAGCACTTGAAAGACTGGTTCTTTTCTCACTGTTTGTAAGTGGGAGCCACTTAGTGTTCAGTGTCCCTTACATCTCAGTTGTGGTACCACCTGAAGACCAGGTGCACCAAAATACAGGAACTCTCACCCTCCACCTATCCTCTCATAGTCCCCTCCTCCTGCAGGTTTCATTTGTAAAGAGGATGCCAGGCTAACAAATCACATTTACAAGCCACTGGTCTCAGGGTAATGACCAGATATCACTGAAAGGCTGAAGGAAGTGGAACATTAAAGGTTAATTCAAATGAAACCACTTGTGCTGGGAAATGTGGCATATGACAAAGTAAAACCATGCCACCTTGGTAGGGGTGGGGGGAGATCTCAACGGGGGGCTATGAGGCCTCACGTGTCTGCAGACTTGGGCGCTGTGTCTGGAGTCATTCTTCTCATTCCTATATATTGTACATAACAGCATCCACCCATTCCAGGAAGAGCTGTTAGAAATCATGTCCCTAAAGGAACTTACTATAAGAAGGAGCAAATGCCACACAACAGATAAATGGTTTCACTCAGCTCCCACAGAGAGATATTTTTTACTGAGGAGTCCCTTCTTGACAGAGAATCCCTTCTCAGGTTTCTAGAATTCTCAGGCGTGATGAAGGTCTGTGTTCTACTTTAGCCTTCACACTGGGATTGCTTCCTGGCTGAAAGGAAGGGGAATCACATTTAGAAAGGTCTGAAAGGAAATCCAGATACAGGCTGTTATTAGATGAGAGGTGAGCTGAGGTGATATCAGCTGGCGAGGTACAATCAATTTATATTTGGATTAAGGAGAAGGTTGAAATAAGAGCATGAACCTAAGACCATAAAAGCAGGAGGAATAATGAGCTTTCAAAAAGTCTACTCTTCAGAGGTCAAGGCCACAACCTTACATATAACAAGGCTAATTTTGCATAATAAGACATAAGCAGGAAAATCTATGAAGATATAATTGCAATATATTGTTAGTAAAAATGCTTTTATTAAACAGTATAATATATTTTCACCTACAATTTGTGTGTGAGTGTGTGTGTGTGTGTGTACATTCCTAGGTGGTGACTGTGGTTGGTTTCTATTTTCTTCTTTTTGATTGTCTTTATGTTCTTCAATATACATATAAAACTGATTTTTGGTATGAATAAATTGGGAAAGTAGTGGTTCATATGACTGGAAAGTCTGGGAGCAGTCAGAACAAGGGACTCAAAGCAGGATGCTCCCTTTCATTAGGTTTCCTGTCCTGATCTGTGTGAGTATTGGCCTCATTCTCTGTCACTGAAGATGAGCTTTCTCCACATGGCCAGGAAACACAGCCACTGACAACACCAGTTGTTATTTTCACCCTATAACCCCAGGAGAAAGAGAGTTTCTCCAGAATGATGCTGATTGGCTCCTTTAGATCACATGACCCACATAAATTCACAACTGTGTTTCAGAGAAACAGATACAAGTACATCATGTGTCTCTCCTGTTGCTGAGGGTACAACTCTATGTTAGACACCCCTGGTGATACTTTATAGAATGGGAGAAGAATTCATCCACAAAAGAAAGGAGACCAAACCACATCTCTACCATAGCATGTATTTATTTTTACAGTAGAAAAATAGAATATAGTTATTTTCCTATAGACTATAGGAAAAATAATCTGACTTCTCTATTCTCCTCCCACCATCTTATACAGCCTCTCCATTACTGTCCTCTCTACCCTCTGCTCCCATGACACTTACACCTGTCTCTATAGTGTTGTTGGGATTTCCCTCTCTGATTGAAATGACATCCTTCTTTCTGAACACGAGACCTGGGTTCCAGTCCAGTCTCTGCCATTAACCACTTTGTGTTAATGTAACAGTCAGATGATTGTGAGTGTTGTGACTGTAACATTTTCTCCTTGGGCTTCATTTTTCTTCATCCTATGACTGCTTGGGATGGAGAGGGACTCTAATGACTATTACATCACCCCAAGTCAAAGGAGACTGCAGAAAGAGTGTCTCCCATTTTCCCAGTGGGAAGTGGCATAGGCACACAAAGCAGATTTGTTCAGTTATAATATGTAAACTTTTCAGCATGCAAAGGAATTAAAATATATATTTATTTTTAATTTATTTAGTTATACAGACATATTAAAATAGCATATTTCAGAAAATTAATTAATAATACAGTATTTTCTATTCCTGTGCTTCATGAATAATTTTATTTAAACACATAAATATTCAGCATTAGCATCCTTATCAATAAAGCCATCTTTGAATCATCTAATAGTTGTCCAGAGTATATCATCTTCATTTCCTTCTACATATTTTGAGCAATAGTCCATGCTGAATCTGTATATGGTACTGCTTTCCCTGGCATTTATTTTCCCTAGTCACAAAATACCCATTCAGAAAGCATTAATATACTTGATTTTTTTTCTTTTTGTCAGTGCGTGATTGTGAGAGATACAACGTAACTTACCATTATGTTGATTTTTCAAGTGATCTTTAAAACGCTTGTTTACAGCGGTATTGGGGACTCGGTTATAAGCTCATACCCCAGGAATAATTGCTACTTCTTTATTATATTTCCTATTTCCTTACTGTCCACAACCTAATTCATCATGTGACCTCTATAAACATCCAAACTAACACTGACTGTGGACATTTCATGCTAACCTGTCTAACCCAAAAGGTACTTCATTGTTCCAAGTAAAGTTATATAGATTGTACCCACCTTTTGAGACTTTCTAAGGATGTGAATAAATATGATTCCCTCTTTACTGAGGGACAATTTTTGGAAAAACCCTCATTTTGATATCTGTGATGGCAGGAGAGAGGAGATGAACAGCTGACTAAAGACAACTTTTTATTTATTTATTTTTTTTGAGACAGAGTCTCACTCTTTTTGCCCGGCCTAGAGTGAGTGCCGTGGCGTCAGCCTAGCTCACAGCAACCTCACACTCCTGGGCTCAAACGATCCTCCTGCCTCAGCCTCCTGAGTAGCCGGGACTACAGGCATGCGCCACCATGCCCGACTAATTTTTTCTATATATTTTTAGTTGTGCTGATAATTTCTTTCTATTTTTTAGTAGAGACGGGGTCTTGCTCTTGCTCAGGCTGGTCTCGAACTCCTGAGCTCAAACGATCCGCCCGCCTCAGCCTCCCAGAGAGCTAGGATTACAGGCGTCAGCCACCGCGCCCGGCTAAAGACAACTTTTTAAACTGTGCATGCAGCAGAGGAGAGGCAGGGATGGCACTGGAGGAAGACTTATTCGTGGCAAAGAATTAACCTTGGGAGACCTGCTTGAGGTCCTGGTATAAAGGCAGGTCTGGCTTGTGTTGGGCCAGCAGAAGCCTAGGATGTCCACTGGCATCTGCAAGAATAGTTCTTGACATGAGTTAAAGGAAAAGGAAGATGGGGTGTGTTTTAGAAGGATAGCTCTGCGTGGAGTGAGCAGAAAGAGAACTAAATCACCTGTTGCACCTCAATCTACTTCAGTATTAACATATTACAGGTCCTTTCTCTAGGATACTTTGCTATTCATAGAATGTCACATTTCAAATATGAAATGATCTGAAAACTGTTGATAACTATCGCTGGGGAAAACTGAAAGGGAGATAAATAGAGACGACAAGGAATATGGTGATAATCTACTTCATTTTCTGGGAGATTATATAAAATTGCTCACTTGGTATAGGGGTGAGACATGATCATCCTCAAATGCCTGCCATGTCTGAAAGTTAAGACTGTTGAAACTCTTATATTCAACATCAAATGAGAGAACATTGAGCTATACTTGTCTTGGTTTATTTGTATAATCAGAGAAAGTATTTCTGTAAATCTCTGTCAGAAAACGTATTACTAATATGTACAGCTAAACTAGTGCTTTTGACAAGTGTGTTTCAGGGACCTAAATGAATAATATACATGATAATAATATTTATTGATGAAGCATTTTCATGAATATGATTTCATTTGATTGTACAAATTTGTGAATTAGGCAGGCATTATCACAATTTATATTTTGCAGATGAATACAAAACAGAGGGGTGTAGAGTGGTAAAGTGCTTAAATCTACTTCAGTGAGAAAAGCTCAAAGAGTACTTGACTTCCGAGGTGATACTCTCACGCGGGAAGTTCTAGAACAATTACGAAGCATGGCGTCCAAAACAAAACAACAGTAAAATTTTCCCTATCCTTTTTGCTTAGCAGAGTTGAGGCAGTCTACCTGCTAGGAAGAATACCCTACTCTGCTTGTGAGAAAAATTTCCAGATAATAAGACTCATTAATATTCAAAGACAAGGGAGTTATTTTGATTCAATTTTTCTTTGTTGTTGCTGCTGTTGGTTTAGTAAGCTACGGATGTGGCAAATTTCAAATGATACAAAAGGTTACAGTTAAAAATATGTTTTTGTCTGATGTGCTCCTGACCCTTTATCATTCAGTTTCAGTCCCACGAGGTAATTCCCAAAACACTTTCTTGAGAATGCTTCCAGAGAAAATCTCTGTCCAAGCACGTCATTATTTATTAGTCCTACCAATACACAGGCACACACACACACACACACATTTTTCTTACACAAATGGTAGCATTGAATTCTGCACCTTCTAATTTATCTTTCAAATTATTCCAGATCTTTACACAAAAAAATGACCTTATTATTTTTAGGGCCACTTATTCTCTCATTGAATAGATACGAAATGAAATGTCCATAATTTATTTGGACATTGGTTGTCCATTGTCCATGACAATACTGAACCAGATATGTTTCATAAATCTGTGTACATGTGAACATATCCTTGCAAAAAAACAATCTAGCAGTGAAAATTCTATATCAAAAAGTCAATGTATTTAAAATTTGGAAGACATTGCTAAATTGCTATTCAAAGAGAGCAAACTAAATTGCACTCCTACCAGTTATGAATGAGAGTAACTGTTTCCCTCACCAATGTGGTATAGAACCAAATTTTTTTATCATGGCCAATTCACTGGGTAAAAATTTAGTTTTAATTTGTATTTTATAAATCAGGAGTCAATATATCTTGAGATCTGTTTCCCAACAGTATGAGTATACTTAACATTATGAAACTGTATACTTAAAAATGGTTAAGATGATTTTTAAAAGTCAGTATAAATTCATATATTTTTATATATTTAAGTCCTATTTGTATTGTTTGTTCCTGTCCTTTGGTCATTTTTCTCTTGGCTTGATGCCATTTTCCCTATTGATTTGTAAGAACTCTTTTTATAGTAAGGAAAACATTCCTTTCCAATCTGCTACAAATATTTCTCCTAGTTTTTAGTTTTTGCATGATTATATTATTTAGCCATACAGATCTAAAATTTTTGTGTGTATAATTCAAGATACCAATTTATATTTTAAAGACTTTGATGATCTGTCTTATATTTCTTTCTTTTGTGATCATTTACAATTTATTTTTAGTACTTTAATTTTATTTTCATTTAAATCCTTAATCCATCTGAAATACATTTTTTCAGGAAGTGGGACAAGAATTTAACATTTTCCCCAGATGTATACATAGTTGTTCCAATGAGCTCTGTTAAATAATCAATTATTTTTCACTTAGAGTGCCACCAAATTTTCATATGTAATTGAGTCTATTTCTGGACTCTCAATTTCATTCAATTTATCATATCAGGCTCTGTATTTGCACACAAGTCCTAAACTGTTTTTATTACTGGGATTTTGTAATACTTTTTTTTTTTTTTAAGATAGAGTCTCATTCTGTTGTCCAGGCTAGAGTGCAGTCGTGTCATCATAGCTCATTGGAACCTCACACTCCTGGGCTCAAGCGATCCTCCTGCCTCTGCCTCCCAAGTATCTGGGACTATAGGCATGTGCCACCATGTCTGGCTAATTTTTTTCTATTTTTTGTAGAGCCAGGGTCTCACTCTTGCTCAGGCTGGTCTTGAACTCCTGACTTCAAGCAAACCTTCCGCCTTGGCCTCCCAGAGTGGTAGGATTACAGGTGTGAGCCACTGCATCTGGCCTATAATACATCTGATGTACTTAAAAATTTGTTTAGTAAAACATTTGTTTTTATGTTTTACTACTACTAAGTGTTTTGTGCCCATTATTATTCTTAATATTTTAAACATCCTGAACTACTCTATTCTATATTTTTAATGTGAATTTAGGTATCATATACTGATCTTACCCTTACCCTAAAGAACTGTTGGTATTTTGATTGGGATTATATTATAGCTATAGATTAGTTAATGCTGTAGTGTGAATACTGGCATCCCCTGTCCAAATTGGCATGTTGGAACTTAACCCCCCAAATGATGGTATTAAGGGGTGAGGCCTTTAGAAGGTGGTTAGGTCATGAGGACCCCATCCTCATGAATGGTATTCGTGCCCTTACAAGGGGTTTAGGGGAGCCTGATTGTTCTTCTGCCTCTTCCACTATATAAGGACAGCAGCAAAGTGCCATTTTGAACCAGAGAGTGAGCCCTTACTAGACACCAATCTACTGGCACCCGGATTTTGGACCTCCCAGCCTCCAAAACTATGAGAAATAAATTTTTTTATTATTTATAAATTACTCAGTCTGGGTTATTTTGTTACAGCAGCAGAAATGGACTAAGACAGTTAACAAGATTTGACATCTTTGTAAAAGTTTTCCTATACCAAAAGTGGGCATTTAAATTTATGCAAATATTCTTTTAGGTCCCCCATTAACTCTCTGATATTTTAAAACTTTTCATTAAAATATGGCATACATAGAGAAAAGTAAAATGACCAAAAATTTATCCTACACTTAACACACCCATATAATTAACACCACGTCAATAAATAGAGCATTATCAGAATTCCTGATGTTTCTATCCTGTCTTCCCAATTGCCACTCCTCACTTTTTATATTCAACCTTATGTTTGTGAGATTTGTCAAGTGATTGTGAATAGCTGTAGTTTGTTCATTTTCATTTCTACATTGTATCCATTGTATAAATATACCACAATTTATTGAACTATTTATTGTTGTTGCACGTTTGAGTTTTTTCTAGTTTGGGTTAATATACATGCATGTGAGTTTTGGCGTATATTGCACACATTTTTGTTGGGTATATAGGAGTGAAATTGCTGGGCCATAGGATATGCATCTTTATAAATTTAGTAGGTGATGCTGAATGATTTTTTTAAAGTGATTGAACTAGTTTGCACTCACCAAATCATGAGTTCCAATTACTTGTGTTCTCACCAACACTTGATACTGTTGGATTTTGCATTTTAACTATTTTGGTGGGTATGTAGTGTTATTACTGAGTGCTTATGTAACAGTAACAGTCACTCCATCTAAAAACTAACTAATAACTCTTTCTTTTTCAGTGCCTAATTGTGTGCTTGCTTAAGAATTCCCAGAATTGGCCTTGAACAGCCCACCGAAACCAAGATTGCAGGACTCCCCTCACCCCTGCCCCCCAGAGAAGAATGCTGAGAAGTTAACCACTTCTCAATGGCCAATACTCAAGATAACCACTGGAACAAGATATGCTGATCTTCATGTAGCCAGCACCTGTACATAGTTTCTCACAACTCCCTCCCCATGACCCCTTCCCCTTTAAAATCTTTCTGTCAGCTTGAAAAATTTGAGACTGCTTTTGCAACTTTGAGTCTGCCATCTCCTCAGGTGCTGGCCCTTGAACAAAACATGTTTTTCTTTTCACCAACTCTTGTCTTTTGGATTTTGGCTTTTTGGGTGATGGGCAGCTGGACTTGGGTCCAGCTTTGGTTTTGATATGTATTTTCCTGTATCTCAGAGTGGTTACATTCCTTTTCTTACTTTTTGTAAACTCTTGTGCAAGTGTGTGTGTTCAGCTCTCTTGCCCATTTTTCTGTTAACATCTTTTTTTTCTATTTATATATAACAGTTATTGGAATTTAAAAATAGATTTTATATATTTCTTGTGAAGATTATTCCTATATTTTTTCATTGCCATTTAAAATGAGGTATATTCTCTAATGATTTTACCAGGATAACTTTGGATTTTTCCAAAGTGAGAAGGACTCTTTAAATCTTTGTTTCTTTGATAGTTCCATTAATGTTAAAATCTACCTTCACTTTGCCATTTTTCAGTTCACAAAAGAAAATTCTTATAGATAGTGACTGACATTTATCTTGTTCAAGGCTTCACCTCTTAACACTGTTCTCATGTGGACTATTGCCTTGACATTAACACTGGTCAATAGAGATACTTTTTAGAGTTACCAGTATCAATGCCGGCTTGCTAGCTGTTTCTGCCTCAGTGAAATGTCTGGCCCTCGCCTTGTATCCCAAAAGACCTCTAATCATAAAATTAAGGTCACTTCAGAACTCTCTTGAAATTACACACTCTAGGCTCTGGGATGAAGTCATTCCTTGGGAAAGAAAGCACAAGGGCTCCCGGATCCGTAATTTGATGCTGGAGTGTAGGATCTTTCCTATTCGTGAATTCTGTTCTCACCTTTTAACTTAGTTTCCATCAGAGTGTTCTGACTAACAAAACTCACAGTATATATATATTACACACACACACACACACACACACACACACATACATACCCAACTGTTATGTACCTATGATAATTAAAAATAAAAAATTTTAAATCCTCATAGTATATCATAGTAAACAGTAAGGTCTCTTCTTGTTCCCTTAAACTTGAGTTTCTGCTAGGCTTCTTATCTGACGACACAATTTTGATTTACTTTGACGCCATTAGTCTTTCCAGAATGGATAACTGCTTCTGAACCTGCATCCCTGCCACTGGTTTCCAAATGCTGGGTGTCCTGGACATTCTAGTTTGCTGATGTTATATTTTCTTAATGTCATTGCTCTACCCACTTGTCTCAACTTAGTAAAATTCAGTGGTTCTCAATACTGTACATTAGAATCACTTGGACAATAGGGTTGTCAGATAGAATAAGGATTCCTAGTTAAACTTGAATTTCAGAAAAGCAACAAATAATTTTTCAGTTTATGTATGTCCCATGAAATATTTGGGATATACTAAAATTATTTTTATTATTTATTTTATTATTTATGTTTATTATTTATCCTATATATTTCTTTGCGGAATTGGGGAACTTTTAAAAAATACTCATACTTAAGCTCTACCACCTACTCCCATGTGCAAAGATTTTGATTTCATTTGTCTGTGGTGGGTCCTTTGTATTAAACACTCGCTAGGTGCTATTAATGTATGGCCAGGGTCAAAACCACTACTCTAATTGCTTCGGATTATAATCTTCCCTAATAACCTGATCCACCACAGTGGTCCTATCTATTCTTTAGACCCTCACTATCCCTGGGCTTTCCATTTATCCATCCATCCATTTATTCACACATTCAGTACATGAGTGCCAACCCTAAGTCAAGCATATGATTGTTGAGGCTTTGGATTAATTTCCTGATGATATTCTGTATGAACAAATATAATAATTTAGTAAAATTGAAACCCCCCAGAAGAAGTCAAGAAAGACTTCTATACCCTGATAGATGAGGGAAAAAGTAAATCATGTCTCTTCGGGTTCTAAAACCTTCTAACTCATCTTTAATTCCATTTAATCAACTACATAATGACAATAGTTGATTAAATGTTTCTAATTATAAGTAGATCAAAAGGAAATGCTCTATCTTGGTCATAGTAGGTTTAGTCTTCAATTCTTCTAGGCAGTCTTTGATGCAAAGTAATTACCCCTAAAACACTTTGCCTATTAAACACGTGCTATTCCTAAGAGATTCTCCTATGCAGTGTGTAAGTGATAATTTTTCATCTTGCTAGTTGGAAGAAATTAATCCCAACTTTTAACAATGACTTTTGCTCTTATGCCTACGCTGGATATAGTGCTACAGTGTTATTACAATGGAATGAAGATGACAACATATACCTTTACTTAAATGATTAAGCAACTCTGTATCTTTCCCAGGGACTCTTCATAGATTTATGTAAAAATTTCCCCTAAAACAATACTTTGTAAATGTTAGGATCACAGCTAACATGTTCTTTCACCTTCTGATCCATTGCTGTAAAAATATTGAAAGGACTATGAAAAAATTCGTAATATGTGAACCTTGTCAACCATGCTATAATGCAATGTCAAGTTCAATATAGTTTCCTGCAATTAAATAGTTGGTTTCCTTATCAAAAAGATTTATATGCATTTTAGAAAACTTTGTGCATTTCAATTTAGAAAGCTTGATACATTTCAGTCTTCTGGAATGCAATAGTTTATTAAGTGTAAGTGTTTGTGGTTATGAACCTAATCTCCCTGTTTTTTGCATTTTTTCTCCATGTGAAAACATTAGACTTGATTTACAATATTTTGATATGTGTGGCTTTTTTTTTTTTTTTTTTTTTGAGACAGAGTCTCACTCTTGCCCCTGGGTGAGTGCCGTGGCATCAGCCTAGCTCACAGCAACCTCAAACTCCTGGGCTCAGGTGATCTTCCTGCCTCAGCCTCCCGAGTAGCTGGGACTGCAGGCATGCGCCACCATGCCCGGCTATTTTTTCTAGATATTTTTAGTTGTCCAATTAATTTCTTTCTATTTTTTAGTAGAGACGGGGTCTCACTCTTGCTCAGGCTGGTCTCGAACTCCTGAGCTCAAACAATCCGCCCGCCTCGGCCTCCCAGAGAGCTAGGATTACAGGCGTGAGCCACCGCGCCCGGCCATTTGTGGCTTTTTTTAAAAAACAGAACTATAATGTAAAAATTACTTGTCCTTTGCCCATGCCAGAGGCCTGGTCCTCCAATTATGCAATTTTCTGGAACAGTATACCACTTTTTTTTTTCCATAAATACAATAGCAACAATAACAAATCCAGAGATTCATTAAGAGTATCACAGAGTAAGAGGCTGTTGCTAGTGGTGGAGTTATACAATATGAAGCTATCAATATAGCACAAAGAAAACCAGCAAAGGGGAGAACAGAAGAGAAAATTTTAGGAGCAGGTCTCTCTACAGCATTACTATTTTAATCCATTCAACACTTGGATTTTTCCAGAATTACACCTGTATCCTGGTACCTTTGTGAGAGTAGGTGAGCCCGGGTGTGGATGTGTAGCCTCTGGTGCCAGATTGGTCCTCATGCTGGCTCTTCATTGACTGGCCATGTGAGCCTCACGCAGTGGGGCCTCTTTAATTCTCAAGTTTTTTCATTTGAAATGTGGGAATAATATCTGACTCATGGGTTTATTTTTGTGAAGGTTGAATGAGATAATGTATGTCAAGTACCTAGCAGTGGTGTTTAATAATGGTGAACTATTGATAATATTATTGTTTATAACACAGTAATAAAGCAGAAGTTACTGGAGTCCTTTAGCACTGCAGTCACCAACTCCAGGGCTGCAGACTAGTACCAGTTCATAGCCTGTTGGGAACCAGGCCACACAGCAGGAGGTGAGCGGGGGTAGCGGGTGGTGAAGGGAGTGAAGCTTCATCTGTATTTACAGCTGCTCCCCATTGTTTGCGTCACCGCCTGAGCTCTGCCTCCCCGCTACCCTGCCTCCATCCGTGGAAAATCATCTTCCATGAAACCGGTCCCTGGTGCCAAAAAGTGTGGGGACTGCTGCCCAGGCGTCACTAATTGTCTATATCAGTACTTTAACCCATTACATTTCTTGCTTTATTCCCCCTTTAAGAAAAGTCTTAATTCCTTTCTTATTCTATTAATACAAGAAAATGAATCCCTTCAGGGAGCGTTTCCATGTCATCACTTTCTTTTACTTTTGTATCTTCCCAATTGTGTCTCAGTGGCTCCTGTTGATCGGTTTCTCTCCGTTTTCTTAAACATACAGTAAGAATCAAGTCACACTTCACCATCACAGCTCTGCGTCTTCTGGGCAGTGACAGTAGCATGTAGCATTTATTTAATACTCACCATGTGCCAGGCACTTTTCTAAGGGCGTTGGGCATATTGACTCATTTCATCTTTGTAAGAACACTGTGAGATAGATGCTATTATTCTTCCCATTTTACTGAGGAGGAAACTGAGGCACAGAGAAAGTAAGTAATTTGACCCTGATTGCACAGCTTAGTAGAGCCAGATGTGAACTAAAGTAGTCTGGCTCCAAAATTTATGCTCTTAACCATTACTCTGTAGGACCCCTTTGGAGGAATATCAGGGGTTAGGGAACCGCAATACAGTGACACTTAGACTCGCAAGATTACAGAGTGAAAACCCAGGCATGGTGATTTTTCAAAGGTCACAGCAGATTGAGCCCCAGGGCCTCCTATGACTCTAAAACATGTTGCCCCATGCCAGGCTTCCCTTGCCTGAAGCTAAATGAAGTGCCCTGGTCAACTGACCTTAAGGGGTCTAATGTTTTGCCTATCTGTTTTTGTTTTTCTCCTGTAATCCTTCATCAATTCTAAAAGGCCCTGTTACCGTCTCTGTTGTTTTTAGCCATTGCGTGTGTATGTGTACGCGTGTGTGTTTAAATCATTTTTGACACTGGTCAGTTTCCTGATAAACAGAACCAATGTCTGGGCTTTGCTGCAAATCATATTCGGAGAGACCCAGGCACTCTGGTAATTTGTTCTTATTGAATTGAAAAGCCTTTGGGAAAGGATGTTTGAGAGAAATCTCTATGTTCTGCTTTATCAACAGAAGATTAGTTAGGATTTTTGAGTTAATCTTTCCTCCGGAATTTATGGGACCCTGGCTTAGTAGGAATCCCCACTAATGTGTCAGATGTGTAAGGGATGAGGCATTATGGTGACTTCAGCCACGAAAATACAGATTTTCTGTAATCAGTAACAGCAGGAACCATGATTTGTGCTTCATTTCTTATCACATTGTACCCTAACATGACTGCCCTTAGATTAATGAAGAACAAGGTTTTTCATTTGCATCTTTGGGTCCTGACTTCTTTAGGGCTAGGACTTATATACACTGGAATTTGTTGGCTAGAGTTTTAAAACAGATGGCCACATGCTTTTTTTCCTCTAGAAAACTTGCTTGGTTGTTTGTCCTCTAGTTCTCATGGTAACCAAAGACAGTTGTTAACATTTTTTTCTCACTAAGTAAAATCAGCAGAGCTGTCAGACATTCGAAGCTGTTTGATGAAGGGTTGACCTTTTATTGTATTTTTCTAGTTTGTGTTGATGGCCTCTTGTACCTTGTTTTTGGTGACATATAATAAGAAAAAGAACCTAAAAGGAATATTTTTTTTTTTTTGCCTATAGCCTATTTATTATAATAATGTGGCATTGCTATAACAAAATAAAAATTGTCCTGCCATATCAAATCCTTGGTAATGAAGGTCAATGTTATGTAATGGCTCAGGTAAATAGGACATGCCTGGGACCATTGTAGCTTACCTTCACATGTTACAGATTTATCACCTCAGAATTTCAGAAAATATTTCATTGCATTCTATTTTTAGCCAGTATATGAGATATGGAGGCAGAAACCCTTAAAAAGGATCTAGGGCTGGGCATGGTGGCTCATGTCTATAATCCTAGCCCCTTGGAAGGCCACATCAGGAGGATGGCTTGAGGCCGGTAGTTCCAGATCAGCCTGGGCAACACAGTGAGACCCCACCTCTACAAAAAATAAAAAAATTAGTCGAGCTTGGTGGCTTAAGCTTGTAATCCCAGAACTTTGGGAGTCTGAGGCAGGAGGATTGCTTAAGTTCAGGAGTTTGAGACTGCAGTGAACTATGATTTCACCACTACAATCCAGCCTGGGTGACAGAAAGAGACCATGTCTCTTTAAAATAAATAAATAAATAAAAGGATCTGGCTAAGGCGCCAACCAATGATTAACTGTGAAATTTTGCTAACTGCATATTTGCAGTGTGTCCACCATTATGTTTTGAAATGGGGTAAAGTTTCATCTGCCACTGAATGGCTGAGCATGGATCCTAGAAAGAGCTCCGTATGGTTCCACATGAGTAAGCATGTAAAGTTGTGGGATCCTGGGAGCTTACAAGTAAACATGCTCAATTATAGGGGTCTAAATAACAAGAAAATCAAGAGTTTCCTGGAAAATCTCTGGATTTCATTATATTGTCCTTCCCTGTAGCCAGTAAATAGAGAGACTAGGCACAAACAGAGAATCACAGCTGTTCACAGATGATGAAAATAGTGCTGAAACACAGCTAATGTTACAGAAAAATATTAAAATTAAATAGTCATTTTCAATAAGAGAAAATTCCTAGCATACCCAAGCCCATTTTGGGGCTGGTAATTATTATCAGTCATGAATTATCTACCACAGTCAATGTCCTTTTTGTTGTTGCTGTTGTTCTAGATAGTCTTGTAGCTTGCTTTGTTAAACGAAAAGAATTGTATTGTAAATTTGTGAGTGAAATTAGATTTATTTTTGTTCCCAAATCAGATGTCTATAGATAAGCTAGGCCAAAACAGCAAGAAATAAATATATCCATTCTCCATGGTTATCTGAAAATATTGAAAGTGATGTTGGAATAGCTGTTTCCAAGGTGACTTTGGTGAGGTATGAAACGTTTATTTAGTGTGCTTTCCTTGCACAAAGGAGATATTACCTAAAGTGTCTTTACTGATATGATATTCCATGTAATCTGCTCTCAAAAATCATAAGATCTATGATAATGATGATGTAGGACGATTGTTAATGTGAAGTTGTACATCAAATCTAGGTGGAAATTTGTGACCTGATGTACATGGTGATTGTATAGGTTGTATATATTGGAGGACACCTGCTATCATTTTATGTCATTTTGAGAATTTGCTCAAACCAAGTAGACAAAGTTTTCAAGTTCAATAAAGCAAGGCAGAATAATGTAATGATTATAAGCTTGAGCTTTCGAGTCATAATTCAAATTCTGGTTCTGCCACTTAGTGCGATTTTTGGCAAGAACTTAACTTCTCTAAGCTTCAAGTTCTCATGTGTAGAAAGGAGTGGAAGTTGTTCTACTTTTAGAAGGTTTTTGTTAGGATCAGGGTTATACTCCAAGTAAAGTGCCTAATAAGTTGCCTGGTTGTTAGCAAGCACTGAGTAAATATTGGCGAAAGCAACTACAGGAAAGAGAGCTAGAATTTAGCTCATCTGGTCTTTTCATCTTTCAGCATGGGAGATATTGCTGGTGTTACAGAAAAAAGTATTGAGACACTTCTTAAAGACAGTAAGGAAGACTTTATTCAAGAAAACGACTACTGAAATGGGGTTTTGCAGTAGGGGAAAGAGACTGAACTCAACTCCAAATAGAGCAAGAACAGTGGGAGTTTACAGCCAAGGAGTAGAGTGGGGGTCAGTGAATGGGAAATTACTAAGAGGAAACATTAAGTCTAGGGAGATTCTTGCTAGACTGACTCAATGGTATTTTTGCTGAAGGTAGGAGAGGGTGATGAGATATGGAGGCAGTGGATGAAGAATTTGATTAACTATCAAGGACGAGAGATTTTTCCTAAACTGACCCAGAAGTATTCCTGCTAAAACTGGACTAAGCTGGCTAAGAATAGAGCCCAAGTTTGAGGCCTGGTGGAGAAGAGGGCTCAGAGGGACCTAACTCAAATTTGGTCAAGGGGAGAGTTTTTGTCACCAGCATAAGGGACATAAATACCAACTAACATTTGTTGAATGCCTCATGAGTATCAGGCACTGTGTCAGGCACTTAGCAAATGTTAATTATTTTAGTCAATCCTTATAACAACACCAAAGAGTAGATACTATTAGTTTCATTTGACAAGCAAAGAAATTGAGGTTTGGAATGGTGAAGAAACCTTCAAAAGATAACTCAGGTAGACTGACAAAGCTAGAATTTAAATCCAGAGTTTTCTGACTTTACCAGCCAGCATTGATGGGCACTGTTTTGTCTTGTGCAAGTGTGGCTGTATGGATAGATGGAATCTCACCTGCAGTGTTTTGCACACATTTACAGTGAATGAATGAATTAATGAAAGCCTGTCAGAGTGGCCAGTTACAATTGTTTTCAATAGGTTCAGAGGAATTTTAAATACTGTAAAAATTAATTTATGATACCAAGCTCAAGGTATAGATGACTTCTCAATCTCATTACCCTAAGTACCGTAATGGCAGAAACCACAAACTTTCATGTTCTTTCAGATTATCCAATTGCCTTGGAGCTCAAAGCTTTAATCTTTCAGTGTGCTAATCACCTGTCTTTTGCCTTGGATGAATCTGAGGCCCACTTATCTCTGCTATGGTCACGACTCACCTTGAAAGCCAGTGGGGGCATCTCCTTCAATAAGGAAAATGGGAACACGGTGGGAGATGTGAATCTGGCCATGAATATGAGTGTGTGTCTGCACAAGCACTTTTTGAAAGTGTTAAACAGAGGTTAAGGCAGGAGGATCACTTGAGCTCAGGAGTTTGAGACCATCCTGGGCAACACAGTGAGACACCATCTCAAAAAAATGTGATAAACAGATATGGTACACATAAGGAAATCTATCAATGAGAAAATATCCTGGGTGTGTTTCCTTCCTCCCTCAGTGATATTCTGTCCATATGTATCTATCCTTTCATCAGCCATTTTCTTCTTCTTTTACAGACTTCCTTGATTAACCATAGGGGCACCATTTTAGAAAATGGGATCTGGTGCTACATTTTACGTGCAGCAACGAACATTAGGATAATGTTTTAAAACAGATGCAATATACAATTTTTCAAGAGAGGAACTTTGAAGTGCTTCCTCCAGATTAGGGTCAAATCTCTTAAACTGGGTTTTATTTTAACTTATTTTAAAGTTTGACTATAAGACTCAATACTATAAATGGTCATTGCATTTTCCTGGGCCAAATGTATTATATTTTAAATCCTAGACTCTTTTGTGGATAATTTCAATCTTTGTTATAATATAGGAGAAACAAAATCATTCTCTAAGTCCATGGAAGTCACAGAAGAATGGTTCAAAAATCCTCACTGGAGGTAGAGGTTTGTGATTTCTCTGGTTCTTAAGAATTCTTGCAAAGTTCTGTATAGAGCCTGATTCACAGTATATGCTCAATAAATATTTGATTGAATGAATGAATGAATGAATTTTGGTCACAAGCTAAAGTGTCCCTGAGCCTGTGACAAGAAAATCTTTGATTCCCCTTTGCTCAGGTTAGCTAGTGGAGTCACACTAAACATAGATAAAAGTCAATAAAATATGAATAACTAATTTACAAACATTTATATTTCAGTGTTAGGAAATATGGTAAGATTAGGAAAACAGTTAAGACAATGATTTGTACAGAATTGACCAGTCCAAGCAATGAAAACTTCACAGATTACAATTTAACAAGATTAAACATCACATACAACATACATGTATGGCAGACTGCTTCTGATTTTGATATTAACATACCATCAGTTGTACATACGAGAAATATCGCCAGTTCAATTTTGAGTTACGAAATATATAATATTTTGATATGACATTTCAAATTACACATATCTCAGGCAGCATGCAGGAAAAGTCATTTATTGTACATTTGTTAGGACATACCTTACCACAAGCTTCCAGGTTTTGGTTGTTTAACCAAGAGTATAGAAACCATTCAAATGATAGTATGGTTGAAACCAGCAATTGTGTTTACTGGCTGAGAGCATTTCTGGTAAAAATAAAACTCTCTGAATTCATTCATTAACAAAATGCACAGTGATCCTAAACTCAATTCTTTAAAAATTGTCTGTCACAACTAATTTGCATTTATTGGTGATATAGCAGCTGCAGGAAATTGGAATTCTCAGAGTTGGTGGTACACAACAGCAGGAAATTTTTTTTCTTCTGTGGGCTCACATGATTACAACAAAGATGCTTATCCTTTGAAATCACATATTATAACAAGAGCGCTATACAAACATCACAAATATTTGGTGTTTCAGAGTCTTAACAAATATTATACTGTGGTTTTTTTCACAGAGAGACTAAATTAACAGGCAGTGTAAATCACATATATCTTAAGATTTTAAAAATACATTTTATACAATAGGTTTCTAATTTTTTCACTAGCATTTCATTTTGGTGTTTTTTTTTTGTCTTCATACTTACAGTCCTTAGATAAGTTATGAATCTCTGGCTCATGCCAAGAAAGTCAATAGGATTGATATTTCCCCACAGGAATATGGCTGAGTGTACATTGAATCACATAGTCAACAAAGCAACATCTAATTTATAACAGATTATTTTTAAAATTCAAATAAAATCTAATTACTTTAAAAGATAGCACTTTGAACAAAACCATAGGAAATTTTATTTACAAAACATTTGAATATATTTTTAAATGGCTAGTTCTTGCTAACTGCACAACTTATATATCCTTGGTGCACATGGTCTGTTAACCTTCTGTACAACATTGTTAGACCTCCAAGTTAACTTACATGAGATGGCTAGGTGGGAAAATTAGATGGTAATTTCCATCCACTCGAGGTGCTTGAAAGGAAATGTTTTAATGCCTTTCCTGTTAGACAAGACCTGTCATTAATGTTGGTGCCTTTATTTTGAAAAGATTATTGGAAATTCCCAAAATGTAATTTAGTTCAGTATAAGAATTATAGGAAAGGTTGATAAATTTATCACCAAATATTGTAATTCTAATCTAGCATTATGCAATTGATCTGAGTCATTGTACCTCTCATTTACAAGGCTTCTGTGTATTACATTGGCTTAAAAAATATTTTCCTTGGTCCTTAGAAATACAAAATATTGATTTTCAAAAGATAGAGAAAGATAGGGTGAGCGTTTCTTACAATCACATTCATAATAAAAGAAGATAATCTACATTTTACAGATCATTAAACAATGGTCTTTGGCAGAAGACTCTATAAATAACTTCCTCCACTTTCAACATTTCATTTAGGCCATTTTCCTTTTTAATGATATCAGGTATATGATCACTTCTTCACTACTACAGGTTAATAGGAAAACACTACCAATACAAAAATATTTAACACATATTCTTTTCGAACATTAAATTCAAAGTATATCTATTCATTGATACGAGAGAAGATATTTTACACAAGCATTTCTAAGAGTGTTGCTTAAGATCATGATTTCAACAATATGGTCAGCAAAGAGGGTATGTGTACTTTTACTCCCACAAAATTTTATCACTGAAACACACTGAAGGAATGTGTTGGAATCTTTTTGATTATTATACATTGTGTTTCCCACCAAATGAATATCTGATGCATATACCATCGTGTGTGTGTGTGTGTGTGTGTGCACTGAAATGGCAAGTCTTAGAGATTACATTCATTGACATGAAAGAATAAAAACTGAAAAATTCAGTTAAGTATCCAAATGTATTACCGACATACTGCCACTCAGGCATTTCAAAGTGCAGTGATTTAAAAAATAGCTTTAGACATGTGAACAATCTTCAGGATCATCTAGAGGAACATCAGGATTACTTCTCTTTTCATGGTAAGATCTCCTTCTCTCCATTTTTGCCTCTCTTCCTTCTACCTCCTCTCTCTCTGTCTTTGAAGGCTCTTTGTGATGGGCCCTTTAAACTGTGAATATGGAATATGAACAGGCCGTTCTTTCCATTTTTACCTTGTACAGGGAATTCACGATCACCTCTTAGGAGAGGAGGTTTCTGGCACTGCGATACGCCACCGTTTCTTTATGGATTATCTGTCGTATTGGCTCAGCATGAGTTCAGTTTACTATCAAAATTATCCACCAAGCTTATTCAATGGGAAAGGAGTGCCATCAGTAACCATCAAAGGTGAGAGAGAAGTTCTAGATTTGTTTCCTACCTGAATCCTCCCTTCTCGTCTGCCCCTCCGAGAGCTCCCTCAGAGGCACAGAACAGTGTTTTATGAACGTCTTCAGCATGTACAGTATGCAAGATCCTTCCCTTGCCCTTGTCTAGGAAGCTACAAATGTCTCCTCAGCGTGAGCTTCCTACTGTCTACAAAAATTAATAGATGAAACCCAGGGAAGTCCTGTTGTCATAACAGTTGTGCCAACAATTATTATTATGGCTTATTGGAATAGCGTTGAATTGCACCACTGACATACGAAAATCATCATGAATGACACTGAAAGGCAAAGCTTTGGGGGATTAGAATCAGTTATTTGTTACCTTCTAATAACAAAGCCGTTTTAACGTACCACATAAATAAATTTCTTGAGTATACGTAATTTTTAGTCTAAGCTTTCTGAGAGACATTTTTAATCTAGGCTTGGTTCAAGATTTCAAGACTTGAGCCAATAAACACAAATCATGGATTGTGGACAAGAGCAAGCTGCCTTGGGTTTAAGAGCTTTTGTAAAAAAACAAGAACGAAAACAAAAATCCACTATGGACTACAAGGTCAGGAAGGAGGTCAAGGCTCTGGATCCTTGTGGATCTGAGTGAATCCCTGTCAGTCTGATCCAGCTCCTTCCCCAAAAAAGGCGTATTTCCCATCACCAAAGTGGCCTGATGTTGGTGGTTATTCTAAGAAGTATCTTCTTAGCGAGACTTTAACTTTGAGTAAAAGACAGGATGTGCAGATGGAGATGCACACAAGGGTGGGGACAGAGGAAGGGGGACTGTGCTTTAGTTGGAGCTATTTGGTGATCAGCTGTGAGAGAGAGGGACGGACAACGGGGAAAGAGCCAATGAGAACACGCCGTCGGTGACACACAATGGACACTCAAATGCTTAAGCTCTGACCAGCAAAAAGAGAGGAGCACAGACTTTAGAGAGACAGGTAGAATACAGTATGAGACGTGAGTTATTTTAGTTCCTGGAAAAGAACAGCATTCCAAAATATCTGACAAGTTTGGCTTCCCCTAAGGAAGGCTTGGAGTGACAGTTATAGCATTTCTTTCCAGAATATCATTGTTGAACAGCTTACATTTTAGGACTCCTTTTACATGTTTCGAGTTACTTTTCTTTATCAAAATGAAGAGTCAAATACATATGAGTATTTTAAGAAACCATAAATGTGATTTTTTTCAGGTTAGATTTAAGGAAACATACACATACGTGCATATGTGCACACAAAACCCGCAGTCTTAAGGCTAGGCTATTTTTATAAGCAAAGTCACTTTCTGACTCTGCACTCCAGTTCTGCACCAATTCAAATAAGACACCACAGATAGGCGCTCCCAAGGGACTTGGGATGATGGCTACACTTTATTGTCTTCAAGCTTTATGAGCCTTGTGAGTCTTTGAAAACATCTTCTAAAATTAAAACTCATAACTAGTAGTCCTTTTAGCTCCATCAGTACACACTCACTCCTCAAACCAGTGGACTGCAGCATTAAGTATAATTCAGTACTCTCACACAATGGTTTAGCAATAAGGTAAATGAGCCTGAGCAAATCAATTAGGAGAAAGGAGTCCAGCGTCATTTTCTAGGCCCAGAGGCAGTCAGGCAAAGCAGATCAGCTGTTGGTTTTTTAAAAGAACTAGAAAAGCTGATTAGAAATGTCTCTGATTGGAGAGCCTGCCTGAAGCTCAGTTATACCAGAAAAAAAAAATATAAGGATTAATTTTACTTAAAATTATATTTTAAGTCTGAATGGTGGACATTTCTGCTCATATATCTGAATGTATTGTGCCTTGAAGGAACCTATATTTAGGCTTTTAAGCCTCTTCCTAAGAGGAAGCAGAGTTAAGCATTGGGTGACACTGATTCTTCTTGACCACACGGAGCACTGCATAGCAGATCAACGGTTCTTAAACTTGAGCATGTGTCAGAATCATCTGAAGGGCTTGTTAAAACCCATATTGCTGGACCCACTCCCAGAATTTCTGATTCATAGATCTGGGCTGGGATCTCAGGTGGGACTGGATAATTTGCATATCTAACAAATTTGCAAGTTGCTGATGATGCTTGCCTGTGGACCAAACTTTAAGAAATCACAATAGTAGCTTATTTTAGGTCACCTTAATTGCATTCCGAGAACAAAGTTTTTCCACGTGGAATGTAAAGGTCAATATCAGATTTTTTTCTCACACATGATATAGTTAAGGGACAGATTCTATTGGTGCTAGTTGAATTACAGAGAATTTTCAGGTTCAGAAGTTTTATCAACATATAGATCAAACATATTAAATAAAAGATGATTCAGGCTCATGACCTTTCTATAAAGAGAATATTATTTTTCTATATTATTATGTATAAGTCCCTAATAGGCTATATGTGGAAAATTCTATGGCCTCTCTTCATAGGGTATTATTTTAGTAATAGCATTACAATTCTCTCTTGCCCCATGGGTGATATTCAATCACCTCAGTACGGTTACCAGAACAACTAAATTTGTTCACCATTTCTTGACTAAACACACACTAGGGCTTATTGACTTGATGTTTTTCTTGTAAAATCCTTTTTAAAGTATATCAAATGCAAAGACCTCTATACAAGAGTAAACAGAAGGAAAGAACATCAAGGGTTAATCCATGAAACTCAGTGGGTGAAGAATTAAGCTGAACAAGTGTCAGCACTAATAATTAGAAACCACCGTTTGTTTGACTGATAGGTACACCTGAGTCAATTCAAGAGGCGGGATTGGTGCAAGGGGTTGAGGAAGAAGACAGATGAGCCTTTGTGTGAATGAGCAGCTGCCTGTGTGGAGGAAGGAGGGCTAAATCTATTCACAGGTTCTCTTCCTTCAGCAAACACCTGTCTCTGATTGACAGCTCTGCCAGGATTGCTTAAGGCAGTCATCAGCAGAAAATGCTTACGGTGTATATTTGTTTTAAAAGAGATGGAAAAAACTATCTTTTCAATTTAGTATTTCCTAACCAAATCTGAAATGGGGGTCAAATTTAAGGTGAGAGGCTTACTGACATATAGAAATACAATGCCTACTGCAACTGAACAGCTCTATATGGAAATGTATAATGAGAGAAGGAAAGGTAATTTTATCCCTAGGCAGAAGTCATAGAAATTACTATAGTTATAACAAAAATATTATCTATTTCAATTTTCTGTCTCAACATCGAGGCTCACAAGACACCTTATCTGCAGCAATGTCAATAATTTTTGTTTACCTCTCCCCCCAACAAATTTAGCTTTGTGACTCAGTGCTGATGAAGCCAGAATATATTACTGCTATGATGTTGAAATCGGTTTTGCCATTTCCGATGACATTCTGTGATTCCTTCAAGAGGAAGCTTACATTCATTCCACTAAACCATTCTTTGTTTATATAAGCAGAGTTCACTGTGCTTGCTTTTTCTTTCTTTCTTTCTTTCTTCTCCCTGAGGAAATGCCTACATTCTCTTGCTATATTTTGTCGGTGTGCAAGTTCGTATTGCTAATGAGGCATTTGGGCTGTGGCAGACCAGTTGGTTGCTAGGGGCAGGATTTAAGTCTTTTTTGCAATCTTTTTGAGTATTCATTTTCTCCATAATGAGGGAGGCATTTAAAAGACAGTTGAATCTGTAGCAAATGAATTTTGTTTTCACCTTCCTTTACAATACTTGTACCTTTAAATATCTTTCTGCCTGGTTATTGCACATCCTCTTTGTAATTCACATACTTTAGTAAAAAATAACTGCTGTCAGTCTCCTTCTTTTAAAAGGTTAAGCACAGAGAATGAAAAATAACAGTGGAATTATAATGGGAAACTGTGTGAACTTAAAGTTTACATTTAGAAGCATAGTGAATTCAGCTTTAAGAAGGTCACTGATTTGGAATCCATTCTAATCTGATTACATTTTCTATTTTATGCCTCTTACAAAGGAAGGAAACTTCTCACTTCCCTTGGGGGAAGGGACACTTCTTTCCAGCAATGCACATAGAATTATTTTAAAATAAATGTTTGGCTAAATTTCTATTAGCTTTCATGTGGTTTTATTAGCTTGACACTTGTGCTGGTAATCACATATTATGGGGAGCAAATGGTTCACAACTTAAAGCACCTTCAGCTCAGACCCACAAGCAGGTGATATCACAGAAGTACTGATTGATCGTGAAAGGCTTGATGCATTCTGGAAAATCAAGTCAATGGCAAAGTCCTTTCATTTAATGATGAGGAAATTCAAATCTAGAGAGATCAATTAAACACTCATTTTCAAAAGAGAAAAAGCCTTTGGGTCTCCTGTGATTATTTGATGTTAAAATGAAAAGAATGTGTGTACTCAGAGATAGGGACTGAGGTTGTCTTCTCTAGTTGGCTGTTAAAAGATGAAAGCTGGAGTTGTAACTCACTAAGATAGAGCCAGATGCCTCAAAGAGCACAGGAAGAGTTAAGAAAATCCAGTGATGAATTAGTATCAACACCCAATAAAAAAAAGCAGCAGTCGTGAAGCAAATGATTTTTATAAGAAGCTTTTTCTAATTTGAAATGTTAAATAAAAGACCATAGGTCAACTATACACAAAGTTTGGCTCATGGTAGACTGTGGATGTGTTAGTTGAGTCTGAATCCATTTATCTCGTTAGTGAAAGAATGTGAAATTAAGAAAATTAATATTTCTGTTTCTATTAAAGGAAGATTTCTTGATAGATTTCATAATGGCCCCATTAAGCAATCTCAAATTGATAAAATGCCTTTAGACCAAAATGGAAAGTTAATTTAATTAGAATGCCATAATGGGACTCTTCCTGACTAAATCCAAGGCTAGTGTTAATTTTCTTAAATTATTCTGTCTTGAATTCTTCATACCATCTTAGGGTGCCTAATATAATACTTTGTATGTTATAAATGCTTGAGGTTTATGGAATTGTATGTCTGAAAAAATATAATAGACTCTAACTTTTGATTTTAAAATTGCTCCACTATCTTGACTGTATAGTTTTTGTCTGTGTGTGTTTTTAAAATTTTTAACTGAATATAAAGTCAGTCAATGATCTTGGAAGACAGACTTGCTAAACTGACTAATTTTCTGTTTTTCAGTTTAACTTCTTTGTGATTCTTCTGATTTAGGTAATTATCCAGTTGATATTTACCTAGCTTCAATCACTTTAAGAAAACTGTTTGTTGAGTACAATGTTAATATAGAGACAATCAGAATGGTGTGTGCTTTTGTACAAAACTTCTGGATCAATCATTGAGGCACCTGGCATTTTTTTCTTTTTTTATTCTGTATGTTACAAGCTTTGGAATGGCTGTTCTAATTCTCCGGAGAGAATTAGAAAATAAAAGGTAGAGTCTGGAGCTACGTCAGTATCCTCCCACAGAATGAGTATGGGGAATATTCCACTGGGAACTAAGACAGATAAAAACTTACCGGGAAGAGCAAAACATCAAGAGAGTCTGACAAAAGCTCTGCCCTCCTCTATAATCCTGCAGCCTGTGCAAAACCTTTCTTTCTTCTTCATTGTTTTCAAATGTTATTAAATATCTTTTCAGTTCCTTTAAAGGGACCCAAACCATTTCTGATTTCTGCACAAAACAAATCCAGTCTTTGGGTAAAGGTATAATAATACTATCTATGACTCTGATGTTGGTTAGTGGATGCTTTCAGCTGTGAAGAGGTATGAATTGATTCTAAACAGTGATGAAGAGATTATTATTTTCATTTTACTAATGACATGACTTCTGGAGTTGAAGTGTCAGAATATTGTCTTGGAAGGAAAAAAATAAAAGGTTATAGACTCTTCATCACTAGGTTCAATTCACTTGTCTGTGCTGCTCCGAGTGTTTTTAAAAATTGGTCCATGGGAATGATAGGTTCACTCTCCACACAGGCAACGAGGCCACAAGCATGTGATTTGAACTGCACAACTCTGGAAAGGTTTAAGTCAAACAGAACAGACTGGTTCAGAGCAGAAAGGAGTCACTGTCGGTAATGTTCACATCAAGTGAAAAAAATACTTTTGGCATTGTTCTAATGCTCATAAACCACATCCAGGAGTGGAGTGAGCTGAGGTGGTAGCATGGCGTGAGGACTGGGATCGGCCCCATCTACTCTGCCTAGTTCCTGACCCCATCTAGTAACCCCCTGGTGATGTTATGACATTAACAGTGCTATGTCTCCCCTGCCCAGAAGCTTGTTTGCCTCTACATACTGTGTGAATGGGAGAGGGGAGGCAGAGGTTGGGCACTGATGTGTTACTAAATCCCATGTCTTAATTAACACCTGTTTTCTGGATAGCTTTGCAAAAATGCAATCTTTGCTTCAGATCTGACATTTAAAACATCTCTCTTTGCTTTGTGTTTAAAGTTTACAAATTCGGTCAAAATGCTAAAAGTGATAAGCAAACTGAGTCCATTTTAAAAGGAAGGACAACTATTTTCCTTTTGACTTTTCTCTCACCATTTGCAGTTATTTCCAAAGAATGTGTATTGGGATTAAGAGTGAGAAGTCAGAGAAGAGGGCACAGAAAGAGAGTTGCTGATGCAACAACTGCTCATGGCTTCTTTGAGTGCTAAACTCATTTTGCAACTAGTTATGGAAAAAATTTCCAATCCATTTTGATGAGAAAGGTACCTTTTTTTTTTTTAAAAAAAAGCAAATCTATGCGGAATTTGTGAGAACAATTTGAGAATATCAAGAATATTTTAAGCCTCATACATACATTTATCATAGCATTATCTGTCTCAAAGATGATACAGAGATTCAAATTTCCTATAGGATTATTGATGACAGTAGAAATCTTGTTCTCCTTAGAGTTTTGGATTGAAACTTTAAAGACAATATTTTCTTGCAAATTTAAAAATAGTTGTAGCTAATAAAAATAACTTGGTTTTCATATGATGTTATCCTTTGCTTAGTGTCAATGCCACAAAAGTTCTATTGATGAAATAGTAATAAAATCAAGTCTTTCTGCCATTTCCATGGGTCAGTGTCTCAAATAGAGTCCAATATGTAATGAAGCAGTTGGTTAAATAGGTTTTAGTGACTGGGCATTGACATTACTGCCTTTTCCAACTCCTTGGAAAAATTTCATGCACCAACTGGCTGAAAGGGCTAGTTTGCTTGTTAGTAGGACCTTGGAGGGACAATGCTAGGGACAAGACACTCAGTATGCATGAAAGCTGAGGGTTGGTTCAGCTAAGAAAATCTAACCTAAACTTCAGCCAGAACGGGATACTCATGGTGGCGGATGATTAGGTATCTGTGGCAGGACTGGGTGGGGCTCCTATTTCTTTCCCCCCAACTTGCCTAAACACATTTTTAGAAAATGCTGACTGGCAGCAGGCTTGGGAACCTGCCTGCTCAGTGCTATGTTTTGAGGGAAACTATAAAATCTCATCCTTTTAATCCCCCAGGATTAGACTTCGACCAGGGTGGTATTTTTAAGAGCTGTTTTCATCACCCCCCAAAAGTCAGAAAGAAACTCTAGTTGATCCTAAAGACTTTATATCAGAAATGCTTGCTACAGAAAGTAACATGAATTAAAAAAAATTTACTTCCGTTTTTAGAAGGATCCATATAATTAATATTACTCTAAGCAGTTTTCGGACAACTTCAAATTCACATCTTCAGCTAAAAAGGGAAAAAAATCAGGAATGTGCTTTCTTCCATGCCTCTCCACCTTTTTCCATGTTTGAAAGAGATCTAATAAAAACGAATATGATCCTGACATGAGCTTTTAGGTCAATCCTAGATATCCAAAAATGTGGTTCAAAACATTTGACACACATCATCTATTTTTGTATTTATGTGCATGTCTCTATGCTCTAGGGAGAGATGGGATGGGGGGATCTAATGCTGAAACAATGACTGATTCCCATAGAAATTGTCTTCTAATTACCATTCCAAATCTTTTCTGGTTGCTTTTGCACTGGTTGAAGTGGAAACTCATGGTAGAAAGAAGTTTGAAAACGACACTAGTATTTGCTGTGCATTAAAAAGCCAGTGTTTCAGAAACCTTTTACTACTGACAGATCTGTCTGGGCCTTGTGGCTTATTCAGGCTAGACTCAAGCTCATTATCCCAACTGAGGTATCAATTATTTAAATATTAACATTAATTCTGAAATGTGAATAACAACATCAAAATGGAATCCTCCTTTTATGAATGAAATTGTTAAATTATCAAATTATAAAGCTTTATGGCTTAAAAAAAACTTTATGGCCTACAAAAAGGAAGAAATGAAAATTATTGAATGCATTTTTTATGAGACATCTGCATAGATCCAAGGTATTCTATAAAATTGCTCCATAATATGGGACAGGGTGCCAAAAGCATACTTTGATTGCCAAAGCCAAGAATTATGTATGCCCAGCTTCGATTTTCATATAAAACCTTAGAATATAAGTTTCAATTGTATCATTGTTTCTGAAAATTGGGAATCTATTAATATAACACTTATATGTAATAGCTTTCAAATATCTTAGATAAGGGTAATCTGTGATTAAATCCTACTTAACACATTTTCTTCGTGCCAATTCTCTCATTTTTAAATATGTTCTTGTCAACAACACAGGTAATTATCATCCAAAATGCCAAATTATGGCACAGGTAATTATCCAAAATGCCAAATAATGCTCATTTATATGAGCATTATTTCAATGTAAAATGTTTCCAGATTTCTTCCTTGGAGTATTTTTCAAAGTTTAAGTTAAGGTGAGTATAGAAAGGTACAGAAAGGAACCTATGGAGAATATTATTTTTCTCAAAACTAGCCATCTGGATCACATCACTTTTATCTTTAATATTTATACAATTTAGTTTATTCTTTGCTTTTTAGGTAAAATATTTCAAAAAGTGGTTATGCACTCGGTTATTTCATAGAATTGTTCTTTCCATTTAAAAAGAATGGGATATAGAGTCAAGTATCTAATCTTCACATTAGAAGGTGGGTGAAAAATTCTCCTTAGAAAATTTATCTCTTGTCCTACTTTGTGGCTTCAGGGGCTCTAATAAAAAGTTTTGTTAATTAAAAGCAGGTTAGGAATAGAGTGAAAGGTCTCTGAAAATCCCTGGGTGGGATCCTTCTAGGTAAATAAATAATTTCCTGTATAGAAGGATGTAGAATCATTCTAATACATTAATTCCCCCACCCCTGAATGCATTCTTGAATTTGGCTAGGTATATCTGTCTTTGCAGTCAACAAATTAGGAGGACTGAGCTGTGTATTAACTGTCAAAGTTGAGAGAGTAACATTGAAGTTGGCTAATTTCTCTCTTGGTGTGTTTTTGGTAATGAATGTCAAGGTTCCTCCTATTTGTAAATCAGGAATATAATACCCACAAAGAAGCACTTGGCCCACTCATATTTCTTAGATGCATGAAAGCTATATATTTTGTTTTTCTATGTTTATATATTATACCTTTGTAGACATGCTCATGGAGATTGGGGATGTGTGTGCGGTCCTCATTCCCAATCCATACCTACATAAATTGATAGAATAAAAGGCCAGGTGGATGGGTGCTGAAGCACGATAAATGTAATTCAAGAGGTATGAAATCAAGAGTACTGTTGTGGTGTGTAACTGTTGGGTATAATCTGTCCTACACATTTATACAGGTACCACACTATGTTCTAATGACTGTTTTCTAGGTGGAATATCATCATATTTGGTTTTTCCTGTGACAAGTTCACTTTCAGAAAAACATGCCCTGAGCAATTGCTTTTAGAATGAGTCTTTTTTCCATTTCTGAGAGGTAATAGCATCACTAAGGGTAATTGAGTATAATGGGAGTAGCCATAGAAGAACTACAAAGGTTGAAATTAGGGAAAGGAAAGATTAAAATTGCATATTCCCAAGGGGACAACTCTGACTCTGAAAAATGTTAGGGCAGCATGATCCTAAAAAATGAGAACCAGCCAAGCAGCTGAAATACTGCATGGATCACAGATAGACAAGGCAATTTCAGGCAAGAAAGACTTCCCGAAAAGATAGGTTTAACTACTTGAAGTTTTAAAGTTATAAAGTAATGCTCTTTCCTAAAAATAAATAAATCGAAATAAACAATTTATATGACCACTGCTTTAAATGCCCCTTAGGGGATTAAATCAGAGGACCTTTGACAAAATTAAAAATTTGGAAAGCCTAAGAGTGCATCTTGGACACTTGGCAGGCAGGGGAATAGTCACAGAATGCCAGATACTTACCATTTCTTGGGCTGGAAAGCTGCAGCACTCTTTCCCTTGGGAGTTCCACCTCTTAGTGGTTGCTCCTTCTATAGATAAGACACTCTGCTTTGTGAGATAATTAACCATGGCCTGAATAAGCTCTAAGATTGAAATATCTAACTATTTCAATTATTTATCTTTCCCATGCTATCCTTGCAGGTGTAATACTATCAGGATTGCCCAACACTTGAGATATTCTGGGTGATTTAAAGACAATGACATGGCTAGAAGTGATTAAGTACATAATAGTTAAAAAAAAAAAAAGCAGAAATGCAATCCATTAACAAAAATCTTTAGGTAGATCTGAACAAAATTGAATGAATCCACTCAAAACAGCATGTTTCTTTTTCTGTAAGACATATATGATTTTGTATGTCTTCTCTGCATAATGCACTCACCTATTTGTTGATTAAAATTCACATTGACCTTTGCTCAGTTTTACCAACAGCTAGAATGCTGTGGCCAAGCAAAGTGATTACTACAAAAAAGCTGAATGCCAATTGTAGGTCGGGGTAAAATCTAATATTATACGTTGTCAATCATAAAATGGCCAAATGTTCTTAAAGTCGTGAAACTACACTCAAGACTTGCTCTGGATGCAACTGTCCAAAACCAGAGAGAGAAAATCAGAATCAAAACAGAGACTCCACATCTTGAGCCCAGAAACACTGGAAGAAGTCTTAAAGGGGCTGATTTAGGTTCTTCAGAAGGTGAAGTTTTGTTACTGTTAGAGAATGGAGGGCTTCATCATCTACCAGAGGAATTTTCTAATTGCTTCCACAAAGTTATCAAATGTATGCAGAACAAACCAATTAGTCTCATTTTATTTTGACAGGTTAGGATCAGGGGCCTTGGGCTGTGGAATCACCAGAGAATCAAACCCCCTGTGGAAAAGGCAGTGTGGGTGGTGAGTTTTCATTAACAGTGAGGCCAGCAGGGAAAGGTGCTGCATCAGGATTCTCAGTGGATGAGAGTCACCTGTCAGGATCTCTGCAGAGTTGTTTACAACAGAACATTTTGTAATTTAATTTCATATTTGCAAAGCAACAAAAAATGAGTGGAATTATGCTATGAACCACAGAGAGCAAAGTACTGTAAATCTTCACTGAGGGAAGGGTAGAATCAGAAAATTTGAACAAATTAAAATTTGCTTATAGAAAGTTGAGAATCAGTGGGCCACAGCATTTTGCTGAAGGGATGTTAAATGGTCAAGGACGCTCTGGTCATTGAATTACTCTTTTTGCTGTTTAAAGAAGTAGATGTTGGCTGCTCATTTTGTGTTAAGCCAAAGGTTGGTACCTAGGAGATATATCAGTTGTTTGATATAATAAAATGTTTGAATTATACCTTATTTCTTTCACACATGAAAGTATGGTACATATGACCATATAAGAATATAATGTGGAATTCTAAAGAAAATTTTAAAGATGATAAGATCAATAAAGCATCGTTTACATGTCCATAATGGACGGATTCTATCTATTGTAGTAAGAACTAAATCCACTGATCTTAATGTAAACTTGCAAATAAAAACATGAACTTTTTTTTTTTGAGACAGTCTCACTCTGTTGCCTCGGCTAGAGTGCAGTTGCATCATCATAGCTCACTACAACCTCAAACTCCTGGGCTCAATTGATCCTCATGCCTCAGCCTCCTGAGTAACTGGGACTATACGCATCCACCACCACATCTGGCTACTTTTTTTTATTTTCTGTAGAGACAGGATCTCACTATGTTGCTCAGGCTGGTCTTGAACTCCTGGCCTCAAGCAATCCTCCCACCCCGGCCTCCCATAGTGCTAGGATTACAGGCATGAGCCACCATGCCTAGCCTTAAGTACATGAACTTTAGGAGTCACATTTTTCCCCCCAAATGGCTATTCCATTTCTGATGCCACTTCTTTTTATCCTATACTATTTTGATTGTATGATATATGAAGTCAATAACTTATATAATTAGAAATTACTAATGTAAGGCAGAAGTTCTACTGGGAATCAAGAAGAATACAGTATATGAAACTAAAATAGCAACTTACTTAGGTATCCCTTGGAAAGCAACTATACTTCTAGTGCTCAGTTTTATTGGGATTGATTGATTTGATACAATCCTCTGCATGCTAAAAAGTTGTCTGACATGTAACTCTTCATGGGTTTATGTTCTTGGATGCAGAATGAATGTAGATAGAGTCATACTAAACAATGTAAAAAAGGAATAGTGAAATGGAGGAATGCCCAACATTTATCTTCGCACTGCACGATAGACCAATCTTCTGACACTGTGTTCTCTTGGGACATTACAAAGAGAACATTGCATGACCAAAGGGTTGACATTTGCAAGAGTGTGATTACTGGATGTCTGCTTTCTTTCTTTTGGGTGAGGATACCAATTGCACAATAAAATCTTTTTGGTCTTTATTTCTTCAAAACATGAAAACAGAAAATGAAGTAGATGACAATGAGAAGAGAGAAAACATTCCATACAGAAAATGCTGTATTACTAGTGATTAAATCAGAAACAATTAGAAACTTTATTTTTCTGTGTCAATAATGTGTACCATTTATAAGGAACAGCACAATTAGTGCACTTTCCCCCCTAAAGCTGTGCACAATACACACAAAATAAAATAATCAAACAAATAAAATGAAATAATTTTACACAACTATAATAATTAATAACAACCCTGAACAACCAGAATCATATTTTCCTATAGAATGAAAATTGAAAAAGCAAACAAACCAAAAAGCTTTGAAATTGAAATTGACCAACAACAAGAATTTCTTAAAGTCCTCTGTGAAAATTTGCTACAGGATTATTGACATTCCTAATATGGCTAAGAAATGAGTGCAAAATCTTCCTAATGTTTAAACAACTTATATCCCTTGGCTATATTTACTTGGTGTTTCTAGGCTAGATTTCCACTTAGTAAATATCTGGGGAAAAAAAAGGATGGGTTAAAGTGTGTCCCCCCCAAAAAAATTAGGTCACCAATGTTGGTGGGCCACGACAGGTTAGTGGTGGGCCTCTAAGACAGATAAGGAATCGTAAAGGTGCGGGTCATAAAAAGTACTGTTGCCAACAAAGATAATAACTGGGATTAACAGAACATTCTCAGTGATTTGGATCACCAATATGAATGCCCTTTTTGGTTTAAAATGGGAAGATATAAATGTCTGCATGTTGGCCAATATTAAAGAGGGTGCTTTCCCAAACCTACGCTTTATACTATCTTAGTTAAAGAAAATCTTGGCTATGTGGGCAATTGCATTTGTGCAGTTTCAGTGTGTTTATGTCAAAGAAGTTTCATAATTGTGTTTTTCCTTGCAAGATAAAACTGTTTTCATATGGCTGCTTTAACCTAACTTGTGAAAATAGCAGTCACATTAACTGTAATCCCCCCAAGGGCAGTGATCTGGGCTGTTGTGTTCATGGTTTAGTCCCTAGGAAGTTTCATACCACCTGGCATATTGAGTGGGTGGGTAATTAGCACTCAATTATTCGTTCAGTCACCAAATGATGTTTATTAAATGTTGAATGATCATGATTACTGAGTGGAAAAAGAGAAAATAAGTATCAACGACTTTAATTTCTCAAGTATCTCTGAATCAATCTAGAGGGCCAGGGATGTCGCCATCCTGAGATTCCTTATAAATAGAGAAGTCTCTCAGAGGTGACCTCTGAGAGACTATTTTTTCTCATTAGTGGACTCACTACTTTGGAATGTTGGGTTTATCCATGTTCTTTGGTATTTTGAAATAGAAAGAGCCATTCCTTTTAAGTGGTTAAAAACCTCCCAGTGCAATCCTCCAGGGAGGCGCTAATGTCATCGAATTGCCTTCTCTTCCATCGTAAGTAGAGGAGATGCACTTCTGAAGGCCTGTTGGTCACCCTGGCTTCTTTCTGAGTCAGGAACTGCTGATATAATCAGAGGGGTCTAGACTGGACAGTGAAATAAACAGGGCTCGAAATAGCCTTTTACATAAAAAAAATAAAACAAACAAACCAGCACTATCTACCATCTGTGCCAGACAGAGCAGATGTGAAATAAATACTTTGGAGGGAAGGGTGTTGCGGAAAGGGTGGCTCTGAAAGCCCAGGCACATCCAACGCATCCGCTTTTCTACAAGGCCTTTCCCCGTGGCCTTCCTGAACTAATGGTGATTCCTAGAGGCCTCTGATGTGTTCCACATGGCTAATTTTCCAAGAAGGTCTTTGTAGTTTGCCTGTTATCGTCTCAATAACTTTAACTTCTCCCCACCTAACATTTATTGCTTCTTAGAAATGAATGTGCAGATCCATGAACAATAGGCCATTTTTCTCCTTTTGTCCCTAGTAATAATCAAACTCAATAACAACAAAAGTAACAACCCAGGTGAAAAGAAAACTCACTATGTCTTCAACGTCCAATCAACGTTGCTGAATGGGAGAACAGTATATACTATACTCTACTATGTACAGATACACTTTGTTTTGTTTTATTTGTTTTTCATCCATGCACTGTGTAACAGGTATCACAACAACATTTCCAAACAGGCACATGAAGAAGGAGCAAAGGTTCAGTTATGACTGGAACAGGATTGTGCAAGCCACGGATGCCTTTGAAAATAAAAGTGACAGACAATCCCAGGCAACAGCAACATGGGCCTGGGACACATATTAATGCAAATGGAAAAGGATGATGTGCTTTTTGAATGGGGTCATTCTTCCTGTTTGCATGGGGGATGGCAGGTGGATAGGAGGCAGAGGGTTGGAATGGGTCACTTAGGGGGTTAGCTGGGCTGGAATGCTAGAATAAGGGCCTTGCTGATCACAGTCCAGAGCTAAAGAGATAAGAAATAAAGGATTTTGCATGTTCCTGGGAATGTAGGTACATTATCTCTGTACCTGTTGAACAGGAGTGCCAGGCATTATACCCTTAAATGTCAGACTATATCCAGAACCATCCCACTTCCTGGCTCTATTCTAGCTCCTATGCTGCTTCTTGGAGGCAGTTTCACCTCAGCTCACATTCCAGAAATAAGCTTCAAATTTGGTAATATAGTGAAGACATGCTTCTTTCTTCTTCCATGCCCAGATCTCTTCTTAATCCAAAATAATTTTTAAAGTGTTTGGAGGAGGTGAGGGGAATCTTCAAATTTAAATTTTTACCAAAAACCATTTACATTTGGATGGTTCATCACCTCCCACAAAGAGAAGCAACAACCCTGACCCTCCCAACAAAACAAAACAAAAATAAGAGCAAAGATCAACCACCTCCCCAATCCCACTGAAAACAAAATCAAAAACAAGAAAACAAATGAAAGCCTTAACAATTTGTGAACCTGGAGAGAGTACAGCCCTTCCAGGCCGAGCTGTAAAGAGGGCCTTGCCTCCGTGCCTTGTTCAACACGACGATGACCCGGGGAATGGGAGGTGATGGTTTCTTACTTCGGCCCTAGTACAGAGTATGCTCTTGAAGCTGGATTCCATCAGCAGGTAGGTGAACATGACAAATGTCAGTTTCCTCTGTTCGTTATACATAATTTTTTATGTATATATATGTATATATATATATAAATTTACTACATCTGATTGTTCCTTTAGAAGCCTTTTATGTGGCAGTAGGCCTCCAGGGAGGAGAAGAAAATGTACAACAGCCACAGGAGCACAAAGAGGGAGGATGTGAGGAGCTTGGCAGTCCGGGGCCCACCCAGCTCACCTCCGATTTCTGGCCTCCGCCGATACAGCAGCACCCCCACATTGATGAAAGCAAAAATGGTGAAGAGAGTGACAGAGAAAGCTAGCGTGCCAGGGGACACTTTGAACTGTTCCCCATTGGCCGCGTGGTAGATGGCAGCGATGGACCAGGCCACGCCGATTCCCAGAAAGACATTCACCGCGTTGCTGCCAGTGACGTTACCTATGGATGCGTCTGCGTACTGGTCCTGGGTGGCTGCCACTTTGCTGGCAAATGTGTCTGCAGAGGAAGAAGAAAAAGGCAAGGACACTCAATTACACTTTTAAAGATGTCTTTGGAGAGATGAAGCTTCAACCGTGTACTGTGGATTCAAACCCTGGCTATAAACCCAGTGACCAAGAGTGGGCTTTGATGTTCCTTTGAATCAGAGTCACGTGGTCAAAAGAGCAGGATCTAGATACCGGGAGGCACGCATTTGGTGCTGGCTGTGTTATGGACTGAGAAAGGGATCTTGGTCGAGTTCTTTATCCACAGATACCACATTTTTTTGTGATATTGAGCTTGCAGGGCAATATTTTTCCACGAGTAATCATAACTCACCTACATCAGAATCAAGTGGGGTTCTTTTAAAGAACGAATATTACAAGACTCCATCCAGCTGTGCCAGGTCACAATAACTGGGGCCCACGAATCCATTTTAACAATATCCCGAAAGATTCTAGGTCATGAAAATTTGAAAATGGCTGCTGCAGGGTATTGTTAAAAGATGCTTTATCAGCAGCTCTGGTTTATAGATGAGAAAGTTAAGGTGTCAGAAGAGATTTTCAAAGATTCAAGAGCAACTCAATAGTGGAATTGAAAAGAAGTGAACTACGATAATAGCTGACGTTTGCCTAGAGCCTTATAAATTCACCTGTATTACTGCATTGATTGTGATGATTCTAGGAGGTGAGTAAACTAGGCTTAGAGATGATAAGTGGTGGGTGCAACATCACACAACTAGGAAGAAGCCATGTTGGGGCTTGAGCTCCGGCCTCCTGTCTTCACGGCTAATGCCTGTTCATTGAGCCATCTTTCCTTTCACTGTGTCATGGGTACCAATGACCATCCTCAAAGCTCTTAGTTCACCAATAATCCTGAATGTATCTCCTTCTGAAGATAGGAAAGCCATGATCCACTACAGGTGGTCCAGCAGCAGTAACTTACACTTCTTGATGAGTACAGCACAGGAGTTTGGAGCACATTTGAGCCTGTGGGTTTCAAATTCTGCCTTCACAACCGACTGTGTGACCTTGGGCAGATTGCTTGATTTGTCTGATCCTCAATTGCCTAATCTTGAAATGGGGACAGAGATGCCTACTTCAGAGTGCTGTTGTTAGGTTGAAATATTATATGTAAAATGCTTTTTATTATGCATTTTGGCAAAAAGTAAGAGTAGCTCTTTTTGTTGTTTTGGAAAGATAATGTATATAGAGCAGTCTAGAACAGTTTAAAAGATGGGGTGGGATCTAAAACAACTCCCTTTATTAAGCATGTAAACAAAACTTGACTGACAAGATATTAGATTCTTGTCTATATGATGCCTAGTTACTGACATCAAAGTCCTTTCAGCTAACTTTGCAAAATACCTTGCACAGTAGTTTTATAGTAGATAATAACGACTTTCAAATTGAACTCACATTTGCAAAGCCAGTAACAGCAAGTATTTTATGAAGACAAGGTGTTGTGTCATCTGCTCTAGTCCTCCGGAGGTCCCCAGCATGCTCTGAATGTGCAGGTAGTCAAGCAATACCTAGACTAGTTTCTCCTCTCTGTTGCTAGTCTGTCGCGACCATCCTTCCTCAGTAAATCTCCAATGGGGACAATACATAAAGCAGGTAGATTTATATCAGCCTATAGAGTCTCATGCTTTACAATGGACAAGGCTATTTAGGCTGCACAGAGGGAGGCTATGACATCTGCAGTATCATATTCTTTCTGAAAGGGACTTGGTCAACCCTGAGGAACTGTCCCATTGATTCTGACCTCTGGCTGTGATGGACAGCAGCTTTGGTTACTATTTTATAATTAAAGAAATAAAGCAAACACTGCTTATTCCATGCCAGACATTATGCTACACAGGTTACATGTATATTCTCATTTAAGCCTCTCACAAGCATTATGGACCTAGATGTTATTATTCCTCTTTTACAATTTTAGAAACTTAAGATGTTGTGATATTATGCCTCTTGGACAGGGTTTTAGTCAGGAGAATGAGAACTTTTAAACCAAGACTGTTCGATTTCAGATCCCATTCTCAGTCCACACCACCCTGTCCCACCCAGGAAGGCTGAAGTTTTCCGGTATCTTAGTCCATTTCATCCACTTCGTCCAGTTCTTTCCACTCAGAAACTCTGGAGCAGGTTCTCACCAAATATGCTCTTTCCTGTATCAAGGGACAAAGACTGAAGACGGTACGGGCACTTTATCAATCCACCCTCCTGGATTTGTGTTGAGCACACATCCATGCAGCCCCACCAGGCCCGTCACAGAGACTGATGAGTAAAAGCAAAGCAAGACAAATCTTAATGGTCTCTTGTACTTCATTATTAAGAGTTAATAGAAGCTGCTGCAGCAGCAGCCTTAAGAAAAAAAGAAAAATTATTTTTCTTTTCTTTTTCAAGGGCAAGTAGCAAAGCAAGGGAAGTAAAGAAGCAAGAGTCCAAGGTGGAGAAAGCGGCTTACAGCTCAGCCTCTGCTGAGGAACACCTGAGATGTTATTCTGAGTGAAAATGGCTGCTAGCACCGGCTGGTGGGGAACAGATGGCCACGTTAGGTGGGGCACTCAGGGGACAGAGTATTCCCTCCTTCTGCTGCAGAACCAAGTGACCTGGAGCTGTTCCATAGCACATACCTGCTTACCTCCCCTGCCACCTGGTGCATGGCACACTGGACTTCCTGGGTACCCTATGGCCACTCAGAAACCCTGGATTTTCTAGATGGCACCTCTGCCACCGCACCAGAAGAGAAGGAGATACAAAATCAAAAGATTTTGGGGGCAGTCCTTTAGGCTGAAATGGAGGGCACACTTGGTTCTGTAGCAATTTCCTCTCCCTCAAGCCATTTTTCAATGGCCTATTAACGTGAACACTGCATGAAAATTCTTACTTGTAATGATATGTTCTGCTTTTCAAATGTATCTTTCTGGGATCCCTAAAAAATAATAGCCAAGCTGACTAGCTTGTCACATAAATGAAACATGTTTTGGGTCTCTTTGAGTCTGGTAGGTTTTATTTACTTGGGTTAGGCATCAGGTCTTTTGTCTATTTTTATTTTCAATTCAAAAGCTATGTAAAAAAAATATTGTAGGAACACACGCAAATCCAAACAATTAACCTTAGCTCCAACAGAGGGAACTCTGTTTTCCAAATGAAGTGGGATGGCTTCTCCCCAAATTACCTGCTTTGCTGCTTAGTGCAGAGAGCAACACACCACATACCATATGTTAGGTGCTGCCAAGCCCTACCCAGAACACTAAGTTTGTAACCTGCTTAGGGTTGAACAAGAGAATATACCATTCCCTAAAGTAAAATCCAAGAAATAACTACTGTCTTGGTCTCAGAGGGGATGTAATCATATTCAGAGCTTGGCCAATTCAATATAAACATAAATGAACAAGATTTTCGATGTGTTTGGCATAAATTAAGACATGTTGACAATAATATATATGTGTTTTCTTACATATATACCCCAGGCCAGGTTTCTAATAGGAATTTTTGCTATTAACTCCCACCTTAAATTCTGATGAATTTTAGATCAGTCGTATAGTCTTAGACTTTTGGTCCTGCCTTCTTGGTACATATTACTGTAAATCAATAAGAGGGAAGAGTTTTGGGGGGAGGGAGCACGGCTGGGATTAAACTACACATCACAAAGTCAGGACCATAATTATTCGCTGCAGATTTGTCTCAAGTTCACTGTATACGACCTTGGCCAAGTCATCTGGTCAATATGCAAGAATAGGATAACACCCTCCCTTTTCCTCCAGAAATTATTTTTTACCTGGATTTCTTAAATGTTACCTATAGACTAAGCCTTAAACATCTCTTCTGTAAAAACTGTTGTTCTTACAGTCTTGCAGGCCAGACACAAGGTTTATGTATGATCTAGAGCAAGGATTTCACCCCAGATGGTTCATCTTATCCTTGACTCTCAACATGCTTTGGGTGCCAGCTATTCAATTCTAAATTGATTTCTGCTCAGGAACTGACAGTGCAGGTGATTTTAACTGGAGTCCATCATGGGTATGAGGTATGGTTGCTTCCCCCAGCACCTATGAATTACTGACAATTAATGAGACAGCCCAGGTGTACAGGGCTTCAGGGGTAGTAGTGGCAAAAGCCTCATCAAGGAGACACTCTTGGCCCTTCTGCCTATCTATATGTTTTGGGACAAGTCACTTCACTCTTTTAGATTCCAGTTTCCTCATTTACAATGAAGAATTTAGTTGAGCGTATCTCTAAGACTCTAACTTTACTGTTTGAGTCGTGCACAGAATACACCAAAATACTAACTTCATATACAGTGTATGATTTTGGTTTTTTTTTCTATAGGAGTTTGTACATGACCACTCTTCTGCATAAGAACTGACTAATAATAATAAATATCTTCCAATGTTAAAGAATAAATGACCTAAATGAAATATCTGAGGATCCTAGAAAGAAAGATCTCAAGACCTAAAAATATTGCAATTGATCAAACTGTGGCAATATTTATGAAATTAAACTACATAGCACGATCATTTACCTTTTAAAATCAGGTAAGAAGTGTTGGCAAAATTATTAACTTCGAATCACTCTGATTGGCCATCCATTTATAGGAAGGAGACGGGATACAAATGGTGGCGGGAGATGATGATGTTTCCAAGGCTATGTCTGATGTCAATAAAGTTTGTACATCACTGGCATCAGAAATATCTGGAGAGTTTTGTTAAAAAAGAATGTGGATTTGGGGTTTCATCCTAGACCCATTTAATCAGATTCTCTGAGGAAGGGATACTAGAATATGCATTTTAACAAGTGCTTTAGGCTATTCTTGTTTACACCAAGGTTTGAGAACCACAGGAAAATGGGAGCTAATGTTCCAAGTGCCTACAGCTTGGGGGGCTTCCTGGGAGTAATAGATGTTTGAGTTTCAGGGAAGCAGCTAACTGGGAAGAAGTAAGAAGCGGTTGTTTCTTTTAGAAACATCGATGCCCTCAGACATAGTGGTTGTTTGGCTCATAAAACAACTTGGGTGGGCTTGGTGGGGATGCTGGGGCTACTTCATCGTGGCTCCTTCCCCATTCAACTTATAAGATGCTCCTATTTTTTTTAAACCTTGTTTCAGCACAGCTACCTTAAAAGACCAAGGGAGGGGGGAAAATCTGCCTAAATTTGTTGAACTGTGGCTGTTCTGCTTGCCAGGGTGGAAGCTTGTCTACTTCATAAGGTTTGGAAGGGAATGAGTTAACATGAACGGCACTCAGAGTAGGGGCTGGCACTTAATGAGTGCTCAGTATTATTAGCTATTTTTATAACATAACAGAGCCAGATCCCAAGAGAATCCATACATGGTAGGGAATTCTGACTTACATTAATGATTCTAAACTTTTAAGGAGTTATAACATCCTTTAAAAAGAATTATTAATTTTACGATCCTTTGCATTTAAAAGTATGATAGAGCATAACAGTATTCTTAAATCAAAGAGATTCTTACTTATTTCACTTTGAAAAGTTCAATTAACCAAAGTCATAAAAGGACATTAGAAAGCTTCTGGTTTAAGCCATCTTACTGGTGGCTGTAAGGCAGGTGTCTGCCTGAACAATGTATATGCTGCTAGCTCTCTAATCTGTCCCCCTTCTATGCACTCTTCCGTCTTGCTCTTTTAGAATTCAAAGAGAAATACTGTTTCTTTATGTGCTAACTCTTCTGCCATCACTGAGGACCTTTGATAAGCTTTTGTCTTGAGTTGTGATATTTATTTACCCAAGTAAATATAAAAACCACACTCACTCACATATACACACTTGCTTCATGGGTTCACGTGAAAAGAATCCTTTTTGGCTTCCAAGTGCAGTTACAGAGATAAGGGAATTGCTGTTGTTTGAATGATTAATAATCAGGTAGGAGATGAGTTGAAAAAATTGAAAAAGGGAAAAACATGAAATTTGTGCCCATAAAAGTTGTCCCTGAAGAGAGTGAAAAAGAAATGGAGACAGTGACATGACCTATTTTTAGAAGAGGAGGAAACAGTGGAGAGTAAAAAGCTCAAGAGGACCCGCGTTGGCAGGATCAGAGGACCTATTTCCAGTCATTTTTATCCCCAGCTACAAATCAGAATCAGCAGGACAACTTTTGAAATGACTGACTTGCTAGCCCACCCCGAGTTTCTGCTTAATTGATCTGACATGTGGTGGGAGCAGCTCCCCCAACCCGATGGGGATCCACTCACAACCCTGGTTTCTTCATCCCTGTAAAGAGGACAGTGACACCTCCCCTGGATTAACTGAGGTAATGATGTCCGCGACGGCTCTGATACATAGATTAAAAGAAAAAAAGCAACCATTTTTGTTATCAAACAACAAATTAATTATATTTCATTTTTACATGCTAACTTGAAGTTTGCACTTGGCAGAGGTACCCCTGGGGCTTGGTTTTCCTATTATGTATCTGAAATCCTGCTATTTTAAGTTCAAAGAAAGAGATTAATTCTAATTAAAAGAGAAAAATAATGGGGGTTTATTTTCCAGGGAACACAAAGCAGAGAAAAGAAAAAGCACAAACCAACAATGCTATTTGATCTGCTTTCCAAACTGTGATTTGATACATGTTCTCAAAAGAAAATGATAATATTCTACTCTTAAACACACCTAGAATAGGATTATTTTGCAGCGCAATGTTCACAAATGCCCAAGAGAGATCCAAGGGGTGTTGACAAGGACTAGATAACTGCCACATTTGAAAATGGACAAAAGGTTCAAAGAAAATATCAAGAAGCTTGATCATGTTCAACCCCAACTGTAACTACACAGTGGTAGAGCAGCTGATCATTTGGAAAAAAAAAAAAATGAATAAAACTGTTCTATATAGAAACATTGCCTGACTCCTTTAGCAAAGTCTAATATATTGACATGGATCTGAAACAGATTAAGAAGGAGCTATTTTCATGAAAGACTCTTCATTCTTTAAGACCAATAATGGAGATCATTGACTGATAAAGAAACTGTTTTAGTTCCTGGTTTCTCCTGGCATTACGTTTTTCCTGTCTTTATAGTACTTAAAAATGGGCTTGAATAAATGTACTTTTTAAAATAGCATGAAGTTTTTGATATTTTCAATTTTGAGCCATGATTTTGTTACTTTTATCATAGCTCTTTATTTTAATAATGCCAAATCTATGAGGGTAAAAAGTTGGTAAGACTTGGCCAAGCAATAATCGCTTAATTTTTAAGAGGAAAAAGGCAAGGGTAGATTTAAGGCTAAAACAAATAGCTGGATGAATTGTCATTTTACGCAGCCAGATTGTTTGTTATTATATAGATACAACTGAAACTCCCTTCTTGCCCCAAACTTAGGGTTGCCCTGCACAGAACAGTGTCCTCTGGTTCACTTCTCCTCCCTTCCCAATAACCTCTCTCTTTCTCTCTCTCAACCTTCTTGCATTTGAAGCCTGTTTCTTTCTTCTATGCTTTGTTCTATTTTTGGAACAAAAATAGAATCTGAATCTTCTCAACTTCTCTTCCCTTCTTTCCTACTTTAGAGATGGTTAAACTTCCAACCATGTCTTGCTAGAATCAGAGATAGCTGAGCAGGATCAGATAGAAAAGCTGTACTATAACTTGGAAAAAAAATAAGGAAAAGAGATAAATAAGGCTCACTCGCGGTAGCCTTAATGGGTTATGAAGGAACTTCCTTGTCAGATGGATTATATTGATATGATCCTAAGTCTATGGATCTAGACAATACACTGAAGATACGGACACGCACATTTACCCTGTGGGTGTCTACCCAGTTATTTATTGCACACAGACAACCTCTTTTCAAAACGGTTGCTTTGTGCATTATAAGTTCAGAAAAACAGGAAAACTATTAAAAGCAGGCAAATGGAGGCAACTCGATAAACAGAAAAGGTCACGGCATACAACCCCAATCTGGCACAGGAGGCAGCGGGTGATGTTTGAGGGCAGGTGAGACTTATAGGGACTTTTAAAAAATTCTGATAGCTCACCCATTTTGGCTCCCACCTTGCTGCGATTTGGTGTGAAATTTCCCCCATTAACTCATTCCTATGGATTAATCATATGTTAAAAAAAAGCATATGTGTCTGTCAAAAGTTTGAAAAGTCCTCAAACTCCTTGACCCAGTAATTCTACTTCTGGGGATTTAGAAATAATTTTACCAATGTGCAAGTTTATATAAGGAATTAGTAAGAGATTAGTCCAAGTAGAATTTTTACATTAGAGAAAAATTAGAAACAATTTAATTGTCCATTATTTTTGATAAAATAAATTGCAACTTCATATAATATTGTGCAGCTGTTAAAATCATGATGTACAGGTACACTAATAAAAATGTTCATGACACTCTGCTAAGTGAGAGGCAGGTTAGTTAACTATGCCTAGTATCAGTCCATGAAAAAGTGTGGGTAAATATTTGGTATATATCTGTATACACACTTCTGTGCAATTTATATAAATGCCCCAGGATTTTAAAATTTGGAAGGTAGACACAAGAATGCAAATGGATGGCCAGATTGCAGGATTTCTTTTTCACTGTTTGTTTATTAATGTTTCCTATTTGATTTACAAAGAGTATGTATCCTATTTGATTTACAAAGAGTATGTGTTATCGAAAGGCTAATAAATATATATTAAACATAGACTGATAAAAATAACAGGGTTTGTCTAGGAATGAATGGAGGGTTGAATTTCAGCCTTTTTCTGGTCCTTTTGGGTATGTCATTAGTCATGGTTATGCTAGATTAATCCTTAGATAGAAGGCATGCTATATATTACATATAGAGTAGGCACATCTCTGTATGTGTGGAGGGTGAGGAGGGTGGGGAGGGGGGAATGGAAGAGGAGAAATCCTGGTCATCAGGGGCTAATCTGGAGTCTAGGGTCAGGAGGGTGTCCAGGACAGACCACAAAGTACAACAAGAATCCTATAAAACAACTTCACCCATGATGAAAGTTTGCCCAACTCCATTTGTTAAGGGAGGATGGATCTGTGTCTTCGTTTCCTTCCAACCACTCCCGTCAGGGAACGATGTATTGCGGAGCAGCAGCACCAAATCCTCTCTTAATGTTATGCTTTGTGTTACCGTTATATTTTATTTGCTAACAGTATGTTTTACTGACTTCAACCACAAAATTGCTTCACATATTCACTTAACCTGACAAATACATTTTACAAGCCTGTTACGAGATTCATGTCCTTGAGATGTCTGGGAAGGGGAGATAATGCCCAAGTCTTTTATCATTTGTACTCCGGCTCTTACTAGATATGTAATTTGTAATGCAAAGACCAGAAAATAAAGGCGTGGAGCTCTACCCAAGCTGCTAAGAATATGCAATGAGGCTGAGCCCTTATGTAAACGTTGCTCCTTGTCTCTCTCACACGCACCTAGCATGGCTCCTCGTAGATAATAAACATCTTTTGACAAATATCTCTTATTTTTACAGAGTTTTATAATTTTCAGAGCACTTCCATGGATGTCATACTATTTGCTGTTCCTGACAATTCTGAGGTGGGAGGTGGTTGGGAACTGCTACCCTCAGTCCTATTTTTTCAGGGAAAGAAAGTGAAGCTCGTTAGGGGTCAGAAGAGATGTGAATGCAGGTGGTGGGATTAGAACCCACATCCTGTGATTCCTGGTGTTCAGGTTCTCACGCTGCTGGCTCATTTCCAGGATCCTTCGTCAACTTGCCAGATAATACCCCCCATGCTCTGAACCTGTTAACACATTTATATTACCTAACTCCCAGGGCTGCTGTGGGTTTCAAAGAGATAAATTATACAAACACACTTTTTAAACAAGGAAGCTATGCATATGTAGTTAGTATTGAAGTGATTTTTGTGTTAGATGCACATATTCTGCCCTCATGAAACCTTCATTAATCACGGGTGCCTTAATGTGATCATTTGTTGGCTATTCCAAAGGCATAAATGACCCAGAATATTTAGATTGGGGGAGAAAGGGTGTTGGGGAGAAAAATCCAGGGCACTGGGGTGCTCTCTGTTGAGAACAGATGTAGGGGTGACACGAGACTACCAGCTGCCAGAGAGAGAAGGAAAAATAATTCAAAGGCATTATTTGAAGTAGGAAGAAAGAAAAAGAAAAAGTAACACATTCACAGTTTCTAAGACTAGACCTGCCTGGGTAAGTCTGTGGGGGTGTGAGGTGTGGTAAGAACCAGAGGTTTGAAGTGTAATTTGCCAAAGATTAGTGGTGCAAACAGTCAAACCTCCCTATTAAAATACTCCCCCACCCAACACGAGCACTTTCTATTCCATGACTCCACGATCTGGTTTTATTTCTTCTTAACAATGTTCATTTTCTTTGCTATCTGAAAGTTCATATTTTTGTAAAGAACCAGTTTTAGTCTTACTACATGGGATTAGACATACCATCATCTTGTTTATCCCTTTACCTCTGCCATGCAGAACGGTGCCTAGTACGTAATGGGTGCTCATTAAATATGTGCAGTGAATGAATGAAAAGAAGTGCAGTCTGGTGGTGAAGCCTGTGTTTTGGTCACTCGATCATACTACTTCCTTTTTAAAAATTTTTAAAAAATGGTATGCATCTCTTTTTTTTCTCTTCCTTCCTTCCTTCCTTCCTTCCTTCCTTCCTTCCTTCCTTCCTTCCTTCCTTCCTTCCTTCCTCTCTCTCTCTTTTTCTTTCCTTCTTTCTTTCTGTTTTTTTTTTACAGAGTCTCCCTCTGTCGCCTAGGCTGGAGTGCAGTGGTGCGATCATAGCTCACAGCATCCTCCAACTCTGGGGCTCAAGTGAGCCTCCTGCCGTGGCCGGGATTACAAGCATGAGCCACTGCACCTGCCTCATCTGCTTTTTAATACTTTTATGACTTGTGTAGAGGAAAAACCACTTTAATATTTGATAATCAAGATGTCACATTGCTTCAGAGACTCATTTTGGGATTCCTAGTTAGCTATTGGCATTTTCACAGTACAGTTTTTCATTCTGAATATTTCTTGTCACTAATGTGCCACTGTAGACTCAGTTCAAGTGTAGAAGCTATAGAAGATAGGGCTTATTTCTTCCCCTCAGGACAAGAACACTTGATATGGCAGAAGTTATTGGAGTCAGGCTCTTCTATGTGGTTTGTCCTCTTTCTCCCTAAAACACAGACTAAAGGGCAGGCAGCACCTCCAGCGACTTCCAGTGCCGACTCCCCTTGAGCAACCTGAGCTGCTGTCCTCTAGTTTGACAAGTGGGGTAGTTTTGGGGCTCTGGTTTGCCATATTTCAGCTATCTGAAGCCTCACCACATAGAATTTTTCAGAGAAGGACATTTTTATGATCGTTTTGCACATCTGTGCTTAGTTGTTATTTTGCAACTGTAACTCAGGATTGACAGACTGTGATTAATCCTCCGCTGGGCCCATTTGTGGGCCCCAGTGGGGATTATTTTAGTTTGGAGCCATAGTAAGATTTGCTTGTTTGTCTCCACCCATGATTTTTTACAGTGATAACCTAATAATAGCTTGCAATTTACGGAGGGCCATGCCAAAAAGCCCCCTGGGCTCCAGAGGGGCTGGCAGGGCCTGGGGGGAGCACAACAAATAATTTCCTGATTGTAAATAATAGAACCCAAATAAGCCATGTCCTCCTTGTCCAGGAAATATAGGATTTATATGTGCTGAGCTAAACAAAGGTTATCAAATACGGTCACTAACAGAGTTAGTGATTTTGGATCACATGCTGGAAAAGGTGGCTGAACAATGCAAGGCATTTTATGGATTTCAATCCTTTTCTGGAATGAAGCACAGTATAAACAAGTAATATAGAGCTTATGTTTCATTCCTGAGAAAAGGCAGGATGTGAGGTCTGTGTGCTGAGGAGCGATGATGGCATTCCAGTTGGCATTATGCATAAATGCCAAGCACCATGATTTCATATCTATAATATGCACTATCCCAAACAGACAGTACAATTCTTTTACGGCCACACGTAAAATTTGCCTTTTAAATTGAGTTAGCATTTTATTTGCCCTCTCTTCTAAAAACACCAGTGGCTTAAATTCATTTTGTTGTCCATGCAGGGCCCATGACATGGTAATTAAGTTATGCCCATATTTTTCTTCTTTCGAATTTAGGAACAATGTGTCATTCTTGTCCAGGGAGCACATAGCCTCTGATCAATAGGCCTTGATCTCTGCACTTTCTTCCTAATGGCTGCGATGGATTTGCATTGATCCAGGGGCCAACAGCCAGCATCTACAGGGTGACTCCCTGGGATCACGGATGAGAGTAAGAAGCTAAATTTGAGAGCTGCCTCCTTAGCATTGTGTTGTGATCAACTGACTGAATTGGTCAAGGCCATTTAGCATTTATATATCATTAAACATGTGATATTACCCTAAGATTCTAAGTGCTCATTCTAAGCGTTGTTGTGTGATTTTCGCACCCAGTAATTTGTAATGTGTGAACCGAGATTACTCTTGAGGGGAGGGAAGTGAGATTGTTTTTAAAATGGTGTACAAATCCATATATGCACAAAGCAATGAAGATCAAAAAATATATGTAGTTTATAAATGTCTATAGAGATTTTGTGATGAGTAAAATAATTTTAAAATCTTACAGAATCCATGGTAAGTTTTGACATGTATTATGAGAGTAAGTACAAGTACTACCACATAAAGAATTCATGATATTTTTATATACAAATTAGTCCTTGTGAAAGATTGAGAAAAGACAAATCTATTGAGTCAGAAAGTCCATGAGCGCTTGCCCGGGGCTGGAGTAGAAACGGGGATTACCTGTAAATGGCCACGAGGGATTTTATTGGGGTGATGAAATGTTCTCAAACTGGATTAGGGTAATGGCACCAAGACTCTGTGAATTTACTAAAAATCATTGAATTGTATATACTTTAAATGGGAGATTTTTAAAGTTATGTAAATTATGCCTCAATAAAGCTGTTAAAAGACGCAGACTGAGGCTACATTTAAAAGAAAAGAAAAAAAAACAAAATGAAACAGTGGTCCTTGAAAGGTTTCATTGTCATTACCTTATTTTCAACTGTGAAAAGGGAGAAATGAAAGTCATCACTCTTGTTAGTCTGCATGGAGCAAAAAGGCCTAATGCTTTTGCTAAGCTTGATGCTCACTCCCTTTGGAATACTCCCTGACACTAAAAAGAATGAGAAATTTACATTCATTCACATCGCACATGAATAACACCAACCCTTCAAACAGAAAACACACACACAAACACACACCTATACAGCATGATGTTTCTGCCAAGTGTCCTTGCTTTGGCTGACGTTGAGTATGTGAGAAGGCCTCGATAGAATAGGATGAAACATTTTTAGCTCTCTTCTCTTATCCTGTGACTTTCATGGGGCTGAGTGAAGCTGGCTGCTGTGGGGTTGGGGGCACTCATCCAAAGACTCTGCAGGACTTCAGATAGAGCATGACACATGCCGAGCACCCTGCTCCCTGGACCACCTCCTGATTGGTGACATCATTGTTATCATCCTGGTCCCTCTCCAGCCTTGTACTTGATGCCAGGTGCCCGTGCAGTCCTGCCCGTTGAGAAAAATAAATCAAGGAGTATAACTGCCAACAAAAAATCTTAAAAGTATTTAATACAAACTCTTCTTTTGAGTAGAAAGAATAAAGGATGCAAATAGTTTTGAAATGGATCTTTCCCAGGGTCTTACAAATGCTCTGCACGTAGCCTATTCCCCAGTGTTTTTTAGCATAGGATAACAGGCAGTCATGGTGCCATTTATAGAGCAAATCTTGTGAAATCTGGTGCCTAGCCTTCCTTTGTTTCACTTTCTCCTCGTAAATTTTTGCTTTTATAGGCTTCCTTCAACTCTAATCACATCGCCTATTCGTGGGAAAGTGTGTTGGAAAGTACGGAAAATTTTACCTACAGACAGCTCCTTGCTGCAGTGAGGTTAAAATAAGGTCCCATGGAAAGTCATCTGAGCTATTAGGGCTGTCCAGTGCTGCTCCCTGGTCAGTGCCATTGGGTGGCCTTGCCTCTTGATCTGACTACAAATCTGAGGGTCCATTTTCAGCAGTCTCCAACTTTCTTGGTAGTAAAGAAAATGGTCACTTATTAGAGTATCTGAAAACATAGTATGCCTGCCTTTAGGATCCTCTTGGGGGAACTGACACCATAGCCATTGGGAAATATTGGCTCAGGGTAAAGAAATTCTATTTGCATTTCCATTTAAGCTGAAATGTTAATCGGCCAATTAAGTATGTATACACGCTAGTGATGGCACTTCTTGTCTGATGTGAAATGCCGGCGTTCAGAGGACAAAGCTCGTAGACAGAGAGTAAAATTGCAGGAGACAGAAGGGCATTTGGGGGTGTCCACCTCACTGGAATTCCTAAAATAGGGTAATAAGGAAGATAGGCTGAGAATTCACTTGGTTTTCTACTTTTCATTGCTATAATATAGCTGAGCTAAGTATCTCAGGAGGCCTAACCTGTTTATTAGTACATTGAAATAGAAGGAAAAAGAGATCTAACATTTTTTCAGTGTCTGCTATATGCCAGGTTCTGTGCTGGGTACTTTATAAATACACTCTCATTTGATCCTCACTACAACTCTTGTGACATAGAGTTTCGTGTTCCCATTATTAAGGTTAAGAAACTAAGGTTTAAAGGGGTTAAGTGATTTGCCTCGGGAGTGTCATACATCTAGTAAGTGGAGGAGGGAGGGCTGGCTTTGAACTCAGGTCTGCCTGACTCTAAAGCTCATATTCTCTGATACACCCTTGGTGTGTAGTCATTGCACTAGGAGAAGACTTGGCATAATTTTCCTGAGACTGAGACTGTTAACTGTCAATCTGTGAGCTCTGCACCGAGAACACCAAACCTATTTGAAGTGAGATGGGATGAGAGGAAATGCCTGAGTTAGTCAAATTCCCTGCTGTTTTTCAAGGGAGCTCAGATGACTCTGAGAATTCAGAATGACGGGGTCTAATTTCCCACTGGGAAGAGTGTTTGTTTTGAGTGGGTATGTTGGTGTTCCCTCCTGACGGCATCTTTGTGGTTATGCGAGGAGTAGACTGAGCGTGTTTTCTGATGAAGCCTCGGACGGCAACCTCTAGTGATCCTGCAGCCTCCTACTTCTGCTCAGAGACCTAGAACACTGGAACTTGATTGCTAAAGCTGCCTGCAAACCTCTGCAGAACGAGACTGCTACGAGAGTGTCCTCAGTATGCCCTTCCCGGGCCCCACCGACCGGTGCCTGGGTGGCTGTGTGTCACAGGCAGTTTGGCGTAGCCCAGGACGACTAAATCTCCCTTTTGTTCACATTCATTGGCAGCACATGGCGGTGCCTACGAGCATTACCTTAGGATTCTAGTTCTTTGCCAGCTAGGTCAGAGCTGAACATCTTTAAAAGAATTTCTAGTTGTCTTAGTGTTTAAATTTTTACATATAGGAAATGCTAAGAGTTTATGGGTATAGAATTAGATCTTTATTCATTTATGACATTTTTTGAAGCATGGACTCTACCAGGTGTTTGTGATATCACTGGAATAGTGATAGTGCCTGACCTCAAGTAACTTAAATATAATCCCACTGTTACATGCTTTAAAAGTGGGAAATACTAAAACTGAGGCAAAGAGAGAAATTAGTAATTTCAAAAAACTGTAAAGTGTATGGGAAAGAGTGTATGCAATATTTTAAAAACAAAACCAAGGTGGCATGATAGAGTAGCTAAGTACCAGATTATAAAAATGAGAGATAATATGGGTTCCACAATTTATCAACCATATAAACTTTGGCTAAATGTGGACAAATCACTTATTCTTTGTGAGCCTTAATTTCCTCACGTAACATGAGGACACTGATGCTTACTATCTTATAAGCTATTCTGTGGCTTTTGGACAGGGCTAGCACTGTTGCATCCATGGACGTGGTACCCCACACATCTGCAGGAGTGTCATTCAGATTAGGGGGCCGCCTTGAGATTGCAGTATGCAACCATACAAGTTAGTCTAGGTTCCACTGATAAATAAAGCAACAGGACGCAGCAAATTGTAAAGCACTTGCTGCTTAAGTATACTGCAGAATATCTTAGTTTTGGGAATTATCAGAATCTAGGAAATTAAAAACTGAAAAATTTAAACCATCAATAGCTAAAAATTTTTTCTATTACAAAAATAATATAATGTTTTCTAGCATAGTGTTAAACAAATAGGAAAAAGAAATCTCATTTTCAGGAGAAGAACCTAAAGGACCAAACAATAAAGGTTGAAAGGAGGCAAAATCACTTCATATCACTTAATGATATAACTTAAATAAGATAATAGGTAATGTATATACAGTGCTTATGTCTAGCACACAGTGCAGCTTTGTGGTAAATTTAAAAAATTTCTTCCTTGCCCCAAATGTTTCCCATTTATTCTCATAGTTTATGTTCCTTTTCACATTTTTTAAAGTTGATCTCAGTGTAAATAATGATAATTCCTTTCTGCATTTTATACCAATTTTGAGTTGACAAAGTTCTCTGAGATCCATGGTATTACTTAATCCTCTCATCAACTTTGTTTGGATTGCTATGTATTATTATGCCTATTTTACAGGCAAAAACACTGAGGCTCAGAGAGTCAAGAAGTTGATTAAAGCCATACAGAAAGCAATGATTAGAAGTCCAGGTTCCTGAATAGAGTTCTAAAGCTCTTGTTCCTATGCTCCCATGGTACATATTAATTAACACTGCACTGAGAGAACATACTAAACAACCAGTATATTCAGTTTTATATCAAATTCTTCCTATGGTATTTAGAAGTTTGAAAGTATTGTAACTTAAAAATGACATAGATTTTCCCTAAAATAGGTTTTTTTTAAAAAAAAATTTTCTGTATTCAAAATGGGGGAAAACTCCCTCAAATTATCTATTTCTTTTTCCTTCATGCCTTAAAATTTCTAGAGGGAAATAATTCCTACTTGACAGAATTCAAAGGATAAAAGGATATTCAAAACATGGGAAGGAAGCAGAAAATCTTACACTGCCAGGGGCCCAGGGCCAGGCTAGCATACTTCATGTTTAAGCTTTTCTGGCTCAGGAATGAGCAGCTGGCAAAGGGAGCTGAAGGGGCAGTAGGCAAACATCAGGCACAAACACAATCTAGATGTGTGGAGGAAGAGCAAGGCAAGACTTACACAAAAATATCCCCAACTCACCAACATCTAGGTGTTTTCCCTGTCATTAAAGAAGAATACTTACATCTATTTGAACCCAATAGGAGTAAGAATGAAAAGGAAAACCCATATTGTGAATCTGGGATATAAGCTGGAATTTCCTGGCCCAATATACTCAAAGGTTTAGGCAAGTAAATAACTGTGAGCTAAAAGTATGTGCAATCGCCAGGTGGTCCCTAGAACAAAAAAGGCTGGGTTCCAAATGCTCCTTCTTACATTTTTTCCCTTGAATTTTGACCCTGTTTTTCCTTAAAAACAATATGATATAACATAGTTATGGACCCATGTCAGGCTACTGCAAAATGCCTATTTTGCACTCTACAAAGTGTACTCAAAGTTTTAAAAGTACTGGCTTGAAGTCTGGGTCTTAGAAATTGGGGTCATAGGAAGAGAAAGAATGAAGAAGAGACCAAAAAGTATCTTGCTACTCGTCGCAGTTCCCATCACAGCCAAAATTATGAAAGAGGAAACCTGTTTCTGCACTGAGGTCCTCAGTGGCCTGAAGTTAATTTTTGCCCCTTCTCACTATAATAACCTTCTTAGATATGTCCTATTCTTCAAGAATAAGCCACACTATAAAAATATCTACTATTTATCTCCCTTGATAATCATAACTTTAATCTTAGTTTTCTCTAGAATATATTAGGAAGAGAGCAATCTGATTGAACCGACTCATACTAATGTGTAAACAACTGATCTGTACATTACTTATACATACAACACACACACACACACACATGCACACACAGAAAATTGCATTACTTATGTGATAGCTAAGCACCATTCTAAGAGCTGGTGATATGATATAGAGAAAAAAAGAACAAGATTTCTGCCCCCATGAAGCTTACATTTTAGTGGGGAGAATTAGATAATAATAACATTTAAAAATAAATAAAACAAAACAAAAATCCAAAAAGTAATGAATACAGAAAACAGAGTGAGGTAATACAGGCTAATTGGGCAACCACTTCACATTTGGTGGTTAGAAAAGGCCTCTTTGAAGATATAATTTAAGATGAGATATGATTGAAGATCAAGAGCCAGTTTTGTGTAAATGAAGGGAGAAGCATTTCAGATAGCTAGTGCAGCCCTGAGAAAGGAGTGACCTTGGTGCATGCAGGACAGAAAATAGGCCCGTGGGCCCAAAGACCAGAGGGCAAGGAGAAGAATGGAATGAAAGATAGGCAGGGACCAAACCACATAGGTATCTGAAAGTCAGAGTGATGCTTTGGAGTTTATCCCAATCGAAATAAGCCATTGGAAGACTGTGGTCTCGTTTACATCTTAAAATGATCTCTAGCAGAAGCAGGGAGACTGACAGTAAGCTACTGCAGGGGTCTAGGTGACAGAGAATGAATGGCTGTGCAGACTAGGATGGTGGCGGTGGAAAGAGAGCTAAGTGGGCCTGATCAAGACATACTTTAGAGGAAAGATTTGCAGGACTTATAAATGGATTGAGTAGGGGAAGGAGGAAGAAGGAACCAAGGATACCAGGGTGGATGATGACACTGTATTCCTAAGAAAGGCAAGATCTGGAAAGAATGGGTTTGGTTGAAGGATAAGGCCCTTGGGCAGTAGGAATCAACAGTTCTGTTTTGGATATAGTAATTCCGAGCTGCAAATGACACATCTAGGATCAACACAGGGAAGGCAGTTGGTATATGAAGCTAGCCCTCAGGGGAAAGTTGAGGCTCGAGCTATACATTTAGCAATCATTGGCATATAGGTGACATTTAAGCCATGGAGACTGATGTCCAGGAAGTAAATATGGACCAGGAAGGAAAGAGGGATGGAGACCAGTCTCCAGCTTACTCCGACATTTAAAGGTGGGAAGGGACTGTTGGAGAAGCTTGTTCCTTCAGACAGACAGGTCTGAAGAATTGCGATTCAGGAAAAGAAGGCCCTTCCTGTACTCATAGATATGGGTCTTCAAGCTCTTGTAGGCACCTGAGGTTTGGGGTGGGTGATGACCTTTATGAGTCCTTCTCTGCCGGTAGATCATAATGAGCATTTGATACCCGCTGGTATGAGGAAGAGGCTCTGTCTCACTCAAAACATCTTAAGCTTTTTCACATACATTGTGAACAGTATGGTAAAAAATACTTTTAATGAGATATGCAGATATTAAATCCTGCCTTGAGGCAGGAGGGACTAGCAGGGAGGAAAGATTTCAATACCCATCTGGCCATCACAGTCTAAGAAGCTACGACTCTTACGCAGAAAGAGACAGCAGTACATCAGACGCTAGGCAGGAGCCCAGCTATTTTAGGAAAAGTGCCAAGACGTCAGCCTAGAGAAGAAGCTGGGCCCCAGGACCAATGCTGATTAATGGTAGGCTATACGTGAAGAGAATTAGTTTTCTTTAGTCTTCATCTGCCTGTGGCAAGTGGGCTTTGTCATCTAGAAACAATAGCATCTTTTTTTTTTTAGAAATCAAGGGATATAATAACACACTGCTCTGAATCAGCAGGGTTGAAGAACAAATATTATGTTCATCCAGCATCTTGTTTAATTTTCACAGCTTTTTTTGGGAAAAAATGGCTATTGATATAGATATGATTACCCGAGATTACCTGTGAATATATTGTTTGGGGAACATGCTGCACAGTTAATATAGCAAATTATGGAATTCTCCCAGTAATAGAGCAAAGTAATCTGTGTCCCCATGGGAAGCGTTTCTAGCAGTGTAGGGAAACCATTTCAAAAACTAATGATTCTGTTATATTCTTCCCAAACAGATTTTCTTACTTCTCAGTGTCTCCACCTGGGTTCTGAGTTAGTTTTAAGTGGCAGAACAAGTGACTCCCCTAACATTAAGGTTTGCTATAATCCACATTTCATGTTATAGGAAAAAATAAACTTTAATCATATGGCTACCAAACTTTTCAAGGGTTTATTAAAGCACGAGATGCACAGAGCCGTTTTCAAAGACTGGCATTCAGAAAAAGGAGTCTGTTTGTGGGTATTGGAGAAGAGGCATTGGGGACTAAAAACACATTTTCAGAAACGAGAAATTTGATCTCGTAAGAGAATTTCCTACATCAAATGAGGATTTAATGTAGGAAAAGTATTTTTTATCTTTTTGAAAATAAGAAATGCCTTTGGTGGGATAAACTGCTGCTTTCTCAGAATGGCAGGCTGCTTGTGGATAACTGTCATAAGAGACCTAATTTTGCCTTTATTATCATAATTTGCACATTTTCTCCTTAGGGGTTAAACTCACGGCCAACAGTGTGTGCTAACTTGAACACCACTGGATGCAGTGACTTAAACCTTAGGGGAAGTGGCCCCCAAAACATATTTTCCTGTAATAACCACATCTCAAATAGAAGCAATGGACAGCCATGATGTTTAGTTCCTTTGGTTTTATATATATTCTCTAAACAAAACAACTTAAGATATGAATATTTTAAGCATTTCCTCCTATCTGGTAAATTTCTGGTAATTTCTGGAAAAAATTCAGAGTAAAGACCAAATATGGAACTGTTGGAACACAGCTGGGGTTGAGAGGGAGTCTGCTCTCCTCTGAGGACCAACAGTGAACTTGACATCTTCAAATAGTCTGCTTGCTAAGGCTGGAGGATGGGTGCTCTCGGAGTCTCCTGGCCCCTCCAATACCTCGGTTGGACACCAAAACCACGTGGGGTCTCTAACTCAGGACCCCCTAGTGGTTAATCAGTTGGGTAATACCATGTGTTATGGTTGGCCAGTATGAGTCTGGACACTTCCTTCACGGTCACTCAGGGTTACTCAGGGTAAACGTGGATGAAATATCCAGATTTATACTGGTCATATCATCCTAAATTATTCAACATAAACAATAATGGTAAGAGCTACTATTTTATTAAATTCCTCCTTTGTCCCAGATGCTTTACTAGATGCACCATTTATAGGTATTTTCTCCAATCTTTACCACGATTCCTCATGTTCTGAAGAAGAACAACTTGTGAATTTCAGTGGAAAGAAACACATGATTTAAACTGTAGTTGTTTTCAGCCTCAAACCAAGAGCCAAATCTGCCAGCAATGGCAAGTTTTCCTGGAAATCATGGTGTCCATCTGAGGATGGTGGTGAGGCGAGGGCAGTGGACAGTGAACAGCACCAGCATCAGAGCTACATTTGCTCCAAGTTCTGCCTTTTTTCAAGCCCACCTTAATGCTTGTCCTTGGCCTGCTGCTGCGCAGAGAATGCTAGTCTCATTGCTCAAAGTTAAGGCTGTATGTCTGTCAGGTAGCCAACTAGTGCTGGAGAGTAGATCCAGAATTTCACTTATAGAAGACTCTGGTATGCACCAGAGCCACTTGGGAGCTACATATTTCTGGGCCCTCCTCCTAGAACTTCCAAAGATTGATGATAGGTCTTAGGCTTTTGCATTTTTTAACCAGCTCCCAGGTAATGCTGATGCCCATCAAAGTTTGAAAATTACTGCTGTCAATATTATGTTTGGGGAGATGACGTCTTACTCAGGAATCTGAGTAAACATAATAAACTACTGTTGTAGCTTGGAAGAAAAATTCACCTTATAAGGAAATCATCAAGGGATGCCCATGAAATGTATACTTGGTCTGCTCACTTTTGTTTTTTTCCTGTCCTGATCAATGCCTATTTTCTATTTACTTCTATTAATATTTGGGTCAAGAGAATATTTTGTCAGATCTGCAATAAGTATGTTATCTCAGTTACCTAAATGAGTGTAAGTTTCATGGAAAGCATCGGAATTTTATAAATATATAAAGACAGAAATTTTGTTCTTAAAGATGATTCTGTATTTTTGTTTGTCTTTTTAAAGCGCTCATTGTAATAGGAAGCTGATCTGAAAATCTGTCCATCAAACCATCTGTTCTCTCCACGCAGGCCATGGACACCCCCTGGGAATGCTATCCAGTCATCACGCTGAGACTGACCAGCTCCCTAACTTGAGCAGTGCCATGACAATGTTCTGACACTGACATTATCTATATCTCTGGGCAGTCATCCTTCACAGGCCTGACTTGTTATCCCAGCCCTTGAAATTATAGCAAAGAAAGGTTCAGGAAGGCAAATGAGCTTCCGTTTCTGGGGGCAATATATGTAACCTAAACATTTGTACACCCATAGTATTCTGAAATAAAAAAAATAAAAGGAATTATATATGAACGTATTCTCTACCTGGCACTGAAGTTCCCAGTGCGACAAACACGACGGCAGTCACAGAATCTTTCAAGCCAATGGTGCAGCCAAAGTGGGAAGCCAGGTCTCCAATGAAAGCTGTCAGTAGGCCGATCATGAGGATGGACACGATGAAACACGCCCAGCCGTTCCAGTATTCTGTAGGGGGCACGAAGGCGAAGAGAACCTTCCAGAACACCGTCAGGAAGTGCATCACATAATCGAAACAGGAGGGCAGCTTTTCCTCCCCACATTCGTCATCATCGTCATCTTCCCCTAAAAAGAAAGGAATGAAGCACATTTCATCACAATCCGTGCTACCGAGGTCTTCCTCTCTCTCAATCTCTCTTTCCTGGGCCCGTCATCCCTCCATGCTGAGTGACAGGAGGCAGTGAGAGGTCGGTGGAGCTTAGAGTTTTCCAAGAGTGAATCACAAGTAACCAATTCATTATCAAGGCACTGAAATGCCTCCTCACTGTGGCTCATGGGCCAATGGCAAAAATTTAATCTCTACCCAGGCTGCTCACATGCAAACAACACACCTCTCCTACTTTCTTATCACCTTCGGTGAGATTTGTCACTTCAGAGAAATGAAAAGGATTTCTTCCAAAAGGTTGGAAAGCTCTGTGCCAGGCTGAGAAAGAAGCCTCTTTTGAAGAAGGACAATTATGGACAGAGTTCTGCCAGGGCTCTTTTCTTCCAGCTTGAAATCTAACTCTGGGGATTAATGGTTACATAATCACCTATAGGACAATGTTCAAACAAAGTCTGTAATCATAGTTCTGGGTCTTGCATATTTCATCAGCTTTACTTCCTGCAACTATTTCAAACTTAAACTTTGGAATTATTTGCCAAATAATTATATGCCCAAAATGAAATTATTTGCATTTTTTCACAAACCATAGCATTTTTCTCCTACTTTTGTCCTTTAGAACTAAATATGCTCATTCCTCCTGGTACTCTTAAAAAGAAAAGAAAGGAAGAGAAAAGAACTAAATATGCTCAGTATGTCCTAATCCTTCCATTCTTATCCTCCCTACTCATCCTTTAAAACTCACTTCCTCTGTGAAGCTCTCTCTGCCTCCTCCAAACAGTGCTGGGAACTCCTTCTTAGAGCTTCCACAGCCCCCAACACTTGTAATTCTCCATCAGTGGTTCTCAAAGTATGCTTCCTGCACGAGCAGTACAGGAAACTTGTTAGAAATGCAAATTCTCAGCCCCACTGAATCAGAAACTGGGGAGGGGGATGGGCAGCAATCTGGGCTTGAACAATCCCTCCACATGATTCTGACGCATGCTCGAGTTTGAGAACCACTCCGCCAAATTGTGTCCATGTATCTTTTCACTTCCTTCTCTTCTCCAGTTGACTGTGAGTGCTTCCAGGGCAGGGATTCCTTCATTGTTGTGTCCCTAGTGTTTGTTACCATCTCCAGTATGTGGACTAAAGTGGTTGAGCTTGTTCAATGAGGGAATGCATGCATACATTTACATAGCTACATAATGACATGATACATACACACAGATCACAATTTTGCCTATTAAGTTATACTACCAATGCACAAAGCTTGCCATTTAAAGAGAAATCAATAACATTATTCTAAAATGGAGATTTCATTTATAATGCGAAAATTATCCCCATTCACATTTTAAAATTAGGATATTGAATGTCAACTTTTCTTGAAGTGGAAGCAAATTCATGTGTTTTTTTCACCATTTTGGAAAGAAGAACATCCCCTTTAAGACTTTGATCACCCACTCCAACCTTGTCACCAGGGATCTATTTTGCTTGGTCCACCCAGTGTGGCTGTGACTTTCCAGCTGACTATGTGACCTGAGATGGCCAGCATGGGGCAAATATGTGCGCTCTTCCTGAGACCCTCTGTGGTGGTGAGGTCATCTGGTGCAGACCATGGTTGGAAAAACCCTCCCAAAGCACAGGAGATTTGAAGGAAAAGTGCCTCTCACAAAACACAAAAAGAAGAAATATCTGGATTTGTCATCTATGATTTTTATAGGAAGAGAGAAGAGGCAATGGCCTGGTCTTCCATGAGCATGAGGTCAGAATTATTATGCAAATTATGTGTGAGTTTTCTCCAGTGTTCATACCATAGGGTTATTCCATCTTTACAATATCAACCTTGCCTGAAAGCAGAAGATACTTTTTTTTTTTTTATTTTTTTTATTTTTTATTTTTTTTTATTTCAGCAAATTATGGGTGTACATATGTTTAGGTTACGTGTGTTGCCCTTGGTTCCCCCCACCCCCACCGAAGTCCGTGTTTCAAATATGTCCATCCTTCGGGTAGTGCGCATTGCACTCCTTGTGTATACAAATACCCGTCCCCTCCTCCCTCCTCCCCCCTCCTCCCGCCGCCCTTCCCGTGGTACAGATGATTAGGTTAGGTGTGTTGCCCTTGGTTCCCCCCCCACCGAAGTCCGTGTTTCAAATATGTCCATCCTTCGGGTAGTGCGCATTGCCCTCCTTGTGTATACAAATACCCCTCCCCTCCTCCCTCTTCCCCCCTCCACCCACCACCCTCCCCCTTCCCCAGCATCCAATAGATGTTGTTCTGATATGTGCATTTATGTGTTGATTAGTTAATACCAATTTGATGGTGAGTACAAATGGGTCCTGTTCTGCTGCTCTTGTGGTGCTCCACTTTGGATAATGGGCTTAAGTTTAATCCAGGAAAGTGTAAGAGGTACTAGATCACTGTCATTTCTTATGATTGAGTAATATTCCATTGTGAACATATACCAAATTTTGATAATCCACTCATGGATTGATGGGCACTTGTTATGAGCTGTATTGTGTCCTCCCCCCCATCCCAAACGCATATGTTGAAGCCTTACTCCCCAGAATGTAACCTTATTTATAGAGAGCATGTTTAAAAAGGTAATTAAGTTAAAATGAGGTTGTCGGGGCGAGCCCTAATCCAATATGCCTGGTGTCCTTATAAAAAGAGGAAATTGGGACACACAGAGAGACACCAGGAATGTGCGTGCACAGGGGACAGACCATGAGAGGACCCAGTGGGAAGACAGACATTTGCAAGCCAAGGAGAGAGGCCTTAGGAGAAACCAAGCCTGTCAACACCTTGATCTTGGACTTCCAGCATCCAGAATGACGAGAAAATAAACTTCTGTTGTTTAAGCCACCCAGTCTCTTTCCTTCTTTCACTTTTCTTCCCACTTCTTTTTTACCCTACACTTTAGCTCCAGGTAGAACCTAATGTGAGAGCTGCAATATTCCAGGCTTATTTAAGGAGAGAGGAAGAAGAGAACCACGTCAATTCTTCCCCAGCCTCCTCTCCTACCCACTCCCCATGCACGCACCCAGGAAAGTTCAGAAAAAGCACTAGAATTTCTAGTTATATTTATTTTGTATCAGATCCTTTTTAGTTTCTCTATTTGCGGACATTTCATAATTTCACAGGGCATATGATTAAAATAGTTTGGAAAACATTACATTTTAATTAATCATTCATAGAAACACAGATTATTCTGCCTCTGATTCTCCACAAAATTACTTAATTTGGGGTGTCTCGGTCTCATATTTTGAAGATGAACAAGAAAACAAATAATGAAGCTTCTCAGAAGAAATGACACATAAATTGAGAGTAGGTATTATATTTGTCTTCAAGATGGAAATAATAACACCTTTCCCACGAGAGATATGCACAGGAATAATTAGATCATCTTTGCAAAGTGTTTGAGGATATTTCAAAGTAATGATTATCATGACAGTTGTCATTATTTTCTTTCACTTAGGATTGTTACTGTGCTTCCCCCTCATTATTTAATTGCTTAGTCGACATGCTGGGTACTCAGGTTACATTCTAGGTTTTTGAAAACAAAATTTAATCTTGCCCTCTCAAATTCATAATCAGTTAAGGCAAAATGAGTGTGTGTGTGAGAGAGAGAGAGAGAAAGAGAGATAGATAGAAACAGATAGAAGAGATTGAGAATTCCTCCTGTTGTAGGCTTCCAGCATCACAAAAGAATCTTAATATTTAATGCTTAAGTTTGGAATGGGAGGCCCATCCGTTTTATAGCATTTGAAACTAGAAGTGGTTTCCATCCTTTTTCCTGGGATTTCATTGCTCTTTATAAATTTTAATCTCCAACTCAGATGTCATTTAAATATTGAAAGTGGCCACTGACTGCCATGCATGATGCACAATTACCCCGTGTTGGGGAACGACAAAGAAATATTATGTTCATCCATCACCAACTGGGCTATACTTAAAAGTCTGCTCCTTGCAAAGAGTGGTGAAATATTAAAAAAAAAATATCCTAGGAACATTTTTTATGTGACACAAAGATGATAGTAATCCGCCGGTTCTGTGGTTCTGTATGTTTGCCAGCTCAGGGTTACTGGAGGCTACATAATTCTTTCAAGTCCTTTCTCTGTGTTAGCAAAGAAACAGACAGGTTGGTGGGTTTGCTTTCATAGGATCTCAAGTAAATTCCTCTTATCTCAGAATCCTTCTTTCGAGCTTTATGGATTCTACTAATGGAAAGATAAGAAACAAGGTATTAATCCCTCCCGCAGCCTTTTAAATGGCTTTGTTGATACATATTGGACTTCCTAAATATAACTACCAAAAAAAAAAAAAGGCAAATCATTAAAAGTGCAGACAGTGGAGAGAGCATCACCTCCTCTATGGATGAGCAGTACTTGCACGGCTCCTGATCTGGAGCATGACAAGGGCATCACCAGTACAACCGATCCTGAAAGGCAACGCCTGGGCTCGGCACCTGCTGATAGCATATAAAGTAAACAGGTGTTTTCCTACATCCCTCCCTCCATGCGCAGAGTCTGGCCTCAGGGAGAGCTTTGAGAACCAGAAAAAGAGGCTGCTGGGTTGTGATGGACACTTGAGTCAGGAGACTTACGTCAGTTTCCAGTTCTGGTAACTTGTCTTGGAGCAAGACACTTAAACTTCCTTCACTTGTCAAATGAGTTTCCTAACTGCCACATCACAGCTGTTGTGAGGACCAGAGGAGAAAATAAAGTCCTTTAGAAAACCATAAACCCCTTTTACAGACAAATGTGCCATATTCCATTATTGTTATTTGTCAGAGGGAAGGCAGAGAATCAATACAACCTGAATATCCTGATGTCACTGAATTTATATTCTGTTTAAATGGGCCATTATCACTAGTTTCCCTGCACTGCTTGATTTTGAGAAAAGAAAGAAACGGAAGGAGGAAACATAGTGGGGTGTCTACCAAGTGACAGGCACTGAGCTAAATTCTTCCACATACTTGATCTTATTTCATCCTTACAATAACCCTGCAAGGCAGGCATTATTAATCCCATTGTGCATATGAAGAGCCTGAAGTTCAGAGAATTTAAGTGACTTTTAAAAATAATCACGCAGTTGCCAAGTGACTGAGGTGGGATTTGATCTAACAGCCCAGGGAATGTTTTACTACACATGATGCCTTATTGAATGAAGCAGGTTGAAGAGTTTAGCATTTACCACATATTGGTTCAAAATTTGAATCTGAGAATTCTTTTAATGCCTGGTGCTACACAGATACTATGCTGCCTTTTTTAGGAATATGAAAAGATAAACCATCACACCATCAATATATTCATATCTAATATTTTCTAGATATGATTTTTTTTTTTTGCAGAGCCAGTTATAAGCTCTTTCTGAAGCCCTTGGGGACCAAGTAAACATGGGAAACAGGACAATCAGGTAAAGGGAAGACATCATGGTTGTGATCACTTTGGAATCTTTTTTTAATTTTAATTTTTTGTTTTTTGAGACAGGGTCTCACTCTCTGTTGCCTGGGCTAGAGTGCAGTGGCATGATCACAGCTCATTGCAGCCCCAAACTCCTGAGCTCAAGTGATCTCCTGGCTCAGCCTCCAGAGTACCTGGAACTGCAGGTGCGTGCCCCAACACCCAGCTAATTTTTTTTTTGTTGTTTTTTAAGAGACAGGATCTCGCTATGTTGCCCGGGCTGGTCTTGCGAACTCCTGGCCTCAAGTGATCCTTCTAACCTCAGCCTCCAAAAGTGCTGGGATTATAGGCAGGAGCCACTGCGCCTGGCCTAATTTTAAATTGTTCTAAAATAAATTTCACTGTGCATATTTGAGGTTCACAACATGATGCTATGGCCTACATATAGATAGTAAAATGGTTATTATAGTGAAGCAGTTAACATATCTATCATCTCACACAGTTACATTTTCTGTGACAAGAACAGCTGGAATCTACTTATTTAACAAAAATCCATAATACAATACAATTTTACTAACTTTAGTCCTCTGATTGTACATTAGATCCCTAAACTTGTTCATCCTACATATCTGCTACTTTGTATCCTTTGACCTTGTGTCTTTCCATTTCCTTCCCACCTCCACCCATGGTAACACTGTAACCACTGTTTCATTCTCTATCTTTGTGTATTTGAAATCTTTTTTAAAATTGTATATATTTGTATATATATATATATATGAAATTCTTCTTCATAATTATCACTTTTTTGCAACTTGATATACAGTAATTACAAATCAAGTTCCAATCTCTCGTTATATATTTCCATTTCTCTTTGCTTTCAAAGGTTCTGAGACTATCATAAAATGTAAAAGATGAAAGAAACCTTAGCAATCAGCTAATTCACCTCTTCTCATTTTAAGAAAAAAAGGAATCTGAGAACTGGAATTCAATAAAGGAATTTTTGTTCTCTAGTTTCTTCTGTCTGTGTCTATCTGTGTGTATGTATTAGCGAGTGTGTGTGTGTGTGTGTGTGTGTGTGTGTGTGTGTGTGTGTCTAACATGTAAGGGCCAAATTCAACCCAGCGGCTTTTACTGTCTTGCTCACAGTGACCTAAGATTTCTTTTCTCTCCCTTTCCACTTTTATGTGCTTGTATCTTATTTCTAGTGAGAAAACGAGTATAATCTCTTCTCACTTTTAATGGTTTCTATATGCCAGTAAATTTAGTAACCTAAAGATTTATTGCCAAACAAGACTATCTCTTGGTCTGGATTTTGGAGAAGTGCAATAAGCATTTCCCTATAACCTAGTTGGTGGGCAGTACATACTCTCTGATGCAAAGTAGATAATGTCAACAATTTTTCTTCTAAGTATATCGAAAAATACTTCCTTATCAGACATATCTTGAAACACGATTTGCTCAAATTTCTAGACCTATGAGTTGCCAAAGCACACACACACACACACACACACACACACACACACACACACACAAATGCAGGCATTAGCTTCTATCAACTGAAACAAGTGGATATTAGAAAATACCTGAACTTAAAGCTTTAGGAGTGTTTCGAAGCTTGCCAATTTCAGCCCCCTGCTTAATGTGAACTCCTTTAAAATATCTCTGCCAAGTGGTCACTTGTGCCACACGCGAGAGTCTCAGCTATTAGGGTACTCATCATCCCACAAGGCAGGTTTGGCAGCTCCGGTGCTCAGCCCAGGCTGTTAGGTTCCACTCACTCATCCAGGCTCCATCCCCTAGGCCATATGGAGTAAGTCCAATCCCGCTCCGCAGACATTCCTTCAGGCGTTTGAAGCTGGCCACTTTTCACATTACCCTCAGTCCTTGCTTCAAGTTCCTTGGTCATGCAGGCCACGCTCCTCTGAGCCCCCTCCACGTTAGCCACATCCCTGGTCTTTAAAATACAGCACTTGGAGCTGAAAACAAGTCCAAGAGGCACTTAACTCACCTGCAGTGGGGAAGGTCTTTCACCTTTCTCGTTCTGGACACATTAACGTACACAGTGGGCTTCCGGTAGCCACATCACACACGTGTATACATTGAGCTTTCCTAGACCTACACATCAACAACAACCCACTGTGTCAAATGCGTTTCTAGGGCATGGCTTCCATTTCCCACACTAGTAGAGCTGATTATTGGGGATACAAAGGAAGACCTTTCTCATCCATCCTTATTAGGCTCTTTAAGAGAAGTGGCTACTTACTTTCTTTTCAGTCCACGTAAAACTTAGTCATTAAAAAAAAAAAATCTGTACTTTGACATGATACCAGCTTTTCTAAGAACTTGTCTTTTTGAATCCTTAAGTATGTATTTGAATTTTAAAAAAGTCCCTTGTTGTGGCCAGTTGTCCCTGGGGATGGTGTGAGCCCTGTTATTGGTGGCTGGTTTACTGCCCTAGCCCCATGCAGCCAAGGGCTTCAGAGAAAGCCTGATGTTACACTGAGGTCTTTCTTCACTAGCTAGTGAGGATCAGAATTAGTGTAGAGACCCCACGCCTAGAATCTACTGTACCTAGGCACCCCCACGTATAGTAACATGTAGTTTACTCCTAGAGACCCCACTGGCCTTTGATTTTCATTCTCCCTCTCTTGATAAATGCACTGAATATCAATATCATTGTGCATGGAATCTGAGTTCCAGATTGCTACAGATTTGTCACTTGGACTACTGGCCTGTTCTTGGATGGAGAGGACACTATATAGGCCATATTAACCTTCCTCACCCCCTACTTCCAAGCCACAGACAGCTGTGAGCCATCCTGTCCCATTGGACCAGTGCCAGTTGTTGGGGGGTTTGGGCCAGGTGATGTGTGAGAGTTTTGGAAAGGGACTCAAGAAGGCAACTCACTCTCTGTAAATAACTCTCAATCCTATTTGAGATAAATGAACCTCTAGATGAAATTATCCACCATGAACAGAATTCTTACCAGCTTAGGCCATTATGGATTTTGTTAGGATGGTTAACACAGCACAAGGGATATTTAATGTGACAGAAATATTTCTCAGCAAATGTAGCCACTGTCAAAATGAAAAACAGATCCACTAAGGAGTTTTAGCTCCATGCAAGTTGGATTATTAACAAAATGAATGTGTTTAAAGCTGAAAATTGACTGCTTTAGCTCATTCTCTCTTGCTCTCTCTCAAGAATTCTTCTATGTGAATTGAGTCCTCCTAAATAATTACAGTATGACATAATTAGTCATGTGTGTTTTTGGTCCAACTTGGTTTTTTTTGAAATTAACTCTATGTCAGGGTAAGGATCTTGACATTCAGAGTGTTCTCTTATTTTTTATTAATTGTAAGATTGACAGAATTCCAGGCTCCTGAGATAGAGAAACATTTCCTGCAGACTTGAGCACCTAAGAAATAAACCTTCATCAAGTAGAACTGACACTCAGCAAGCGTAGATGCCACCTGCTAGTTGAGATGGTTTAGTTATAGTGGGTAGTATGTGGGCACACCAGGTTCTAAGACTGGCCTGAGGGCTCTGATAATACTTTGTAAATATCAGCAGCTGTGTCTAAATTAGCCTCCTGTAGTGTGGGAAGCTGAGCCTTGAAGCAACTGTTTGGGCAATGATAACTCTGTAATTTTCAACAAACATACCAATTGTCCTAGAAAATGTTAAAATTCATAAAAAGGGTAGATGTGTACCGAAGGCTGCCCCACATGCAGAGGGGCATAAAGACCTCCCAGAGTCCCTTAAGATGCTGCTGTGATTAAACTATGAATTCAGGTTCACTTACTAGCATTACCTTCATGTATATGGATAAATATGTACATCTCACTTATTTGTCATCTTCCCAGGAGCCCGCTGAAGTAGGTATTACTTTCTCCATTTCAGAGATGAAGAATCCAAGGCTCAGAGAATTTAAGTGACTTGCTCATGAGATCAACAACTCTTTCCACCACTTCATGATAATTACTCGACCCACTGTTTCCATAGAGAAAAATCTCTGTGGTTTGTATGGTAAAAATTCATTCAGATAAAATCTAAGTTTATTTGGCACTGTTTTATGACAAATGTAATTGGGAAAGAGCTATCCTCCTTAAATTAACCCTCTGTATATAATACATGAAATATTGAATTGTTCTTTCAGAATATGAATATCTGGCTCCACTTTATTCTTCCTAGAATTTGATTTCTTTTAAGAATCTTTGGACAAATCCTCTGTTAGTGGTTTGTTCAGGCCCCATTGGGATTCCCCTCATTTTGGTGGCAAATATCTATCTCTCTGGGTAGCCAATATTAATAGGAAGGACTCTGGCGCTTCAGCAGAGACAAAAACTCTCTCCTGTGGCTGTTTGCCTAATCTCAAAATGAGGAGCATCCCAATGGGGACTGGCTGGCAAAGTGGTTATACATGTTGAGTATCTAGGATTCTAATGACAGCCTGGGTTTGCACATACAAAGTAGTTGCAATCGCTCAGGGCCACCCTCATCTGCTGGCTCCTATTTCCTTCTCTCTGTTGGGATTTTTAATGAGATCCCAGTGAACAGGGCCCTTTGCTGACAACAAGAAGGCTCCCAAGATTTACTGGTTCTCGGGCACCTCGCAGATTCTCTGTGTGCCTCAATTTCTCTTATGGAAAATGGGCATAGCTAAGTTAGCCAAACTAGTATAACTTGCTCTTTTGTGCTACTGAAAAGATAAATGAGATTTTAAAAGAGAAATTATATGAACAAATATAGTAATTTCATGTACTGATATGGGCTATGAAGACAATGAAGTCAGATGACTGAGCGGTTGAGAAACCCCTCTGAGGAGGTGACAGGTGAGCTAAGACTTTAATGAGAAGACACAGCCAGACATGGAGGAAACAGCTTGAGCACGAGACTGCAAAGAACAGAAATAAGCTGTAGCCTACAGGCATTAATTCTGGGGAGCACAAGTGTGACAGGATGGAAAGAAGATTGACCTGGGTGGGAATCAGAGCACATGGGTCAGAGTGTGATCCCAACTTCTGTTTCCCCCTTTCTTGTCAATGGGTTCATGAATATCTACTGCATGGGGCTGCTGTGCGGCTTGTGTGAACATAAGACAACTATTCGCCAATGTTGAAGCCATTCGCTCATTCACTGCTGCTAAGGGGTTGGCCCAGGAAAGTTACAGTCTTTGATTTGTCTAATCCAATGTCAACAAAAAGCCAACTGGTCATTAAATAACTTCAGCGGGCAGACACAGAATGTCTGGGGGTTCACGCCCTGGTTCTGCAATTCCAAAATTAAAGTGATCAGTGCTGTATGGTGTTCTAAAATAGGCTCTATGTGACCTTGGAGGAAACTCTCCCTATCTCTGGTCTTAGGTTCTTACTTATCAAAAATAAAAGGGGGGAGGTTGGAATAGCTGATCGGTAAGCTCTTCCTAGCTCTGCGCCAAGATTCTGTGCTCTAACAGGACACAAGACACAGCAGCTGGCCAACATAACCGGCAAAAGCAGGGCAGGGGAGACACATGGGATGGGGTGTGTGTATCAAAGTTGGTTCAGGCAAGTGGCTTTTCATGGCAGGAGCTGCAATGACAAGGTCTTTATCAAGAGAGCAGGCTGTGAACAGCAAGAATTAATGCTACAAGTCTCTTTTATGTGGCTCCTCTCTGCCTATGGGGAGTGTGCGTGTGTGCTGGGGGGTGGCTATGTCTTCTCATCCTTCTGCTTCTTTGGATTATGCTGAAATGTTTCCCCCCTGAAAACAGTGTACAAAGGCTCCCACCGGGGGATGAAAAATCCCCCATGCCGTATGCATTGATTTGTAAGCAACAGCTAAAACTGCATTCACATCGCAGCAGCCCAGGCCAACAAAAGAGCTACTGGATCCAGTGATGGCACATTGTTTGCAGAGCTGAGCTGCTGCCTCTCCAGACAAAGCTGCATTAGAGACGTGACTTCAGGCTTACAAATAAGCGCACTGAATCATCCTGGAGCCCTTCAACGCGGTGTTTTCCTCAAGATTTTGTAATAAGCAATTTAAGAGGAAAAACATCCCAACAAGCCAATATTCTTTTCAGAAATATCAGCTAAAGCATATCCAGGGGCCAGAAAATAATTGCTTTTTTCTCCTGCCCTCTTGTACTCCCACCCCTGTGTAGCTGACCTTCCTTGTTCTGAAACTGGGAGGTGAATTTACCTGATTCAACATTTTATCCTGCTACCACTGACATACTAAGATTGATAGATATCCTAGATTTGCTTTGCTTATCTGCTGGTATGGCCCTAGAATATCTCCCATAAATAGTTTCTCCCTGGAACTTATTCTCATCCTCGTTCTTATTCACGTCCTCTTCTTTTCCTCTTAGGATCACAATTATCAGCTAAATAAAAGTAAAATTCTAGTAAGAACATTTAGGAAGATTGACATAAAATATGTGAAATATGTATTTGCATATCCAATTTGCATGCACACAGATATATTTTATGTGTGTAAATACATGAATATGCATAACTACATATCATGTGTATGTATGGGTTTTTAAATAGGGATTACATATGTCTCACTCTTTTTTGAAACACGGCATATGTGTGTGTGTATGTATTTATATAGATTATTTTTCTAGATCAGACACAGCAGTATGACATAGTAAAAATAGGCTTTTAATCCAGTTATAAATGGATTAGAAAACATTAATTCACACATAAATGTATTCATTATTTATTCAACACAGACTTAGCATTGCCAAGCACTGTCTTAGGTGTTAGAGAAATAGTGATGTTAATTTTTTTTTTTAAATTTAGATTCTTCTACTTCTAAGAGGGCTTGAGCAGATCTGTACCTATCAATAGAGCATAAGATATTTTAAGATAAAATAGGACAAAAAAATGTCTGAAGAAAGCAGATATAAAGGATGCTTTTAGACACTGGAGTTGAGTGAATTTTGAACATTTAGGCAAAAGAATCCACTAAGCTTTCTGATGGCCAAAGCAAATTAGAGAACGTTGAATTATATGGTTATAATTTTCTAATTGTAGAGATGATAAAACTTAACTTTCTGTGGAAATAAAACCTCTTTTCTTTAAACTAAAGTACAAATTTATCATGTTTTCTTTAAAGTATAGTGAGTGACATTGTGAATAATAATAATTAAGGTTTTATAAAAGATAAAATACTACTTTTCAAATGTTATACTTTAAAGGTAAACATTAAAATTATAACTAAATTATACTTGAGTGAGGATGGTTTTGAATGGGGCTCTAATGAGTTAAAAAAGATTTACTTTCTGATATCCTATTCAAAGCAAGTGAGAACAGCTACCAAATTTACTTAACATGACCATTAAACAGTGTATCTTAAGCATCTCTTATCTTAAATGACTTGTTGACAAGTTGGTGTAATTACGCATTGTATCTATCACGTATTCTAGGGCAGATATTCCATCCTGATTAAAGTTAGAATGCTAAATTTCAAATAGCATTATCATGGAAAGCAAGTTGACATTTTATTTATTAAAATGAGATGTCCTTTAAGGGACAGGGATGCTTTAGTATTTCCATGCCCCAAAGACAACTCACGGGTCATTTTTCCAATCCTCTCAACTCACAGATGAGATCAGAGGACTTGTCGAGAGCCACACAACTAGTCGATAGCTCTTTGACCATTTGGACACAAATGTCCAGAGAAGCCAAAGATTCTAACATATAATTTAAAAAAAATTTAAACACTTTATTTGTCATACATATTATATGTACTCTCTATTACAAAGAATATGAATATTTTAGTTGTATAATGGGAAAGAAGGAATAGGAGCTAAGTTGCATGACAGCAATCTTGTTCACATTTCCTATTCAAGTTTCAAATAATTGCTATGCAACCTTTGTTCCTATTTGTTCAAACATGCCAGTGATTCTACACATGAAAAAGACCTACCTGGTAACTAATAGTATCATAGGGAAAGACCAGGAGGAGCTTGGATAAAAGGCTCGGCATTGATTCCATTTTGTTTCAGAAGACCTGACATGATTTCTAGCAGCAGATCTAAACACAATTACTGGATCGCAGAAACAATTTGGAAGTCCCTCTGGGTTCTTCATGATGAGATTTAACCTGAACTTTCTAAGAAATCCAGTGACTGATCCTGCCCACTTTCTAGGATTGACTCTATTCTTTCTGGTCCCTCTGCACCTCTGTCCCAGGCTTGTGCACAAATTTCCAAGCCCTTAACTTACCTGTGTGTAACCGAGACTAAAAGACTTGTTAACTTCATCCCTTTTGTCCTAAATTAACTCATCTGAAATGAGACCACTTAAGACCTGAACTAAAGTTGTAGGAGGTACATCTAGGGTTGAGCTGAAAGTTTACTGGCATTAGACTCACAGAGATGGGGTTTCATATTCCAGCTAGCCACTTGCTGGATGTGTGACTCTAAATAAGTTATGTTCCAACTCTGAGCCTCAGGATCCTCAACTGTAAACTTAGAACAAAACCTACACAATTCAGGGTATATCTGTGTGGAACAGAAATAATGCAGACAAAGTACTGGCCATGTAGTAGACAGGCAATAAATACTAACACTGTTTAAGCAAAAAATGGGCCACGATTCCATACATAGGTCTTTGACTAACTTTCTCAAAGGCAGTTGTACCTACTTTTTCTCATGAAACCAGCATCCTTTTTCATGAACCTTAGTCAGCTTATGATTTTAGGCGAAGGATGATTAAGAATCTCAATAGTCACATAAGAAACAACGCAAAATGAGACTCCCAATTCCTAACACTCTCTCCCTTTTTTGGTGGTCTTATAGTCAACACTGAGGCTGTGTCAAACCTGACCTAGCTGGATTTTTTTAACTGCTTAAATGGGATCTTCAGATGACCCAGGGTTAACAAGTAATGAGAATTTCCCCACAGTAATGATGCTGAGTTACAGAGGAGATGCTAGAAAGATTCTTGCTTAGACCAGATTGCATGGCAATCCCTTGAAACTCTTTTTTATTGTTTAGGACTTTTGGAGTGGATCAGTCTTCAGGCTGACAATTCTTCAAGAGAATTATTGTCTAGGGGCATTGGTAAATTGACAGTTTTTGATATTAAATAACTCAGTTTAATCGCAAATACTTATTAATCCACAGAGCATGCAAGGATGAAGGACTGATGACAGAAGCCTTCCCCAAACTGAACTCGTCTCCATATTGGTTTGGTATGCTCGGGAGACAGTGCCCTCCACTTCTTTATGCAGCTGAAGTTGGCTCATTTCAGTTAACTGGGAAGTACAGTGAGCACAGACTAGTCACCTGTATGCACCAGCCTGGCCTCATGTCAAATGTCTCCCTTGTACTTCAGAAGGTTGCACCAGCACTCCTGAGTTCCAATCATGGAACAGGAAGAAAATTAGGCGCTTCCACATCATCATCATCTCACCTGGTTTTCTCTGAGGCTAAACTTTGACTATCCTCTCATCTCTTTTCTTGTAGGAGAATAGATGTGGAGTATATGCTGTTGTTGTGCTGAATATTTACTGTAGACAAGCAAGTGTGAGGGCAGGGTATGTTTTTCCACAGCAATATCAGGTGGGCCATGGAGCACAAGACCAGCAGGGATGCTGTAAGACCGTAATGGTCATTAACAGAGCTCCAAAATGTCACTATTGGATGTTATCTTAACCATAGACTAGTCCAACTTTCTCATTCTATTGATGATGAAACTAAAATGCAGAAAATACTTTGCCAAGGTTATACAGTTGATAAGAGACAGAACCAAGACTACAAGGAGGCTTTTTGTGGTCATTCTTGAGTGTTCTTTATCATGAAGATGCCAATAGATACTATGTCTGATATGCAAATGAATTATCTACATCAAAAGTAAAAGAATTTCAGTAAGATCTTTAGTGCCAAGTATTTAAAATTGTTTTGTAAAGAGAGTGTAGTTTGTAGACTTTCTTCAAAGAATGTTACAAATTAGTATGCAGGAGAAGCCTATGGATGCACTTAGGAAAACAAACACTTCCCATTGTTCTTTGGGGAATTGCCTGTCATTCTCCCCAAGGAACGATGAACTAGGTTGCGAAGAGACTTAAATATTAAGGGGGAAAAAACTTCCTATTTCAGGCTGCAGCTCAAATATCCAAACAAATACATGCCATATAATGTGCACGTGCATGTCTCTGTCCATGTATGTGTTTGTGTGTATTTGTATATGTGCCTCTGTATGTTCACACGTGTCTGTATGTATCTATGTCTATATGTATGTCCTACATATGTGTTTGTGTATGTGTGTGTCTGTCTGTCTGTGTACACTCAGGCCCCAGGCACAGCAAGCAAGTGTACCCCTCATACTGGAGAAAATCTTGGGCTGATTTGTATTCTGGTACTGCCCCTTACCAGTTTTGCTTCCTGAGCAAATGACATTGTTTTTCTGAATCTCAGTATTCTTATTTATAAAATGGCACATGTGATACTCACTATGAAAGGAAAAGGTCAATCAGTGTGTTTTTATTCACTTACCCATTTTAGTAATTAAATTGAATTAATTGCATCTGCACAAAATTTTGGTCATATTTTAGTGTAGAATCTCAATAGATTTGACTCCCAAACAGCCAATTTTGGTATCCAAATGTACAGATGGTCCTTATGAAAACATACATTTCTAATTAATCCTTACAGCAACTCCATGAGCGAAGCACAGTTATCTTCACTTTATGTATGAGCAACCGAGCTCTCAAGGTGTAGTAATCTGCCCAGAGTCACCCAGGGAATATGTGTAGGGCGAGGACGCACACTCACATTTGTCTCCAAAGCCAGCCTTGCAATTACTCTCTCCCTCACCTCCCTCGGCCCAAGGCTATTGTGAAGAACAGTATGGCTGTAGAATTGGCACCGGCACCCTGGTTCTCTGTATCCGGCCAATGTTTGCCCACTTCTCTGACACACCTGTTTTCCTTTGTATCCCAGGTGGGCACACAGTTTCTTAATGTCAACCCACCATCCTGCCCCACAGGAGATACTCGGAAGAAGAGGGAGCTGGGGACAATTCAAACTGGACAGACAGTGCATGCTATAGAAGCACCTGTGCTAACACATCTTAAAAGCACCTGGTGGCACAGGACTTGCCTTGCAAGTTTTTGACAGTCACTCAGCTACTGCATGTCACTGCTCCTGGTATTCAACCCAGGAGGTAACAGAAGGAGAACCGCTGGGACGTGACTGTTTAATCCCTTCCTAATCTCTGGATTCTCATGAGTACTTTAACTCTTCAAATATTGAACTGTAAGAATTTGGTTCACGGAAACATTATGGTCATAGGAGGCCGAGGTACTGAGCTATGAAATCCAGAAAAAGCAGAGGAGCAAAAAGACCGCCAGGGGGTTGAAACTTTGAAACTAGTAACGAGAAAGAGAAACAAAATCCTATTTACAAAATTATTATTTTTGTTTAGCAAGATATACAGAATCAATACTGCACAGAAAATTGCATAGCAAAAAAAACCTCTCAGTAGAGCCCTTTAAAAGCAATTTAATATTTTTAATAAGGCAAATCTTTCTGATCTTCAAGCATTTAGCCATGAAATTTTAAAATCCAATGAAAGTCTGTCTTTGATAAATGCTGCTTTACAAATTTTATTGTCCATGTAACAACCTAAGAATGCTGACATTCTTTAGACACTTACATTTAATCATAATGACAAATACTGAGCTTTCAAAACTCCCTTTCACATAATTTAGTAAATTTGGTGCCTTTAAAACATGGGTTTACTTTTCTGATATGTTGTCTCTCAAAACTGTAAATAAGGTCAATTTTCCCAGCAGCCTGCAACTATGCCTTATTCCCCAGCGGCCATTTAGAAACATAAAGCACAATATATTGCATGACAAATAAGAACACTTGAGAAGTTTTGTATCTCATTCATTAACAGTTCTTCAAAACATTTAGGCAGGAGTTAGTCCCATCATGAAATGATGAATGACATGATGGCACCAGGAGTCATGGCAAGGCCACTCACTCTGTCCATGAGACAGAGTTGGGGAGCAATTTTCCTCCCTTTGAAATTTCTCTTTCTTGTAAGGGCAGCGGGGAGTACACTGGACTATCGTATTCAGTAGATCAGGACTCTGAGCTACGCTCCAAAGTCAAGTTGCCTCTTTGAGACTCAGATTCTTCTTCAATAAGACAAGAACAATCATAACAGAAAAGGAGGATTGAATTCAACACAATATATGAAAGTGTTTGCAAACTAAAATCCATCTTTTTCAAGGAAGGCAGTATTTAACATCTTTATAGTTGTATTTCCGTTCTGATGAGAATCAAATAACATGACTTTGCCCTTGTGGGCAGCAGAATCTCACTCACTGTTTAAAGCGGCTCTTTTCCACTGTTATAGACTGATCATAAAATATTTCCGTGGTCCCTGAGAGTTACAGAAATATGTGAATGAATGAACACAAAGCCATTCCACTGCTAAAAAGCAAATTTGGCCTTAGTGTGTCTATTGATGGGGTTATCCTGGCCATCTATTTAAAATTACAGCCCCTACACACACTTCCTGTCTTCCTCCACAGCTAAATTTTTTTCATGACAAGCTCACCATCATATATACACTTTATTTTAATTCATTTATCTTATTTGCTGTGTCCTCCATTAAACTGTAAGCTCTGCTTGGGCAGGGGTATTTGTTTCATTCACTGTCATTTACTTTGCACCAAGAACAATGACTGACATATAGAGAAATGAATGAATGATGACCAGCCCATGACCGTTACACTAATACCCATATATCTGCAGCTAAAGAAAACCTGGAAACTATTAGGAATGGTTCATTATAAGGCTTATGTTGCTTTTAATGTTTCAATTCTGATATCTCAAAGCCCATAAAACACTTTGTTCACTTTTAATGTTTTCTATGATTAGCCTCGTCAGCAGTTTCCTATTCCAGGCATTTTTTGTCTGTTTAGTTCTTATCTCTGTAAAGAGGGAGTAGAGCTTGTGCCTCAGATGCTAATCTTAGATTTATAGAAAAATATAAGCCATAAAGAGGGAGTTTCCCACTCCCCCATTGCAGCTTAAGTGCAAATTCCAAATCCACTCTCCTAAGCAGTTACCGACCATTTAATGTTCATAAAATCCCAGTGTGTACTCAATTGAAAGAAACTAAAACATGATTATAAACAGCACTAACAATAAACAGGCATAAAATTCTTTACCACCCTCTGCTCTCACAGAGCTTGGGAGATCTGTCGAATTATCCTGTGGCAGATTGGAAAGAGGGAGTTGTGTTAGAAGTCACGGCCCAAACGCTAGTGACGCTGTGTCCATGTTTTACAGCTTGGGAATCACTACATATTTAGAAAACTCTAGCTTTGTTCGTTAGCTGTAACTGTAGAAGGGGAGCCTGCAGGGATCCTTCAAGGGAAAGAACCAGTGTAGATGGGGCAGAAGAACCAGGAAAAACAATCCCAGGATAGTGTTGCTTTCATGAATTTTTAAGAGGGACTTTCCTCTATCTTTATACAATCAGACAGAGAGTGGACAAGGTTTGACAATACAGGAAAGGGATACTTTTTTCTGTATTTAATTTCCTCAGGTTTCTGACTCCTTGAGCTTGAAAAACACTTCATTTTGTAGGGTTTTCCTAAATAAAACTCCACATTTCGCTTGTACAGGAAGAAACAGAATGCGATTCTATTTCCATTTCTAGAGCAAGTGCAACCACTTATTTGTGAAATGTTGAAGAGAGTGTAAAATGATGCAGATGGTTGTGGTAAAATGCTTGATGGCTTCCTTTCCCACCTGTGATTTTGCTGCTTTCTTCCTGACCTTCCCTTGTCTACTTTGTGCTGTTTTCAGGGAATTTTCCAGACAAAGCCTCGTGATTGGCTATCAGTGAATTAGAGACACAAAAGGCTCTAAATTTATCTTGTTTATTTCCAGAGAGAAAGATGCAATATAGATGGAAAAAAAAATGCCATGTTTGAAGACATTTGCTTCACTTAGATGTCTAATTTAGTCTCCAAAATGTGCAAACATGCAATAAATGCATTTACTTCTCTTTTAATTCTAGCATGGAGGCCCTTCCGTGCTTTGCCATAGACTAAGTAGTCACAGTAGGAAAACTCAGCTCAGATCCGGGCCATTTTAGTTTATGACATGCTGAGAAAGGCACTCACCCGCACTGACAGTGATAGCTTCAATGAACTGTTCTCTCCAGCTGTTGGTCCCAACCACGAGGGCCAGGTTTGTCTTCTTAATGAGTTTGTCCACAGTACTCTAGAAAGGTTGAAAAGAATAATATAATAACTGCTGGGTTTGTTAAGGCCTCGGGAAATCTAAGAGAGTGTTGATTTTGAAACCCCAGAGTTATATAAAGGGTAGCAGATGTTAGGCTCAGAACAACAGTATTGACATCAAACACTGTTATGATTATGCAAACAAGCATGGTTCTTAGTTGGAAACATTTTGAAATGGAAACTTCTTTGTAGCAAATACAAGCCTCCTTCACTGACTAACAGCCAATGAAGAATAGCCTCTGTGTTTAGAATAGCAGATGTTGCAAAAGCCCATCCATTCTCTTTGAATGCTGTCCCAACTTGCTTCTCTACTGACTTCATCTATAGTGTGCTGTCTGCAAGTGAATTAATATATGTTCTGCTCAGCACCACCTGTGAATAGCCTGCAGTAACAGACAGATTATGAAACCAAAAACTGTTATTTGGGGTTTTTGTTTATCAATGAAATGTAGCCAGACAACAGAGTCTCAAGGTTGCTCACTGCAAGATCATCAATAAACGGACTTTTCTTTGGCTACTAGTTTGGTCAGCCTACTGGCTGTTAGAGAATTCCACTCTCACCCTACTTGTGTTGCAAACAAGAATAGACAAGATAAGACAAGACAAGACAAGGTCAACTCTTACGGTAGAGGGCACATTGCAATTTACCTTGCCCTGAATTTCCCCTGCTTTACTGGCACTGTGCTGCATACCCCTTATTTTTCTTTGGTACTTTTAAAGCACTTTGTTTTGTACAATTAGCACTCTCTAGCTTTCTAAATTCAGTTAATGTAACAACAGGAGCGGCCAAGCATTTACAGGAATACTAAGTAAGCAGATGCACCCAAAGCGCTACCACAAATCAGGGCAACTACAGGAAAAGGGGTAATTTCCACAGCATTGAGGCTGCTCCTCCCAGAGAAACTACCACATCAACTAGTCTACCAAACATCCACACTTACTGTCAGAGCATCCTCGAATTTCCACTCATTGTAAAGAGGCAGAAAACAGGTATTATTTGTCTGAGGTTAAAATCTGTACATGTTTAACACGGTGTACCTGGATTGACTGTAGTTTGAGAGAGAGTATGTTATCAGCTAACGGGAGTAAGGAAACTGAGATTCGAGGGGCTTGTAGGAAAGGCCAAAGCCAAATCATAATATAAACCATGTTAGCTCAAGAAGAGTCACTGGAACTGACTTGAAACATTGAGAAGATAATAAACATGAAAGGGCCCATCTCCAACTGACTCACTCTGTATTTGCAACATTATTCTTGGCTGGATTATATGTCCTTAGGGTGGTGACCTTTCAGCTTCTAGCCTTGTGTCTAGAACTGCTGGTGCCCCTGATAAGAGCTCTGACAGTCACTGTTCTTGGCCACCATAACTTGAAGCACATGACACGCATCTGTCTTTCGTCTCTCAACTCAGCTACATCTCATCAAGCAGGCTTAGAATCTTGGTTGATACAAATTCAAAGTACTGTGTAGAATGCAACAAGAAATGACCTCAACTTTCCCTTATGTAATGGAAACTTGGGACAGCTCTCTCCAAAGGGGAACTCTCTCTTGTGCTGAAGCCAAGGCAGAGAATTCTATCACCTGGGAGATAAACAGCTGAACACAGACTTTCCTCAAGAAATATCTGCTAGAGAACAAATTTCTAAGATAAACTAAACACTTATACATGTGTAAAACCCAGGGTAGATATTAAACATTAGTTCACGTTAATCCTGCGGGACTGTGGGATAGTCAGGGTTCTTCCTAGGACTTAATTTGCATATGAATCCTGTCCTGGAGTGAATAAAGATGAATTTGAAGTTCAGATACCTAAACTCAGACATTGCTGTCTGTATTTACCTGGAGGGTTCCTAAATGCCAATGATCAGCTCTTGACTGCTCTAGACTTTCAAGAGATTGTAAAAGCTCACCCTCAGCAATAGGCATGAGTAAAGCATGTCCTTAGTCACAACATAGTAAGCGAAAACTCGGTGGGCAAAGCAGAGTGCGACATTGTATGGTGTCACCCAGGTTTGGGTCTCTAATGCAGTTTTGGGAGCTTTGAACAAGTTCTTTAAAACAGCTATGCTCTAGAAAGAAGTTTCTTAGACAAATGAAACAAAATCAAAATTAAGACTTGAGGGCACTTCAGAAACAACCCCCCAAAGTGCCCTTTAGCTGTTAATGGTAACTGTACTGATGATCTTTGAGGAGATGAGAGGAAATAGTCTATGGAAGCTATTCTAAGGGGGTAAGGGGAGAAGTACCCAAAACAACTGAACTTAAGTAAAGAAAATGTGGGACTTTGAAAGGTTCAGATCATTGGACTGGTTATCAGAAAGAGCTTTGGATCCAACAAAGCTTTGCTGCCTGGAAGAGTGTGCCCTGCCTTACCTAACCCAATACTTCTAAAGGAAGCTATCATGATTTCACTTCCTATCATGAGTGCATGGAAGGGGAAGGTTACGGATTATTCCATAAGGAAGAAGAACACACAATCCCCCATGAGAACTCTTGGAAGGGCGGGGACTTTGCTTTGGAAATGCCAACTCACAGAATCTCTGCTGCAGCAAGTGGCACCAGGCCCTGTGATTCCAAATGAAAAGAGGAGGAGTGAGGCTGGACACACCTGGACAAGAGATGGACAGATTGGTCCACAGACATGGACAATCTGAGATTCCTGTACTTCTGGAATCATAGGGAATGTGTGCATCTTCCAGTCACGGCTGTGCAACAAGCCAGGGTTCCATATCATACAACGGGTGGGTTCTGATGTCAGGATCTCCCTAGAAAGCTTTGGTTCTAGTGCTTATCTCTGCATTCTCTTTCTATGGGAATGAGTCAAAGGAAGCGTTAACAGATTCTCAGTGGCCTGAAAGGGAAAGTTTAATTGCATTTTTATCTTTTAATAATTCCACTATAATTGCAAAGACATTTTGCTTTCCACCTGTCTCCTATCAGACACCTTAATTTGTGAACTAAATTTAAAAAATAATTAATAGACCCAGCTAAATAAAAAGAGGCCACTATTATAAAAAAGAAAATCTAGATAAAATATTGAAGTTTCTAAGTTGGTGGCCTGGTTCTCCCTTTTGAAATCATTCTGGTTTTTCAAACAGGAGCAGAGTCTGCTTTTGAAAAACAGGTGAGGAAAACTGTTGTGCTCTGGGTTTGTAATTCTGGAAAGCAGGAGAAGCGATGCACTTTTTCATTTCTCACTGCAGAATGGAGATGTGGCTCTGCTCACTGTCTTCTCAGACATCGGGACTGTGTGAGTGAGAAGGGATGGTGGGGTAGGGGCAAAGAGGGGTGCTAAGGATCCACAGGAAGTTTCATCTCAAAGGCTTAAGCTCAACCCCAAGGCCCCTGTATTCAACTTCTGAAAAAATAACTTTCATTTTCTAGAGAATTGGGAATCCAATTTTATCAGCTCAACGATAAACTCTCTGGTTGCAGGCACTATACCCTCAGTATGTTGACTGTGCTAAAATGGCCTCAGATATGAAGAGGATGACAACATAAATGAGAGCTTGTCAATGGGATGTTCCATAGAGAGAGATTACCAACCCCTCCTCTAAAACAAAAGCCTCTTAAGTTTCAGCAGTATGGATGCTTTGCTTCTGACAGTTATTAGCTTTTTCAAATACAGCTTGGTTTCTTCCACACATAACAATCTCTTGGAATCCACCTTTGCATTTTCCTTCCTATCCCCTCAGATAGCACCTGCCTTTTGGGGCACCTCTGACCTTGTGCAGTGACAGATGCCTCATGCCAGACCCTCATTCTGATGCTGTTTAGTTTATAGGATCTGTTTGTTCCCTACTAACTCTACAATTCCAATTTGGCTCCAAAGGCCTCTCACTACCTCCCTTTCCAGATGGATCTTACAGCTTAGGCCAACACTATGAGCAGTTTTGGTCCCAAGGTGGGCCTGGCTTCCCAGTGGGCAATGTTGTTGAGCATACCTTGAATTCATAGGATTCTTCAATGATCACTTCCAACTTCGTGTGTTCTCCCAGGATGGGGCGCCCCATTTCTGCAATGCGCCTCTCCTCTTCCTCTTTGCTGGTCAGCGGCTGCTTGTCATCATATTCGTCTGTGAAAGGGAAGGGCAAGAGAGTGAGGAATGTACTGTTTTATTTGGAAATCCCTGGATCTTACCACAATAAATCCAAGGAGGAAGGAAGCCCTAATGACCTACTAAATGTCCCTTGGGTGAGATCATGAGGCTGGAGGGGAGAATTAGACAGACACTTGTCATACTGTGCAGCATATCACAGTGACAGCAGGTGATTATGATGCCCCACAATCTAGGCTCATGCAGTTGAGGAAAAGTAATGCACGGGGGCATAGCACTGAGAAAGACTCTGCCTGCACATTGTCTGTGTTGAGGGAATCACCCAGCTGGTCCCCGTAACGCTGGCTCAGCTGGCTATTTGTACACATTCCTTCAGCACATGACCAAAGGGAAACACAATTAAAAGCACTACAGTGACCTGAAGGATGGGAGTGTGTGGCCTCCTCCTCTCCATTTTCTAGCAACGACAGAAAATACCCCAGGCCTACAGAGATGGGAACAGGAAATTCTGATCTTAGCCTCTCACTTGTCAAAAGCCCCTGTTGCAAGTTAAGCAGCAAAACATCCATTGCATAATTTTGTAAGATGCCTGGGCTCCAGCGCTTCCTCTTTCTGGTGCAAAGCCCAATTGTGTTAGGAAAACCTTGACCATGTTAATCTTAAAGTAAACAGGGAGGGCGAGGGTGAGTCCTCTAGGGAGTTAATACTCACTCACCATGTGAGCCTGATTATTTCCAAAACCACCATGTAGCTCACACTCCAGGAGAGGCTAGTGGGTGCTGAGAAAATGTTAATGGAGCCAAGAGTCCATTAATGAGGGGAAGCTCACCAGTTGGTCCTCTCTGTGTGAAGGTCATTAGGACAAATCCCAGACTGAAAAGGCCATGCACATAAGAAGGACAAACACTAGTCCTGTAATTACTCTTATCCTTCAGGCCCAGGATGCTGGAACAAGACAGGCTACTTCCTCTCAGAGTCAAGTGGAATGAACATCGTCTCCAGGGAAACAGTATGGGTGATATGGAAAGACCTCAGCCCTGATGCCCTCACCTTTAGGACTTCCGGACAAATGCCTGCAACAGGAGTCTGTTGACTGAGGAGACATCCAAAACAGAGGGACTTCTTGCCTGGGCTTCCTGCCTTTTGCATTTAGACACCAGCTTTTGTGGAAGTCCATACCTCCCATTCCCTCCAAAGACCCATGGCTTCCCCTCTGCTGAGGAACCCTACTGCGATGGCTCCATTTGTTGCTTTAGCAACCGTTGCAGAGAATGGTTCCTAGCCCAGTTGCTCACTGCAAGGGCAGGGAGCAAATGGGCTAGAGGCACTGACAGCATTTTATATACTAAGTGTCAAAACCAAAAACAGGAAAAAGCAGAATGTAGCGTATCTATTAATTCTTTAGTACACATTTAATAGTGTCTTCCTAAAAGGCTATTTTAAAATTTGCTTTTCTATCCCCAGTGATTACAGGGCACCAAAGAAATTAGATGAAGACTTAGTGATTCTGGACAGGTCAGAAGCTGCTGAATGTTAGCAGAGGCAAAGGAGAGGGACATGAAGATTAATTTTAACTGTAAAAGTGGTAATATTTTTAATAGTAGGATTGGAAAGTTATGACCCAAAGGAAGGCAAAGATTTCTGGTTGGGGTCTCTTAAGATTTGTCCTTGTGAAATTATGTGTTTAGTCAAGGCTGTTGGCTGAGATACGTGAAGTCCAATTTATTCAGTGCTCATATCAATCAAATTTTGATTACCACTGCTTTCTGATCCATAAACCCAGGATAATTTTTTGGGTAGTTTTCATAGCAGCAGGTGATATTAGTGTCTTTGTTCAAAACTTTGGCTGACCATGGATGTCTTGAAGACTGGCATCATTTAAGAATTATTTTCCCAGAAGAAGAAATATTATAACTTGGATATCTATTTGAATTGTAAAGCCATTGGTGGAGAATATCTATTATGGTCCTCTTTTCTGTAGTTTACTTATAAACAATAAGTTGCTTTTAATGGGATTCAAGGCAATTTAGGTAGGAAAAATAGATAAATTATGAAAGAAAGGTGATGTAGTAGCATTGTTTAGTGCAGCATTTCACAAAATGAAACTGGTTTGGAACATGGTATTAAATAAATGGAAATGGTAGTAAATGAAATTAAGTCATACAGTAAATAAAAAAGTTTCTTTTTCAATAATCCTTCAGGCCTGATCAAGAAGAACTGCTTAATTTGGTGCTATTATATCTTTAACTAGTTCTTAATATTTGGGTTTCTACTATTTTAAGAGAGAGAATATAGTTCTCAGGCATAGAGCATTTGACTGTATCTAGCTAGAATTTAATAGCATTTTTCCCATTAAAAATTTTTATTAAGGTCATTAAGTATGAAATGTCTGTTTTCCTTAAGTACTAAGTTTGACAGTTGTTATCTCTAACATACCACTTTGACACCTCTTGTTTTATCTTTATTGTGAGGGTACATCCTCATTCTTTCAAAAACATACTTTGGCTTGTTATTATCTTTCAAAGATTTTTAGAGCAATTTTTGTGAAACCATGACTAAGTCAAAAATTTATGTTATTTTAGAACATGAGTTCTGTCATGGAACCAATGCAGCATAGACAGCTTGAAATATCAATGAAGTGTTTGGGAAGAATGTGGCTAATGAAAACACAGTATGTCGATGGTTTGAGAAGTTCCATTCTGGTGATTTTAACTTTGAAAATGAGCAATGTGGGCAACGTTAGATCAAAGTGGATAATGACAAGCTGAAAGATGTAGTGGAAGTGGATCCATCCCAACCTATGCGTGAATTAGCAGCAAGGTTTGACGTTACTATTCCAACAATATTGGACCATCTGAAGCAAATCAGCAAGAAGCTGGATAGATGTGTTCTGCATGAATTAAAGGAGCATCAGAAGAGAAATCATCTCGAAGCTTGCCCTTCTTTGCTGTCACAATATAAAGGCAAACCATTTCCACACCATATTGTTACATGTGATGAAAAATGGCCTCTTTTTGACAATCCCAGGGGTTCAGCACAATGATTGGATAAAGGTGAAGTGCCAAAGCACAGTCCAAAACCAAATATTCATCAAAAAAAAGCTCATGGTGTCTGTCCAGTGGTCCAGCGCTGGTATTATCCACTACAGCTTCATGAAACCTGGTCAATTGATTACAGTGGATGTCTACTGCAACCAACTGGACAAAATGATTAGGATGCTTGCCAGTAAGCAGCGAGATTGATCAATAGAGACAGGTCAATCCTCTTGCAAGACAACACTTGACCACATGTCACACAAACAATGCTGCTCAAATTACAGAGGCCGGCCTTGGAAACTCTCTGTCTTCCACTGTATTACCAGACGTTACACCAACTGACTATCACTTCTTCCAGGCTTTGTACCACTTCTTGCAAGGAAAAATATTCAATTCTTGACAAGCTGTGGAAAATGCCTTTCTCAATTTCACTGCCACTTGCTCTCCAGGCTTCTTCGCTGGTGGTGTAAACCAGCTACCATTAAGATGGCAAAACTGTGTCAATAGTTTAGGTGCATACTTTGATTAATTGTACTGATTCTTATTTGAAACATAATAAGTTAATTATTATAAACTTCTGATTTGAAATCAGACGTTGCATATTTAATGACCTAATAAATCATACTTTCTATTTATGACAAATGGTACTGGTTTTCCTTGTGACTTAAAGTTTTCTTTTAAAAATAAATTTAGTGAGCAAAAACATGAGGTAATTAAAAAGATTATATTAAGTGAATAATATAATTGGTATGCAACCAAGGCAAAAATTATAAAGGAGGTATGTAAATGACAAAAATTAAGGAAATACTGTCTTAATAGATTTCATGCTAATCTAAATAAAAGTGAGGTACCTTGTTTCTATCACATACTACACTCTTGCTCCAAACTGACTTGGATTTCTTAATATACTTTCATCCCATTGTCTATCCACCTGGAAAAGCTTTGCTATCAATATCTGGGTAAATTCTACTTATCTTTCAAAACCTTACCTCTTCTTACATGAAATATCTCCTGGTTGATGATTAGGGACTTAGGACTATCACTCTAACCTTAAATTAATTCCTTCATATTCATTGTGTGTATTGAACATGCATACTCTTATACATTGTTTTTTATTTTTAATAAATTACCTTGACATACTAATGTCCAGCATGTAAACTTGCTGAGATATTAATAGAATAGTATGTCTCCTTGCACTTGGAACTACCCTGGTATCTCCCAGGGCCTGTTACAAGGTATGGAATGTAACAGTAGGTGCTTGGTATTTGTTGTGTGACTCTTCAACTCATTGTTAGCAAAGCCTCTTATTTGCTCTGTCCATAAAAAAGGATCATTTATTTATTGAGCACATGTCTACACCACATCAGCAGAGCCACAGACCTCTCCTGCCACCCTCTGCCTTCCAGCAGGAGCTCACGGTCTAATGGGAAGAGAGACATTTAGATGGACAACTTCTAGTACAACATGGTAAGGACTGAGGACCAGGGTTGGGGGAACAACTCACTCTGCCTGAGCGGGTCAGGGAAGGCTTCAGGAAAGAGCAGCTATTTGAAATTGGCCTGGAAGAATGTATAAAAGCTCACCAGGTGAAGGTGTTGGTAAGGATGGCTAGGAGGTGGTGGGATGAGTAAATGCATTTCAGGCTGAGAGAAGTCAAAGTACAATGGCACAGAGTCACGGAAGGGGCAGGGCTATTTTTACTTTATAAGTATCGTGAGCTTATATGTGACTAAGAGATGGCAGGTGGACAGATCCTATTGTTGCTCTACAATGATAGCGACAAATTAGCATTTATGGTCTAGATTTTTGACACTGGCAAAAATGAGAGCTGAGTCTTTTTTTAAAAAGTGTCCTCTCTTTAGATACCTTTTACTGAATAGGGAAATGGTTTAACAGCATTTTAAAAATTTTGATCATTTACTATGTTTGTTTCCTTTACACTTTGAGCACTGCCTCAAACGCAGGTCATTTTACTATGGTAGAGGTCAGTTTTATTTCCTTACTTATGCAGAGTGACGACATACTGTTGTTTTAGTTTTGTTTCTCAGATAGAGAAAATTAATTTTCTCTCTCTATGTGCATACATATGAATATGTTTAAAACTCGTCATATTTTATTGAGAAGTTAGAAATAAATTACATAACATCATAGTCTTAACCAACCAAAACAATTTAAAGATCAAATGCACAATTAACAGCCACTGTTAAAATCAATATTGACAGGACATAAAACAATCCTGCAATAAATTCCCTAGTGGGGAATCTCTCTTCTCCTGAGTAATTGATTTTGCAAACAGCAACAAACAATAAAAGCTAACAGGTACCTGGAGTCAGGGAAAAATAGAATTTTGAAAAAGCTGCTTCTAATGCATTCTGGTTCGGGCTGCATTTTAAGGCGGCCTCACTGTGAGAGATGAAGGGCCGAGAGTGGGAATCCCTATTAGAAAACAACACAACCCACAGGGGCGATCTCGTTATTGAGATCTGTACCTGAGGAGCTACTGTTGGCATTCTTTAATGTGGTCGCAATTTCTAATCCCAATGAACCGTGTAGAATTTGGAAAAGGGTCCATGGCCAGCTGTGGGACAATTTGCTCAAGATTCTTTCAATCCTTCACTCAGAACTGTGCTGACAAGTCTGAAAGAAGAAATCTTTGCACCTGGATGGCCTCTCTGATTAGAGCCTAAGGGAACTGGTACTTTTATTTCCATGAGGAATATTCTGGAACAACTCTATAGTCAGGGCAGGTGTCATGATTATTGAACAGGGGTGTGGGATGTGAGGATGAGGAAAGTCTTACTGGGTCAGGCAGAGTGTTTTCTACCACCATGGCCAGGGGTGGGTGATAGTGAAGATTAAAGAGCAAATATCCCTGTTCTCATCCAGAGATTTAGTGCCATCAGATGATAGCGGGCTCTAGACCTATACTAGATTTGAGACAGTGTGTAATCCTCTAGTCACCCTGTCAATGTTCCTTTAATTTCCCTGTGGAGAAACCTCAGAGATGTACTATCACCTGTGCATATCTGGTTACTATCATGTTGCCTGGAGGCAGGGCAGGCAGGCTCTGGGACGAAATACAGCTCAGCTTTTAAAGAAACTTCATCATACTTGGGATGAAAAATTCACGTGTGAGAAGACACATTTGCAAGAAATCTGGAATGTATTAAAACTTGAGAGGGGGAAGCCACTGGATCAATTTTCTCTTTAAGTCCATGCAACCCCCTCCCTCCACAATGCCTCCTGTTTCGCCCTGATGTGGTTGTGTTGTGTTGTTATCCACCGCACCCCCAGCTGCCAGAGAAGCCACAGCGTTATTTAGCAATGTTTCAGAGGCGACAGAGCTAAAATGTATGTCTGTAATGTCTCTAAGAGCTAAAGAACACTTGAAGGCTGTGATTTTCAAGGGCCATGATGAAATGAGTACCTGCGAAGGTGATTATAGTAGAGGGAATCGGATGTTCTCTAGCGTGAACTTTCCTGAAGACAGGATGGCCTAGCAAAAGGACAGGAAGAAAATCAGCAGAATGGATTGCACTGGTTTGCTATCAGAGCTTTGTGGGATTAGTAAACTAAACATCACACCCATATGCACACATGGCAAGCAATGTTAGTTTGGGGATTAAGTGGTCATGGGTCACCCCTACATAGGTTGCAGAAGGGACCAAGAGATGGGGCAGTTGTTCCATGAGCCAAACCAGACTATGTTAATGAACCACACATCTTATGGTAGGAGGTACAGCCAGATTCCTTCAGGTGTCCGAAATGGAGTATCCAGGTCCTTTAAGTTACTACTTCCAGAGGCATCATGGAACAACAGAAAGCACTTGGTGTAGGGACAGGTGTCCTGGTTTTGAAGCCTATTAACACCAAGATTATAGCCTTGAGTAGGTTATTTCTCCAGTTTTTCCATATGTAAAACGAGGATTATAGAATCTGTTCTATGTCATAGGTTTGTTTGAGGGTCAAATTACATAACAGCCGGGAAGATGCTTACTACATTTATTTCCTGGGCAGTCTGAAGGGGAGAATGGTACATGCACTTGCAGGCTTTGCAAGGGTAAGCCACCCTCAGAACTGTTTGGATTAACCAGGCCTAGGGTTTCATTGAACTGCCAGTTGAGTGGACTTCCAGCTTCACTTGCTGTTTGCTTCTACCAAGAGCTACCCATTACTGGCCTGGGAATCATGAGACTGGGGACTCAGTGCCAACTCTTCCACACGTGTAAACTTGGACAAGGCCTTTCTGCTCTCTGAGTCTCAGTTTCCCCAATTGTAAAGTGAAGTTCAACTTGAAGGGGCTTTGTTCCTCTAATCTATGTTTTCGGCTCTCAGAATTGTTATAGTTTGGATTCCTTAAAAAGCCATGGGCCTTATTAAGTCCATTACGTGATGAACATAATATGACTGGAGGAGCAATATTAAAGAGGTATATTGGCTGCTATATAATTTTAATTAATTAGGGAACTCTATAGCTGTATGTCTTAGAAATTTGGGGATCAAACGTACCTTTTCCTCTCCATATTGAGCTGGAATACTTAATGTATTAAAATATCCATTTATTTTATTTTACTTTTTTTACAGACAGGGTCTCATTTGTCACCCAGGCTGGAGTACAGTGGTGTGATCATAGTTCACTGCAGCCTGGAACTCCTGGGCTCAAGTGATCTACCTGCTTCAGCCTCCCAAGTAGCTGGGACTACAGGTGCATGCCACCATATCCACCTATTGTTCTTTATTTTTCTGTAGAGCCGGGGTCTCACTATGTTACCCAGGCTGGTCTTGAACTCCTGGCCTCAAGTGATCCTTCCACCTTGGCCTCCAAAATTGCTGGGTTTACAGGCATGAGCCACCACACCCAGCCAAAATAACCATATTTACATGCTTTATTTTTCTCCTTTCAGTGTCCCCCTCAGTTTTCATTTGGCTGGACTCCACAACAATGGCATTTATGAGATATATCTGGGCTTTGGACTGAAAAGGGGTTCAGTGTGTAATTTCATGATGCAGGTGAAAATAAAGAGGTAGGAGGGGGAGGAAATAGAACAGTGCTGGGGGTAGAACTATCATCATATGGCCTTGGACTTAAAAACAGAAGGCCTGGCTCTGAGTCCTTGGATGGGTGATCTGGGTTAGACTGATTAATTCTTTGAATCTTCATTTCCTCCCCATCTAAGTAAGGCCAATAAAGTCTTACTCCGTAAGGTTGGTAACGAAATCATATAATGAATAAGAAACCCTTTACAAACTCTCATGAGCTATAATATATAGGGCGTTATCATGTCATATGACTGGAAGGTCAAGGGGAAATAAGATCATAGGTCCAAAGGGCCTTTCAATGAGGCAAGGTCTAGGAACAACCAATAAAGCTTTGCAAATTCTGAAAGAACCTTTAGAACTTAATGTCCATCACTAATAATACTGGTATTAGACTGTGGATCAAATGGCTTTTCAATTTCTTTATATCCTGCTTCAAATTTAGGTTTTCACACTCAGCTGCACAAGTCCATGTAAATAAAAGCTGCAGGCAAAGTCCAAGGGCTAGATTAATTCTCTGCCGTCCCTGCATCTCAAAGCCTTGACTTCAAAGCCTCAAACTGACTTCAAAGAAAAGCTCTTTAGAGCTTAAAGCTGCTTTGCACTCTGCAGACCTAAGTTTTAGAACTTTCCTCAGCGGCATCAGTAGAGGGTGGATCCTGGGCATTCTAGCCTGATTTAGGAGAAGGGTCAAGTAAAGTGAGACAGCTTCTTGGAAAGGAGAAATGGACAGGCCAATGTAGAAATTTCCAGAGAGTTCTGGACCGTTTTCATTTCTAACTGCATCAATTTCAAGTCTTGGGCAGAGGTGGTAACAATAGAAAAACTGCTATTTCAGATTAAAGTTTCAGCCATAAGGAAGAATTTAACCAACTACATAAAATGACAGAAACCTTTAGAGGAAGTTATTCTGTCATCTTGGATGCAAGATGTATAGCCAAGGTAGGAAATGTTGGCCATTACTGGACAGATACCATAGAACCTGATATGAAGAATTTATGAGAAAAGAAAATTTAGGTCCCATTATCTGAGATACTAAAAGAGAAGATAATTCAAGTGACATGGAAGTCCCTAAAAACAAATTCGGGACATATTCAATGATAAAGAAAATAGAAAGATATCCAAACCCATCAATGCATTTTAACAAGGCATTATATAGCCAAATATTTTTCAGTAAGGTTTCTATATCAGGCTGCATAGGACTAGATAGCATACTATTTCTACAATGGTTGACTTTAAAATAATAATGACTTCAGTGAGTCATGAAGGCTAGCTTGCCAACTTTCAACCTTCCTCAAATCTCTCAAGGATAACTAATTGATCCTTAGGTGACAGAATCAGAATATTTATAAGAAGACTTCAATGAGTTAAAATGATGGAATGAAAAAAAAAAAGATAAAAGTTTTTTAAAAAATGTAAATTCCTGCACTGGTGTTAAAAAATAACCTTCCGTGGTACAGAATTGGGGAGATGTGATCAGAGAGAGCTTCAGATACATCAGATTTTAAAAATCTAATGTGAGGACTTGTCCTGTTTAATAATTTCATCTTTTTCAATTTCTGTGTCTCTGAGAGTCTATTAATCATTTTGTCATTAGATGCTGTGTCTAGAGAGAAGTAGTAGATAGTTAACAACCAATGTGAAATTGCTCATATTTAGAAAATTTCACTTTGGATGAATCATGTTGGTACTACTTGCTCATGACTTTACACTAACAGTGGTTTAGGTTAGCCCCAACTCCTGCCATGGTATTTTCCCTAATAGAAATTTTGGAAATTTTTTCTTCTAAATATTTTTGCTCGGATCTCAGATTTTAAAATTTTGATATCTGTATAATATATTGGAAAATTTTGATATTTGCACAATATATTGGAAAATGCCATGTAGGCCATTAGAGACATCTTCAGCCTGAAGCTTCAGGCAAATTGGAGCTACTGCTTAAATATTTATTTCCCTCTCTAAATCTGCATAGATGACTCTGAAAGGGTGAGGAGACATTTACAGACAAAAGAGGGTGCTGTAAAGGAATATCTTCCTTTTGTACACAAGAAAATAGCTTTAGAGTTGTGTTAAGTAGTGCAATCAACACAAGCTGAGTACCATTCTGAACTTAAGGGTTTTAAACTATTTTATTGGCATTTTGAGTTTTTATAGAGCACACTGTCGTTTTCATGTTATTAATACTAAAACCTAAGTCCCCAAAGAGCAGCTTGGACTGGTGTGGTGGGATAATGGGAAGGGACTGCTCTGTCCCCTCCCAACATGGCATTATCTATTATTAGGATCCTAAGCTTGGGCCATAGAGCAGTTTTGGATGTCAGCTCCCATGTTTCTTTGAGGCCAGCCACTGTGTCTTATTTTCTCTGGTACTCTTTGGAGCATCTATCAGGGCACTGAGCATCACGTGTAGCATCAGTGCTACACGAACATTTGGCCATTGTTAAAATGTGAACAATTACAGTTTTGCCATATAAATTACTTATCAATAAACACAACACACATGTTGTTAACTTGTAAATTGTTAAATGTGTAAAACCAGCAAGAGCACACCATTGCTGCAGTTAAATGTTAATGCAGATTATATGTTTGTTTGGTTTGGGTTTTTAGGGTATTTGGGGAAAAACAAAGAAACATTTTTTAAAAAAGTCTTACCATACAGGTATTTTCCTTCAGTAAAAGCAAATAAAAACGAGAAATTATTTTTTAAAATGAAATAACATATGGTGAAAACAGGCAGTAAAAATAAAATTAGCATTAGACTTAAAAAATTCATACCTGTTATTGTGAAGCCACCTAAAAAAGAAAAAAACAAATAATTGTTACAATTTAACTTACACTCTAAATAACAAATACCAGTGACATCAGACACCCACCCACAGTACAAAAGCTTGCCAACTTAGATTTACAATTAAGAAGAATAAGAAAGTATCCATTCATGACCAAATCACTAATCATTCTTTCAAGATTATGGGATTTAGTGCACAAACAATTCTTGTGCATATCTAAGAAATCACTGATTTTTTAAAAGGTTATATATACTAAATTAAAAATGTAATATAAACTATTTGACCTTAACAAAAATGAGGCCAATGGCCCTCAACAACAATCTTGCTAGCAAATCAATAAAAATAAAAGTCAGAGAGCTATATTATATCACCTGACAGAAATGGAAAATAACCTAGAAAAATGGAAAGGAAATGCAAGAAATGAAATGCTTACCAAGCTCATTCAATAACAGGGCTGTGAAGGAAACAGACAAAGACAAACACAGAATAAGAGACCAGATGAATAATGAAAGTAAGAGGAATATCAGCAGAAAGAAATCCAGGCAGATCTGATCAGAGCGGTAGGGAGGCACTGCTAAAAAATTTGGTGCACCCCAAAGACATGTGGCATTGGGAATATTTCAAAATAAAAAATCCCAACAGATATTTCTGCAAATGTGTGTGATTGAATACATACATATATTTGTATATATGTAACCTTATATATCAGTTCTTTATATTTAATAAGACATTTCTACTATGTATGTTTATACATAGTGAATATATCTAGTTTACCAGTAGATACAATACAGTTTACCAGTAGAAACACTGTATGAAATTAATTCTCAACTTGATTTGAGTGAGTCTTCTGCTTTAAATATTGCCTAGATTTAATCGATCTAAAATATAGAAGTCTTAAATCACCCAGGATCTTAGATATTGTGCATTTTATTCGATGAGATCTGGTGAAACATCCTGGGGAATTCTATTTTGGCTGCCCTGCATGGAAGGGGACTTTGGCCCAAGGTAAAGCTCTCTCTCTGAGCGTTCTATTTGGATGATCTTTTGGCCACCAAGAATTTCTTATGTTTTTTTAAATCCTTAAAGTTTAAGAGTTCCAGGAATGAATGCTTATTTGTGTCCTTATCTGTGATTTCTGCACATTATTAGATAACCAGAATCCTTCTAGTGGACATATAATTCCACGAAACCGACAGGGGAGGGGAGCGGGGAGATGTATATAATTTGTCTCTCAGTTTATGTGCTTTAAACCCAGACTGTCTATAGCACACTTTAGTAAAAGCAACCTGGCCAAATGTATCCAATAAATCACTTGCTGAGTTGTAGATGGGAATGTTATGATTACTTTTTTAGGCCTAGTTTTCTTTCTAATGATAGCAGCCTTAAAGGATACTTTCCAAAATGAGTCAGTAATTTACTTAAAGTGACAAGAATCCACGTGGTGGGTATGAAATTGGATAGCGCTATTAAGGAATTTTAATTTATTGTTACATGAGGGCATACTTTACTAAAAGGACAAATGAAAAAGCTATATCCAAGATGCTCTTCCTTGAGTTAAAAGAGGAATACATTTAGAAGTAAGTGCTTTTTTCTGTATGTTAATGGGACATTTTGATCCCATCTTTGTGAGAAATCAGCGCAATTTTCTGGCCTCTTTTCCTTGTCTACTGTCTATGGAGCATATTAAATAGGCTGCATTAAAATGGGTCCCCAGTGCTCCTTTCACCGTCATTCTAAAGGCTCTTGTTGCCATGTTGAAGTTGATTAAGTCAGGGACACACACTTTTTTTAATCGGATGGATTCTGAGGCCAGTGAGTTCTCATAAATGTGGGATTAAATTCTCCCAAATATTGGATCTATATAAAAATTTATACTATATATTTTATTTTTCCGCCCTACATATAAAAGTATAAATTTCATTCAAAGTGGTCCATGTCATCATCTCCTATATTGCTTTCACCAATTGTTGGTATGTACTTAGTAAAAGCTATTAACATGTGCTATGCTCATTTACATATATAAACAGGATTCCTTTTAAAATGGCCACTATTAGAAGATAATTAGAGGAAGCTCTAGTAATAATTTGGAATAAAAATCATCTGTAAAGATGATAAAAATTCCTGTTTTTCCTAAATAAATATAGGCCATATAAAATAGATATGAAATTAAAGATAGGAAGAAAAATTGGCTTCTTTCTTCTAATGTTTTCTAAAAGTATAAGCATAAATCAACAAAATCTAGTTATAAGGATGCTGCTTTTATTTTTTCCTTTCATTGTGCATGTTAAAAATTAATTAATTCTATAGGGATCAAAAAATTTTGGAGCATAAGCCTGGATAGGCCTTGAGTAAGGATTACATTCTTACTGAAGGATCATGTCCTTCTGACTAAAGAAAATTGATTAACAGCTATGGTTTTGCATTTATAGTACCTTTTAAATGCCATGTTTGATGACATGAAAAACATCATTCCAAAATGAGAATATTGTTAACTACTTGTTAAGGATTTTTATTCTTATTAATTTTCTTAACTGGGTTCTCTAAAGAAGTCTAATTATTGAATGCTTTTGAAATTCTTTATTAGTTGCCATTAGACCCATCTACTACTGCTAATTAGTATTAAGTAGATTTTTTTTTTCCTTTCAGCTCTACTGAAAAAAGCTTGAAAAGGTATTAAGTAGTCTTTATCACTAACATTTTAGGGGAGATTTAATAATTGGAGCAACATTTTAGAATGAACCCTGAGGAATGAAAAAATAAACACATTCATGTCATTATTTCTGAATTATGAAATATCTTCCCAGTATTATTAAATCTGGTTGCAGTCAAGGTTAGTTGGCATTTCCTAAAGAGAATGGGTATTGCTTGGTGCACTTGTGAGTTAGGGGAGGGAAATGAAAAGGCTAAAGCTTCAAAGGCAATGAAGTGTAGTACTTGGAAGCTGAGGAAGAGGAGAGAGTTAAGTGTGAGAGTAGGGAGACACGGAGAGAGAAGAGTACAATTTCTCGCTGGTATGTCTTTGTATACTCTCACACCTTTCATTCCTCTTCTTATCCATTTTGGTTCCTCAAGCACAAGGGAGAAACTGCACTCTTTCTCATATTCCTCATGGTCAAATATTCTAATGGTAATGATCTTCCTGTGGGAACACAAGACAAAGGCAAAACAAATGGTTGGAGTCACACGCTCATGCTCTTGGTGTCCACCAAGCTGAATGTTACTGTGATGTTATGGAGGGAGAACTGGCAGCACATGGACCTCCTGAAGTATGTAAAAGGGCATCTTAGGTACTCTCGGCTGGCCCCCATTAAGTTTTCATTGCTAATTTACCACTTGCACAGATTCTTCTGCTTTGGTTAGTACTCAGTAGGTATCTTAAATTAGAAAGACAAATAAAAAAGTTGGCGTCATTTTGTCATTGCACGGCATCTGCACCAACTCTTCCAGAAATGGAAGTTTGATTGACTACCCTGAAAATTAATCTCTCAAACTCTAATGCATGGAGTGGTCAAAATTGGCCAGCGTAGCTACAGGTCTGCCTGCCGTGGCGCAGCACGAGGTCTATGCCCCGTTACATAGGTGGAGGGATGTGTGCGTTGTAAGTCATGTTCTGAAGAGTGCAGGCTCCCGGGGGTGGCACAGGCCAGCAGAAGCTGTTGGGCTCAGCCCCGGAGCAGCTCCCCCACCTTTCTTCTCACTCATCTCCACCAGGCGGGGCTCTCCAATCTCAAGGAAGAAGGTCTTGTTTTTCTCATACTCCTCATCATCAATTACCTTGACAGATATTGTTTTGCTGAAACAGAGAAGAATAGAAATTGACGAACAAAGGGAAGAGGAAAGAGAAGAGAAGGAACATAGAGAAGAGGAAAGCAAGGTTAACGAGTTGCACTTCCAGACAAACAGCAATTGAGAAACTTCTGTACTGTGATTTTTTCTTCAAGAATGAGTATCAGATAGGTCTGAAAGGTTGGAGAGGTCACCCAATGCATAGCTCCCCTGCCCAGGGCCATCGAAGTGTTTTGGGCAAAATATAGCACTCAGTACTAATAGGTTTATCACCATCATGAAAAGGAAAAGCAGAAAAACACAGATCACAATAATAAGAAGAGAAAAATATATTTATTTAGTGAATGCCTTTACCATCAGATTGTCTGAGCTGTGCCCTGGAATTCACTCTTTTAGAAGAAATCAGTAAATCATATCAAGCTATTAATGGAGGTTATCTCTGAGTGACTGGCTTATGGGTTATTTTTTCTTTCATTGTGCTTTACTGTATTTCCAAACATAATATTTTTTTTTTTTTTTTGAGACAGAGTCTCACTCTTTTGCCCGGGCTAGAGTGCCGTGGTGTCAGTCTAGCTCACAGCAACCTCAAACTCCTGGGCTCAAGCGATCCTACTGCCTCAGCCTCCCGAGTAGCTGGGACTACAGACATGCGCCACCATGCCCGGCTAATTTTTTTTTCTTTCTATTTTTAGTTGTCTGATTAATTTCTTTCTATTTTTAGTAGAGACGGGGTCTCACTCTTGCTCAGGCTGGTTTCGAACTCCTGAGCTCAAACAATCCGCCCACCTGGCCTCCCAGAGAGCTAGGATTACAGGCGTGAGCCACCGTGCCCGGCCCAAACGTAATATTTTTAATCATGAAATTTTACTAAAGTAATAAATGTATAAAAAATCAAAAAAGAAAACATAAAGTCTTTTATCTTACCCCACCCAGTGTCCTAGACTCAAACTCTTATTCAGTTAAGTTAGATTTTCTTGCTAGGACACAACAGGAAGTTGTTCGTGTTTTGTTTGCCTTTCTGAAGATGGAAGCTTTGGCCTCTCAACAGCTGTTTTGGAAGTGGGGTGGCAGCAGGTGGGAGTCATGATGTTGTGGTTATTTTCAACCCTCCCAAAATTGAGTTTTAACTTTCACTAAATATGCCATTTACACCACTTTCAAAGTCCACCCATACAACAAGGTATTCCGATAAGAATAATCGGAATAATCTAAACTTTAGCAGTTCTTTCCCTATGGTCCTATGGCTGTCAGTGACTGACAGGCAGGTAGGACAAATGCAAATATTATGCAAATTCCAACTTCCTTAAACATCCTTGATGACTCTGAGAATAAATCAATCTAATGTTACCTCAATTAATGAGGGCTTAAACATTCCATATATTACAACTTACTCCCCCTAAACAATGATTTTTCCTTGAAATTTTTTTTTCAATAACATTGGCCAAGAACATTTCTGATTAAAATTTTTGAAACAATCAGTTTGTATAGACAAAAAGTTTTAATGGCATACCATAGACAGTCTTTAAGTTTGGTGGAATTTTCTAGGTCTTTTGGAAGGAAATTGGTTTATAATTTCGTTTCTATTTTATTGATCAAAGCCATCAAGTTTCATTTAGACCTATGCATGCTAAAGACCATCAGTTTTCTTTCTTGGTAAGGAGGCATAGGTAGAAGTTGCTTTTAATTCTCTGAACTTCCCATCCATTAATGCCAAATGCTTAAGTCTTACTTTCTTGGCTTAGCATTGTAGAAGTGAGACCAAGTGATTGGTTCTGGTCCCTTGAAGCCCCATAAGTACTCTCTGTTCCTCAGCTAAAGAAAATCCCTGCATGAAGCTCACATTCCAATTTATCACTCCTAAGAAACTGGAGCTCATGAAACTACCTTTTCTATCTCAGCTCTGTCCTTAAAGACTGAAATACTTATGCTTGATGAGCACTTTAGCTATAAATAACAAAAGTAACAATAATTTTTTAAAGTAGTTATTTACAAAACTACCAATAGTATGGACAAAGTCCCATTACATGTATAATATGAACAGTTCCTGCCTAACTTTTAGAACTATGTTCTTGGAATTCACACCTATTTTTTTTAGTATAAAAAATTAGCCTGGCCCGAATAAACTGGGATATTTAATTATTCCCCAATTTCCCCAAAATACAAAATATCAGAGAAAACATAAGAGGATAGATGTAAAGAGTGATAATATTTGGACTTTTTATTTCAGAACTGAATTTGATGATGTAAGATACATCTATCTTACATAAAATATCTATGTAAGATCTACACTCTTCTATGGATCAAATTTAACCTACAAAAACCTACCAAATCTCTCTTCTCTTTGTCATCAAAACACAGCCATTTTAGGTATTTAATTTCCATCTTACAGCCTTGCAACCTTAAGCTATAGCTGTACATTTCTACTGAAACAATCAGGATCATGTGACGAAGAGTGGGATAGTATTGATGGACATTGAAAGGGCTGTGCTGCTGTCTGCCGGGGAAGATGAGAAAAAGATAAGTTAGAGGATGAGAGAGAAGAGACTCCTTTCTAAATTCTCACACAAAAGATTTTAGTGAGGATTTCATATATTTAGATGCTGCAGTGGCTTTTATTTTATTTTTTTTAAAGATTCATCCTCTCTTTAGGCATCCTCAGAGATCAGAGGTCAACGGAATGATGGGCATTTTGCATTTCTTGATTCACAGATCTTCAAAACTGCCCTAGAAGTAATTCCTAGTACCTACAGTTGTCAGAGAAAACAGTGACTCTCAGAGAAGTTAGTAACCCCCAAGGTCACAAAGTGAATGTCCTGTGACTGGCTCCAAGGACCAATAACTTCCAATTATATGGCCCAACACCCATTATCAAGGCACTTCACTGTAGGGTACATCAAACTGAAACCACTCCCATTGTGAGAGAGTCAGGTTGCAATGTTCTTGCTGTGTTACTTACAAATATTTGACGTTATATTTCTCCATCTTGTATTCCCAACCCAGCCTGCATCTCATCGCATATTTTACTGGATTGTAGAAATAAAGAAAGCACAGTGGGGATGGTAGAAGTCACCTTATTAATGGGCGCGTGTTTGTGTAGGAAAGGTACCAATTTCATGCTCACAGAGCAATACGACAACATATTCACATATAAATATAAACAAGCAAACAACTTATTTTTTCTTATCTTTGGTGAATAGCATAGATTTTAATCCTCTATTGTGGTAATAGCTTTATTTTCTATACTCTGAGTAGCTTATGAGTGTGAGAAATATAGTTATACAGCTCCACACAATTTGTTTGTATAAGAAAATAAACACCATTTATCATTAGAGAATCTCTATTCATTAAAGTCACAATCCTTAGAAAATATTTAAGTATTAGATAACTAGATAACTAGTGATAGTAGAAACTGGAAGATGAAGAAAAAGAAAAAAAGTACTTCCGCAGGTGCCTGGCAAAGACTTCTAAAATAGATGGAATTTGCATAATGGCATATCATTTCAAAATCATTAGTAATAGAATCAATAATGGCCCTGACAGGAGAAGTCATTAAATTATATATTGATTTAGCTCCTCTTGCACAGTAAAGCTATTAATAGGAAACTTGATTATTAAAGGACTTTTCAGTGGGTCTAAAGTGGCAGGATGAAGTCAGTCCTTATGAATTAGCCCTTTAATCAGCAGAGTCGAAATGTAGAAGGCATTGGTTATGTTCACCTCTCGTTTCAGAACAGAACTATTTCTCTTAGCAAAGGCAGCAAAGAGGTGAAATAAACCAATGTAATTTTTGAAGGAACATATCCTTGGGAGGCCTTCTCCTCACTTTTCAGAGCCTAATGTATAAAGGATTCTGTGGCTATGTCTTCTATCACGGGGGCTGTTACATGGGATGGGGATGGCTTAGTGAAGACGCCAGTTACTCTGGTTTGATAATCAGCAAAAGCATGCCTTGTTCCTCACAGTTTTGCAGTAGAACCACAATCTCAAGGACTGAATGGACCTTGAGCATTTTCTAGTCTGCCCCATTGCCACACCAATCCCATGTCAACAGGCCTTTTGCCTTGTCTCAAGGATTCCATTTCCCTGAGGACACAGATCCATGCTGGCTGTTCTGTTTACCAAAGGAAGCAGTCAGATAGCTGTTGTCACTTCTTTAAATTGGCAGGTTAACAAAAACAAGACTGCAACAATTGGGTAGATGTAGCCCTTCATCCAAACACAATTTTTACATTATTATTGCACTGATAAGGAACAAAGAGAAAAACTGGTGTCATGCAATTTTCAACTACCGTAATTATTATGAAGAAGGTTAGGAAAACTTATTTTTTTTACATCTCTTTAAGTGTGAATAGCACACTATAAAATTATATTTTCTGGAAACTAGCAAAGCAGTTACAAATCTTATGATAACATTAAAATATCTCTCAATGTGGCCAAAATTTTTATGGAAGTACATTTTGGTTCCATTTCTTAAAAAAAAAAAATGGTTAAGAAAGATCAATTTATTTAGTGGAAAAATACAGATCATCCCTTTTGATTTTTGCAGGGCCTTTCATATGATGATACCAAACCCACATCTATACTTTACTTCTCTGTCTCTTTTTCTTATCTGATGGGTCTCAAAGGACCCGAACACCTTCAAACAGACTAACAAGGAGTCCTATATCTGGTGGTGACTCAGGCAGACAGTCAGAAAGGAAAGAAAGGTGGTTTTATTAGCGGTTGAAAAAGAAAATCTCTTCATAATATATTTTAGTCTCTCATTGTTAAGCTGAAGTGGTATCACAGTCTCTTTTTCAATATAAGCTTCACTTTGTCCTTCTGTGGGGTTTTTTCCCCTAAGACTGCCCTTGATGTTGGGGGAAGATGAGAAAAAGATAAGTTAGAGGATGAGAGAGAAGAGACTCCTTTCTAAATTCTCACACAAAAGATTTTAGTGAGGATTTCATATATTTAGATGCTGCAGTGGCTTTTATTTTATTTTTTTTAAAGATTCATTCTCTCTTTAGGCATCCTCAGAGATCAGAGGTCAACGGAATGATAGGCATTTTGCATTTCTTAATTCACAGATCTTCAAAACTGCCCTAGAAGTAATTCCTAGTACCTACAGTTGTCAGAGAAAACAGTGACTCTCAGAGAAGTTAGTAACCCCCAAGGTCACAAAGTGAATGTCCTGTGACTGGCTCCAAGGACCAATAACTTCCAATTATATGACTCAGAGCCAACTGCTAGGTCCCTTATTCATTCAACTGTGCAGTATTTTATGACCACTTTAAAGGATCTGGATCATTATTTTAAATTAATATAGAGGTTTATTGTTTCCTCTTTACATTAAAAAAGACTGTATGAACAATGATGGAATTTCGATTCAATATTATAGTCCATGATGGCTGCCTCAAAAAGTTAAATCCTTGAGGAGATAAAGGTTTAATTGAAAAGGGCCAAGAACGTGTAGGGGCTCACCAGCTCTGGGGACTTGGAATAGCCAACCAGCAGCCTCAGTCTCAGCCTTACCTTCGTGGGAAGCATGTTAGAATGGCAGAATCTCAGGCCTCATCCAGACCCACAGAATCAGAATGTGCATTTTAACAACATCCCCAGATGATGCCTATGCATGTCCAAGTCTGAGAAGCACCAATCTAGAGTGGACAATGGGTTCTTTATTAAGTTGGATAATAAATTAAGAGGCTGGTAACAGTTGGGCTTGTGTTTTGGACCTGGCTGCATATTAAAATCACCTGTGAGGCTTTGCAAACTATAAATGCCTAAAGCCACTCTAGATCAGTTAAATCAAACTCTGGTTGTGAGACACCCCAGCATCAATATAGTTTTTGGAAGTTTTTTGGGTGGTTGTAATATGCAACCAGGGCTGGGAATGGCTCATGGAAAGTCAGAATGTGTGCCCTGATCTTTAAAAGAACCCATCAAAATAAAGAATGGATAGAATTGTAAGAAAGTCAAAACTGAATGATAAATCTATTAATAGTTAGCAATCTTGGTGGAAACATGGGATATGCATTTCACTTTGTCCTTCACTGGTGTTCTTTTCTGGATTATATAGCGTACTTAAAGTTGTTGTTTTCCCCTCTCAGGGAATGCTGGTCTCTGTAGGCAACCTTAATAGTATAGGTGAGAAAACACCGTTAGCATTGAGGCAGCAGAGTTTACACTCATGTACAGTAATTTCCTTCTCAACAAAGTGATAGGAAAAGTGGTGATAGGCTTTTACACATCAGCGGTTACATCTAGAGAGTAGACAAACTAAGAGTTTTAAGTCCACAGAAGATAGTATTGCCTCATGCCTCCCGCTCAGAAAGCCTCTGAGTCATGTCAGTTAGAGGCCTTGCGGTGCAACTGGAACCTTGCCACATGTCAGCCATCACACTCTCAGCCTTAAGAAAGAAGTGACCCAGGACTGACCACACATGAATCCAGCACCTTCTCTGACCACAGAGTGATGTCATCAGGTGAGATAAGTTTGAAATTTGATCCACAGTATACATGATATTAAAAGCTTCAGGATAAACTCCTACGACTCAAAAAGACAAACCAACAAATGGACAAAAGATCTGAATAGGCACTTTTCCAAAGAAGATAGCTAAATGGCCAATAAGTACAAGAAAAGGTGCTCCATGTCATTAGCCATCAGGGAAATGCAAATGAAACCGCAATGAGATACCAAGTCACACCCACTAGGATGACTATAATCACAAAGACAGATGATAACAAGTGTTGGTGAGAATGTAGAGAAACTGGAACCCTCATACACTGCTGGTAGGAATGTAAAATGGTGCAGCCACTTTGGAAAAGTCCTCAGAAGTTTAAAAATAAGAGTTACCATATGACACAGCAATTCCAACTTTCAGTATATGCAAAAGAAAATTTAAAAACACACGGTCACATAAAAATTGTACCTGACCATTCATAACAGCATTATTCATAATAGCCAAAAAGTGCAAACAACCTAAATGTCCATCAGCTGATGAGTGGATAAATAAAATGTGGCATATCCACACAATGGAATATTATTTAGCAATAAAAAGGAATAAAGTACTGATACATATGACAACATGGATGAACCATGAAAACATTATTCTAAATGAAAGAAGCCAGACAAAAATGGCTGCACGTTGTATGAGTCCATTTATATGAAAAGTCCAGAATAGGCAAATCCAGAGACAGAAAGTAGATTAGTGGTTGCCTAGAGATAGGGGTTTGGAGATAAAAGGGTGGGGGTGGGATGATTGCTAATGTGGATGGGATTTCATTTTGGGGTAATGAAAATGTTCTAAAATTGATTGTAGTGATAATTGCACAATTCTGAGAACATTCTAAAATCCAATGAATCGTATATTTTAAGTGGGTGAATTCTATGGTAGGTGAATTATGTCTTAATAAAGCTGTTATTTAAAAAAAAAACACAAGCTTTAGGCTAAATCTTAGTCTTTGGAAAAGGCTGTTTCCTTGGGTGAGAAAAGATTGTGAGAATGTTGGGAGTTTTCAGTAAGGGATTTCAAATTTTGCTAGTACTGCCAAACAGAAAACTAGGGTGCTGCATGCATGTGACAGCGAAACCACTGACATCAAAGCTAAGTGCCACCATTGTGTCTGTCAGCTCCCCTATCCCTCCCTCCATTCCCTTCCTGAGGATTTTGCACAGAATGCTGGCTGCCTCCTCCAGCATCAGGGGCTATTGAAGTTGTACTTTGACACGCTAAGCATTTCTGGTGGCTATAACCTCAGGCTGGCATTCTGGGCTTGTTTCTTTTCCCCGAAGTGTAAAGTATTATTAAAATGTCAGAAGCAGCATTTCCTTTATGACAGTCATTGTAAAAGGAAAGGAAAGAACTATAATCATAGGGATGTCTGCTGCCCTTGCAGAGTCAATAGCTCTTTTCACCTCATCTTGGGCATTCTCTTGCTCCTTTGTTGCCATTTATTTTTCTCTACCTACGAGGAATGATAAGGTTGCCATGGATTGCCTTTGTATCACTTGGTTTAAATTCCTGGTGCATTTTAAGCCTTTTTTTCCTTTACAAAATAGATTGGTGAGTTGCTTAGTGATTTGGGGTTAGGGAAAGAAAGGGGCAGTCAAAGAAGATCTATGCATATACTCTTGTCATTTTCTATAAGTGACCCAAATCAACCCCTCCCTCTAGTAAACACTCCAAATAGGATAAGAACAGGCTGGTATTCATACTATTTCTACTAATATCTTTACATCGTATTTAGATTATTGGTGAGAAACTTTGGGATTCACTTGGGAATTTGCTCAACATTCCTTGCTAGTATAGTTACAGAAAAAGGACTAGATCGTGATGTAAATTGATTGTTTCCTTTCTCAAATGTTAAGAGCATTAAACTAGGACACAGACTACCCAGGTTCATAACTTAGCTCTGCCACTTTCTAGCTGAGGTATTTGGGTCAGTTCTGGCATTTTTCTAAACATCAAATAGGGATAATAAAACTCCCCTTACAGCAATTATGATGATCACAGTGTTGTGATGATCAAATAGTGGGTGTCATCGTTTATCAAATATAATAAAACTTCACAGGTTGTTGCAAAGATCAAATAATATAATGAATGCAAAAATTATTTAGTAAAGGGATATAAAACTTTAGACACTGTTGTTATCATTAGTTGAAAAAGAGTATTCTGCAGTTCTTACTTGCCTGCCCACCCCAGTCACCACCAGGAGCCGCTGGCAGATGGTGAGGTGGGGGTCAGGGAATGGTTCATGGAATAATGAGAAATACCCTCAAGTCCACGCTCATGGATAGTTTTGGATCAAATACCATATAGTAGGGTATCCAAGTACAGAACCCTGAACTCAAAGAAACATGGAGCACAAGAGCTACTGTGTGTAGCTTCCCAGCTCCAGCTCTGCCAGGTTCTGGGATTTACCACTAACTAGCTGGATTTGCACAGGTATACAAAACCACCCTTTTCCTTGGAATTCCTGCTGAAACAGAGCCTGATAAAAGGCAGTCCTGCTATTCTGTAATGTAAATAGATTCCAAAGATGAGAGCTGCTAAAGTAGCTAAATCAAAGTAATTTTCTGGGAGGCCTTATCATCCATGTCTTGATCTCTTTGCATTGTCAAGTGGTTATTGAAATCATTGCTTCAAGCAGAGCAAGAGGCAGCGACAGCTGAAGTCCTGCTCTTCCCAGGGAGACCAGGGGAGTTTTAGAGAGCACTGGAGTGGGGGTTTTTACAATATAACCTTGCTGTATTTTGTTTCCCTCTGCTCACTTTTGAAACTGAATGTCAACCAATTCATTTTTTCAAATGCAAAATAGGAATAAATGTAATTCTTCTTTGGTCTTTCTCCTTTTAGAAATCAATTGTCAGGTTTAATCTCAAGAGAAAAACTTATGAGCCACTTTCCGTCCCTAGAAGACATGCTGGTTGACCTTAGGGATCCACAGTTATTGTTCCAAGAAATAAAATGCTGGGCATTCCAGTATTTCTCCAATGTTCTGTCCTATTATAGTAGGCTACTGAGAAAATCACGAGTAAAGTTCATTAAGAGAAAATGACATGGTGTATTAAAAATTGACCATAATTTTGTGATATAGAAAATTTATAACTTACCATTGCCTCACTCCTCTGCAGTCAATAAACTTCAGTCTTAAGGAGGGTAAGGTAATATGGATCTTGGGTTTGCTACCTAAATGTGCATGCTGAGACAATTTGTCCATTCGGTGAAAAATAAAGTGGTTCAAGCATTGGGCACCATGTTGAAATATGTCAACAAAGATCTTGGTCTATTTTTTCTATCATTAAATATACTGGCATTGCACAAATTCTATGAAAGGGGAACTTGGAACAAAATGTTGGAGGATTCTCAATTATACATATTTGTCTATAATCTGAGATCTTAACTGTATTCCTTGAATTCTCTAAAAAAAAATTTTTTTTACCAAATTCTTCAACATTGAGGGTAAGGTTAAGAATGCTTTTTGGCAAAGAGCATTTTTTTCTATAAACCGAAGACATAAACACCTTTGGTTCAGTTTTAGAAACTACTTTGATTCTTCAATTTGCCACTGCCTTTTGTAAGAATTTAGAATGACAATGAAATTGATGCTGCTGGATTTCAAAGAGACTGTTGGTTTCCCATCCTTTTCAAAAGTTCTCTTCTTCCTGAATATTTTAAACATTCCTGGGTTGTAATTAGACTGTTTCCAGAGATCATTTAGACCTTTGAGCCTTCCTCCTTTGTCGAGATTCTTTGTTCAAAGTAAAGAGTTTTTCGGAAAACAATGGAAGAATTTCCCTCCGGAAATGTTACAGGACAGCAGCTAGAATATGCTGAAAGCATCTCTGTCCCAAAGAGGCCAGCTTTAAAGCAGAACACCAGGAAATAAGCTGGGCTTTCTTAACTTTTTAAATTCATATTCTCCTTCTCTCCTTTCGTTCCTTCCCACTCTGTGTCCATATCCATAAAACACACAGTGGCAAATCAATCTCTCTCTACATGTATTTGTATAAAATATTCTTAAAGATGGATGCTGGTTATTTTCTTGAATATAGCTAAAATAAATCAATAATTAGTGAATTGATGCTGATTTTTAAATTTCACATTTTTATTACATGTCTAATATTTTGTTGCTATTTTATATTAGATTAAGCAATCAATACTTGTGTTTTCATAGTATGAATTCTATAAATAAGTCTGAATTTTAGGTTTGCATTTCACAATGGCAGCCTATGGTTTATAAAAAATTAAATAATAAGAATACTTATCGGTGGGCTATAAGGTTGGAAAGGCAGGTTGGGCTCAGTTTTGTTTATCCTGAAGATGTTCTTTAAGAAGCTCTCTAAGAATTCCATTAAACTACAGTTGGTCTGTAGGCAATTGTAATACAATGGTAAGTATTTGTGTATCTAAACCTACCTAAACACAAAAAAAGGTACAGTAAAAATATAGAACTATAATCATATGGGATCAATGTCACATATACAGTCTGTCATTGACTGAAATGTCATGCCATTATGGGGCACATAACTGTATTCCAGTGTTAATTTATTTCCATAAATAACATAATTATTAAGGCTAATTGTGCCAATGTCACCATGGCTCAGAGTGATTCCACAGTAATGGTGGGATAAAAAGACCTAAACTATTTTCTTAGGAAAGAGACTCAGGTGGCAGAATTCTCACTCTGCCATTCACTACCTGCACCCTTGTTAATTACATACTCCTGCTAAGGCTCAAATTTCTGCTCTGCAGAAGAGTTATAATAATAGTGGGAATTTCATTTGATGCTGTGAGTATTAATTGTGATAATACATATAAAATGTTTAACACAGAGCCTGACACATGGTAGGTGCTAAAAGAATATTACCTATTTCTATTATGACCATAAACCATATTGTGTCAAGTCAACAACTGAGATTTTTGAATGGGACTGCCTGTGTCCTCATGTGGGTGACTTTGTATCTTAGTTTTCTCATCTGTAAAAATGGAACAATTATATCATAAGGTTGTTGAGGGGATAAGGGAGTTACACAGGAAAACAGGACAGGACCTGGAACATAGTAAGCACTCAGTAAGTGATGGTTGTCATCATAATAATTATCATCAATATAGAGAGCAAGGAGAAAAGAAAACAGGAACTAAAGTATATTAGTAAAGCTAATTTACTGATATCATGGGGAAGGTCAGTAAAAATCAATGACAGATTTCTTTTAACCAAATTTTCAGTGTATCCCTATGGCTCTTGCTTTTCCTGATACACTAGACAAAACTAAACTTGCTTCTAAACAAACTTCTGTCCTTGTTTATGTGAAACATAATAAGTTGCCAGAATGAACAATAATTTGTATTAGCAAGTTTGTATTTCACAGATTCTTTCTCACTAAATACAAATAAAATAATGTGGATTGTTTTAGGATAATGTGTGCTTTTTCTTAAAGCGTTTTTCTGCTTGTTAAAGTAATACTTGTTCATTGTTGAGAATTTGACAAATGCAGAAAAGAAGAAAAAATTCACACATAATCTCACCCCTAGAGCTCAACATTTAACAATTAAAAATTTTAATTAGATTTCCCAAAATATTATGAACTTTTGATGTTTTTCTTTGGATGACCTACTTGGGATTAGCTTTTTAAGAGGTGAATGTTTATTTTCCCTACGATCCTGTTTACGGGCTTGAGCCCCAACTTGGATTTTATGTAGATGGTAACTTCCCCATTTCTTTTTTCTATTGGCCTCCATGGACGTTCTTGTCTGAATTCTGCCATATGGAAAATTTGTATATCCATTTTTAAAAGGAGAAATTCTCTCCTTGGTCATTACTAACGTTTTGGCTAGTTTTGCTGGAAAATTTTTCAGGATTCATCTGCCAATGTTGTTTCCCTAGAAGGCTGTTCTGGCTACCTCACTAAGCCTCATGTTTGCTCTGTAACAAATAATTCCTCATGCTAAATCACTTGCAAATACCAATGTTTAGTGCCCTTCTACTAATCACCCATTCCCAGGTTTGTCATCAAAATAGCATTAGTCATTTTCTACTCAAATTCAGCCTTTGCCTTCCCAAACACTACACTTTCCAACTTAGAAGCACAATTACTCAATCAGTGGTCATAGAAATCTCCCTGTTCACCTCTCATTATACAGATAAGTAAACTGAGACTTTATGAAATTAGCCAGTGCCTCAAAGCTAGTGGATGCCAGGCTCAGTATTAAAACTCATCTCCAGCCTCTAAATCCACATCTGGTATTCATTAACTCTGCCATTATCCTAGTGTTTGTCTTCTCTGGTGCTGCTGAAGTCTAATTCACCACTCTTCATAGAAAACCTTTCCTTTCCTCTTCTCTTTTTAATTAAGTAAAAACTGATGCTAACAACAAAAGAACACGCATAGTTTTCACTGCCATTTTATCACTGTCCACCATGCAGAGGAATACTTTGTAAATTTCATGGCACATACAATGGAAACATGCACCTCCTTTACTAAGGATGGCTGTGTAGAATCATGGTCTGAAGACTCTTTGACCTGAACCAAATCTACGACATCCACAGAAACACTGAATGAAAAGTAATGAAAAATAATAGCCAATCCAAACCAAGCCTTAGTCTCACTAGTATTCTCTAGTCTTCTGGGCATCACATTTAGCAGTTGCCCTTTTTTGTACTTTTCTTTCTTCCTTCTTCAACCAGAGTCATCGTGTGCAGCCCCTCTCTTCTACTAGATAAGGAACCTGACAACGTTTGTACTGAGGTGGGAATGGTCAATAATTGTGTGTGTGTGTTTCCACTTAGAAAATATTCTTACACTTTTAAAGGGACCTTCATTTTCTTAATTCAAAAGGAGAAATTATTAAAAGAATTAGCTTTGCAGCAATGTGGCAAACCTGTAAGCATGCTGAATAGTGTGCCTCTGTATGGTCGAATATGTCTTGAATATCTAATCACAAACAGGTAAAATTAAAACTAGTATAAACTAAGAATTAAAAATTACTACCACCAAAATGTCAAGTGCCTCAATATGCCTGCCCCTTGCTTTCTGCGGCTGCCTCTCACTCTGCAAAGCACAGTTAATTCCCTGACTGTGGACTCTCACTGAACTTTTCACAACAGCACTCATTTGAATGGTTCAATCTTTTCTGAGTGTTCCACTTAGTTTAAAATCACATCAAACAGTTATCATTTTGGACCTCATATTCTTAATAGAAGGTACTCAAGGCATTTTATAGGAAAGCATCACAAGATAAAATAAGCAAGAAGACAAATTATCTATTTATTGATACAAGCAATTTAAAGCTTAAAATCAGAATTAACCAAAACCAGAATGGATTTTATTGGCTTTAGACTGAAAATGTGTTTTGCTTTTTTTCCCCATGTTCCTTGTTTGTAATGGAAGTTTTCCCCAGTTAGATTTTATAGAACCAGATCAGGTTTACAGAATGCAAATAATGACACTGTTTAACAAAATTGAACCATTGGACCAAACACAGTGAGAGAGTACTTAATTCTTGGATTAAGTACAAGCTTGTGATGAGCTATATTTACAGTGCACATTGATTGTAGGGGAAAGTCCGTAAGTAGGCTTTTAAAATTTATTTTATTTTTTATTTTACTATGGACTTTGTGTAGTTCAGTTAGTGCTCAAAAAGCAAATCTTCACCATTATTTCAGTTTTTGACCCAGAAATAATCTTACAGGGGAAGGTTATTGTTTTTAGAATTTGGGTTATTTTGCAAATTTTATAGGAAGTCTGTACTTTTGTTCAGAGAATCGTGTAGGTAGAGGAGATATATGGAATCTAGGTTTGTATTTGCAATACAGATTTATAGCTTTCAGCAGTATGACTTTGTCAAGTTACTTCTCCAAATTTCAATTTTATTAAAATAAAGAAAAAAATTCTATGTATCCCATATGGTTAATATGAAAAACAAATGAAATAATTTATATAAAAAGACTTTTCACATGTTGAGAATTTTCAAATGTAAGGCGCTTTCATTGTTATTATATGACTTAATCTTCTCATTTTTCCAACTGAGCAAACTTAGGTCTCTTTATTCCAACAATCTTTCCAGTAAACTAAAGCTTTCTCAGCTCCATTCTAAAATATGTATGGGGTATTAATATGAATATTAGAATATTCATTTTGGAAATTAAGAGTTGTCTGTGTGAATGGGAAGGCAATGATATCTGACACCTTTCTATAGATCTCCTTTCAGAGTTGTTTTTTATGTTTATATAACTAAAGGTTTTAGAAATTGTAGCAGCAGATGCAATTCACTGCTAGAACATGAACAATACTTTATTAAATATTTATTATGATACTGTCCTATTGGATTTTAACATTTCTATTAACTTTAATTATATAGAATTAGATTTAACTCATATTAATTATAATATATGGTACACTTAAGTAAATGGAGAAATAAGGGAAAGCTTCGAGGCCTGTGTATACTGAGTAAATCCTATTAATTCAATAGAAATATGACTCTTTCAGTTTTTGTATTATTTAGAAAGCCCTTAGAAGGTTATTTATAGATTTTCCCCTCCATATTAACTTGCCATCTTGGTGTAACATTTATAGGTCCTGAATACTTTTTTTATTGAGTTATCTTTGAGTTTGTAGAATAATCAAAATCCTCTTTGTAGTTTTAATTAAATTTCTTTCATGAAATCAGACTTCCTGAGATAGATATTCAAATGTTGGTGAGACTGGTAATACAATTGAAGAGAATCTATAAAAATATAGTTGTGTCTTCAGACCTCCTAATAATGTAAACTCTTTGCGCAGTGCTGTTTATATTCAGCAGTAACCATGTTGCCATGGCACAGGGCACCATTACATACCTTTTGTGCATTCTCCATGACAATGAGCATAGTGTGGGCACACAATGTTTGCTTAATAGATGCTTGTGATTGACACAGCTGAATTCACCATCACAAGTTTGTACTTGAGTTTGGGCTAACCCATCAGGGTGTCTTAGATTTCTTAGTAAAAGCCAACTCACATATTTGTTAGATAAAAAGACAGTGCTCTTGCCAGGTGTGGCAGCTCACACCTATAATCCTAGCACTCTGGAGGCCGAGGCAGGAGGATTGCTTGAGCTCAGGAGTTTGAGACCAGCCTGAGCAAGAGTGAGACCCTGTCTCTACTAAAAATAGAAAAATTAGCTGGGTGTGGTGGTGTGTGCCTGTAGTCCCAGCTACTCGGGAGGCTGAGGCAAGAGGATCGCTTGAGTCCAGGAGTTTGAGGTTGCAGTGAGCTGTGATCATGATTTGGACAGCATCAGGGAGGCCCCAATGAATTTATCAGCCACACTTCAGATTCCTACAGAATGTTATCCCATCTAGCCATTCCATGCAGCTTCGCTGAGTATCTAATCATTGTGTCAGGCCCACAATAGGTGTCAGGGATAAAAAGAGGAGTATGAATTCAAAGCTTTAGAGGGACAGTTATGTAAACCAAAGATTACCTACCTCCATGGGCATTAATTATAAGTAATGGGCTCTGTGCTATGTGCTATGTTCTTCACAATGGGTGAGGAACTTCACAAAAGGCAGGAATAATTGGGCTGAGTCTTGAAGAAACAGTAGAGTTTTGTCAGGCAGAAATGTGTTTAAGGTTCAAAGACAAAAAAGAGGTTAACAAAAAAAACTTGGTGCAAATGAACAGAGGAATGGCAAGCCACGATTTGTTTAAGAAGTATCAATTTCTACCTGATTTCTGACTTGTGTTTATGGTGTTCACATGTGCGGTGGAGGGTTGATGGGAGATGAGTCAAGAGTAGAGCTTGGGGTCAGGAGAGATGCTAAGTCATGTTGGGCACAATTTTGTAAGAAAGAGCCAACTGGCCTTTTTAATTATGGACTGCCATGATCAATTCTGACCTACAGTACCATCACTCTAACTCTGGGACAAAGCTTGCATTGCGGCAGAGTAGAAAGAAAGGGAAGGAGAGGGGCCAGGAAGGCAGTTATGGAAAAGATGCTATCCACTGGACTGGCAGAGCCTGTCCTAAAGCCCCTTCCAGGTACCCCTCCAGCAGCATGTATCAATGAAGTATTTGGCTCCCATCTCTAGTTTAGATCTGTCAAAACCGAAGAAACAGAGAAAAGTCACTTTAATTTCTTTTCAGCAATTTCTCCTTCCTGAAAACTTGTCTGTGGGCTGGGTAAAACAAATTGAAATTGCATGAAATGCTCTCTCTAAGATCCTCTTTTAGCCTGCCAAGATCAATTTCTTATAGCAAGATCGAGGTAGTAAAATACAAATTCTGCTGGAGAAAACATCATCAGATTGTAAAACTGACCTGATTTTCATGAACAGAAAATCTAATTATGTATCATAAATTCAGGTCTGAGCACATATTTCATTTTATTTTTATCAACCGTGAGTGGTTTTGGCAAGCTTTATGACAAAATGGTATCTGGGCATATATGTTAAGTTTTTAAATGAAATTATCAAAAACTGTAAGTCTCAGGTTAACAAATTACATGGAAAATTGCTATCACATTACAGTATCTTATACAGTATTGGCAAGAGGACTGGTGAGAGAATTATAACCAAAATGATGTAATGAAATGGAAATTTACAAGTTGAGGTGTGGGAAAGGGTAAAAAGAATATCATTCTCCTGATTCAGTGAGGAGTCACTAAGAAAAATGATTCTGGTTACTCAGCAGCCAGTGTGTGCATGTATGTGCGTGTGTGTGTGTGTGTGTGTGTGTGTGTGCAGAGAAAGAAAAGGAAAGAGAAATTGAGAGGTAGAGAATAGAAAGAATAAAATATCTTGAGGTTTATGATGAAAAATAGTTATTTAATACTGAAGGCAAAAGAGATTTAAAAAGATTGGAGGCATGAATACAATGATGCCAGTCCCTGGCTTTTCTCTGTGTTAGGCAGACAGGAGCAGTGGGAGGTTGAAGGCAAAGGAGATAGCAAGGGTTCAGTAGCAGCCATTGTTTTCATGTCCTAGGGACAGGCCTGGTTCATCACAATGGGATGAGACAGGCTGAAAGAGGTCAAGACTAGAACTTGACCTTGCCCACTGGAGCAGAGCAGGGAGTTGGATATCAGGGTGTCTGTACAAAGCCACCAAAGGTGAAGGTCCATTTCAAAGAAGCAAAACACACTACCCCAGAAAGTATGGAAATATACAATAAATGGAAACCAAGTAAATCTCTGGGCGAAATAGGCAAGAACGCATGAGCTGAGTGATGTGGAATGGAGGATAAGGCAGGACAAAGGGCTACTCATAGCACCACAGAGCAGACCTGTCAGCACCTGGGAGAGGAACCAGTCCTCTAAGGGGACTTATCAGAGGAAGGAAATGCCTTCACTTAGGATGAACTAAAGTCTTGAAATCAAGACAGGGAGGAAGAAACCAGATAGAAAATCAATCCTGACTTCCAGGTAGATTTCAAACATCTAGTAATTTATTACTTTTTTCTGAGTGCCTGGAAGAACACCTGGAATATATAGAAATTTGATAGTACAGGATCTGGTAAGTTAAAGATTGGACTTTTGAAGCTGGAGAACATGTCAGAACCTAATGATCAACAAGCGATGCTAAGGCCCAGATGGCTGGGTTAGTGCCTCTGAAGTCCCTCCTGCTTAAGGTCAGGATGGAGTGGGGCTGAAAAAACTGGTTGGGATCAGTTCAGAGTTTGTGGAGAACCATAGGAAATGGATAAAGCTGCAAAAAAATTTGGAGAAAAATTGCAATAGTGTCCTTGAAGCTTAGGGTAGGATGTCCTTCAACTTGAAGAAGCTCTAATACGTCAAAACCAGAAGACTAACAATGAAAGAGCTGACTTGTGTAGTGATTTGAAGAGAGATAAGGAAAGATTTTGAGTTTTTGGTGGTGGTGCCCTCAAAGAATTTTAATATAAAAGAGAAGGTGAATGAAATGGCATACGGTAGAGGCAGTGGTAGTGAATGGTAACTTTTCGAAGGAGATGTCATGAGAAAATTCAAGCATGGATCAAAACTTAAGAAATGGGTTCCAAGGGAAAACAAGGCTCGTTTCATCTTGAGAAATTAGCCTCTGACGTTGTGAGGTCCTGAGGTTTATGGAAGGAACATAATATTAGAACAGTGAGTCCTCAGATCCAGCTGGCCACTAGAATGTCCTGTGGAGCCTTAAGAATGAACATAAACTTCTTGTCCTTCTCATTGAATCAGAAGCTCTGGATGTGTAGGTGAAGAGTGAGCAGAGGGACTCTATGGTGTTAAAAATCTCCCCTAATAAATCCAATGCAACGATCCAACAATTGGTATTAGGAAAATATTTCACTAGACCCGCTCCTATGCCCAGGTTAAGAGGCTCAACAGAAAATATCATAAAGAGCCTTAAAAAAACAGTCTTTCATATCTGTCTCACTACCCACATCTAAACAGCTCATGAAATTTATCCTTTTTCATGACACTGTCTTAGGTTGACCAGGTATCACATTCAGGGAGTGAAAGCAAAAGTTGGTTCTTTGTGGTCTTGTGGATTCTTCCGACTATATTTTAAGAGATAAATTTTCTACCAAGTTTATTCTCAGCACATTGATTAGTGGTAACAGTCTATTTATTATCTCACAAAATCACTAAGTCTATAGAGTACTCTTCAGAAGGGGTGTTCTTTATGGTAGATCGATTTGTTTTGTAACCTGTATAATTTTCCATTAGAGGATGTTATGAAAATCGTCCTGTACATATCACACACATCGGTGGCTGCAAATAAAACGAAGTCTGGCATTTATTATTGTGGAATTGGACCAGGTTTTTCTGACACTATTCCATGCAAAGCCATTTGCCCCAGTTCCCATTTGGGGGCCAGATAAAATAATTTTGAGTGCATTTCAGTAGTGATAATCCTTCCTGATAAATTTAGCATTTACTGAGGGATCCACTTTCCATGCATGCATGTAACTGCTATTTTCTCTGAGCCCAGAGATCATTGGCAGAAGTGACAGCTGGTGCCTCGGGATGGAGCTATAATTTTATGGTGCAATGTCTAAGGCTGGAAATGGAACTAGCAAACCACAAATGCCAAAGACATCATAAAGAAAAACGTTCCTTAGGAAATACTTGCCAATTTCTGAGTAATTAATTATTCCCTAACGTACACACTGACTTTTATGAATAAAACAGCCTAGGAAATTCATTTAATTAAGGAGACAGTTACGATAAAATAAGATGCTTTCCCTCTCTAGCAGGAGATCTCTCTTTCACACACTCTCTGGCCTGTATCCTTAATCTCTGGTGGGTATGTTCTGGGGTCCACTTCCATTTTCCAAACTCTTAGAAACAAAGACTTTCAAGCAAAATTCAGTGTTCTTAGAATGGGAAAGAACTGGTTGGCTATTCAGTGTGAAACTGATTGCCTCCAAGATTTTTTCCTGTCTGGAAATGTTGCTTGCTACACCTTTTCTTCCCTCTCTGTGGACCAAGAAAGTGGTGTTATCTGGGAGGTTCAAGACTGGATCTGTTGTCAAAGCTCTGGGAGAGAACGACTGCCCAAGAATGCTCCCTGGGGATGGCTTCTGTAGAGGGTAAGCAATGCCTCCCTCCCACATATTTAGTTCTGTCAACTGCCTGTAGTGCCAAGGTGCACATTTGTCAGAAGTACCCCAGTGAATGCCCACACAGCCAACCAGATGGGGAACAGCAGAGGAACATAAGATTTAGTCAGCTCCAAACTTCTAGAAGGACTTGCCAAATTCTGGTCAGGCCTTTGGGAAGAAGAAAATATTGAGGATCTTTGAGACTATTTCTCTGTGAAAATATAAGATGAAATTATATAATAAAATTTATTTCTACCTTAAATAATTGAAAAAAAAACATTGTGTACATATTTCCTTCTTCTACCATGAATGTGTGTCAGGTTAACTGAAAGATATAGATACAATGGAGCCATGCAAACACGGGTAAAATGTGTGAATTCCAAGTAAAAGAGGATCTAGGACTAGGGAAGATAATGGTAGCAAAGAATCTCTTTACATGGGAAAAAACTGTGTCTAAAATGAACTATTAGTCACATACATGCCAGCTTAATTCACTGGACCGTCTATTGCAGAATGCTACTAACAGGTGTTCTTATTTGCATTCCTCTAGCCTAGAAAGATGATATATAAATATCAACATTGTATATTTACATAGATTTATATAGTATCCTCTCTGAGATGCCCAAAACACTTGGTGACATTATCTAATTATTTCATAACATTTCTAATAAAATATTTCAGGTATTATTAATTTCATTTGCTATAAGAAAATTACTCATTGATTTTTTTAAAAAGACTGAATTTAGTAAAACAGACCCAGAGTATAAATATAGAATGTAACTTGCAGTGAGAAATGAATTTCACAGTGATATGGATAATATGGAGATGAAAACCCAAAGTCAGAGACCTCAGTATTTGATCTGCTCCCCAGCTGTATGGAATGAATGTTTTGAGCATGTTTATGAGAACACTGGCATGATACTGGACAGGTTCCCTCTTCAAGAACCTAACTACTCTAGGGAGTGACTCCAAATTTAGTTTCCAGGGTCCTCATTACTATGATAAAGTTCACATCGACTCAGTTGTCAGTCCATATCCCTGTGGATACAAGGTTGAAGGGATCTTTGTGTTCAATTCTTTGAGCTTCCAGAGAGATTGCACAGCTTTATGGAAAGTCAATTGAAGGAAAAAACAAAGAAGTTCAACTAGGATTTACACGAGTGCCTGTCACATGATATTTCATTGTAAGTTTCTTGATGGAAGGCAGTATATTTTTGAATTCTTTGATAATACAATTAATAAACACAGAAATTGGCTGTTAATATAATAGAAAATTGTTCAATTTCAAGACTCCAAAGATTAATTTGGCCCCATTTCAAAGTGGGGCAAAAAAACCTCTCCCTATTTTTAGTTGTCAGATTTAGGGTATGTGATGGGGTCTACTTGGAATCCTGGAAAACAGAGGGATTAAATAATAAAATGTGTGTTACTCAGATCCATTGCAGTGGTGGAAATGGAAACTGCTCACGCTGAGAGCCTTGACTCCGTTTGTGCTGGATCATTGGCTTGCTTGGGATGGAGCCTGGGGGGCACGGTCTTCCTGCTGTCCTGCAGCAGCACTCCTCTAGAGCAACGCCTGATACTCTTAATTCATCATGATCACACTACAGAGAACAGACCTCCATAAGGACCATGAGTATAATTGGTCTGTACTATACCGTGGATGATCAAAATCCTGGAAGTCAATAGGATTTATTTTCAAGAGCATAGTACTACTCCAGAACAATTATGGACCATATAGGAAGGCTTTGAAAATTACGCAAAATTGTTCATGGTGACAATCCCTCTGTATTTCTAGGACTATATGAATTAAGATTCTTGAAGCAGGCAGAACAAATTCTCCTATGCTATTTACCAGGAAACTATGTCCTCCAAATTCCTCTCCTGATTTAGAAAAACGTAACTACAAAAACTCAGCCACAGAGTTTGGGCATTTTACACATGTTGCTGATTCTGCATGATAATGGATCACTTCTAAATTGACAGGACTTACAATAGGCTCTTGCTCTTAATTTTGGTTTTAACAGAGGAACTAGGAAAGGAATAAAGCATTACTCATCACTGGCCATATTTGGCAAAGGCAAGTCTCTCTTCCCCCCACTATCATTCATCCTGATGGAGCAGTGACACAGACCAGATGTGATTCCAGTGTTAAAATTACATTGTTTTCATAACAAAGTCAGCTTACATCACTCCTAAATAGATCACACTAATGTTCCTCTGTATACTGTCATGGAGAGGGTGAGTTAGATCTTTCCAGAGGACTTGCCAAGCACAAACTATAGGAGGAATAAAGATTTTCTCAGGGCATTCACTAGCTGGTTTACAACACATGTATCTATGTATCTCTCTGCAGCACGTAGAGAATTTCAAGTCAATGAGATATAACATGTCCTCTCTAGTAATTTCTTTGATTCCTGGAGAAAATTACAGGTACCTGTTCTTGGGGTAGGTAGAAGGCCAGAGATTTCATTGGCTGGAGCTTATTTTGTTGCTTGTTTTCTTTGCTTTCTTCTCCGGTCATGATGACCTTAATTGAATTTATGATTCCTACGCTTAAGAGTTTCATGTGCACTATTTTTTGCATTTAACATCTGGAACTTGGAAGGTAATGATTCCAAATCAAGGGCCAGAATCCACGTGGTCTCAGCACCTGTAAACCATGATTCTGGGAGCTTAGTCCTTCCCTCCCCCTTGTCTCTACCACATTCCCACTTGCTTTATCAACTCTGTAGCCTTGTCGCTAGGTATGGGGACCAGAAATTCCCCCTGCAAGCACTAATAAGTCCTTGTCAGGAGACTGTCATGGTAAAGTGCCAAATGAGGACATTCCTTGCTGAACAAGTCACTAAGACTCTTCAAACTATTGCAGGGAGCCAAAAGCAAGAATTTTTTCTTTTAGTTTTAGAGATTGTCTCTTTAATTGACCTCATGCTTCTAATTACTACATTTTTATATGATATATTTATATCGGAAAAAACCCACTTAGATATTTACATATTACAAAACAAGCAAGATTAGTAAAACAAGTTAACATGTTTAATGTTACAAGGAGTGTTAGCATTTCTTTATTTCCATAAAATACTCTCTTCTGTTTTGTTCTTTACTTTTTTGGCCTTTTAGACAAAATAAAAAGGAAAAGACTTAAAGTAAGGTGGGGAATGAATTATAAAACCAAAATACTCAGGAATATTATTCCATTCTTGAATGGAGACCCCACTCCCTTAAAAAAAAAAGGAAAAAGTATCCATAAATAATGTACTTCTCCCTCAAGATTACTAGGTTATGTAAGATAAATGCCACCATTGTGTCTCATGCTTCTTAGTCAAGAAGTTTTATGATTTTCTGTTTTTCAGTTTCTTATGACGTAGCTAAGGTATAATAGATTGGGGTCTAATCGGTGTTTTCTACTCATTCAATGCTCTTTGGCTCTATAACCACAATAAAACTGAATGTACGTATTTATTTTTTGTGGTCAATTTTAGATTGTCTATTACTCCAAACCAGAGATTTTAAGGCAGGAATCTTATTTAGGGGAGAAAATAAAATCAAGCTTGATCTAAATGATCAACCTCAAAAAAATTATCCCCAGTTGAGAACCACTGGTCTAGATTGAAGGTATGGTTATGTTCCTACTTTCCTTGAATGATTGAATGGTATTTTACTGAGCTTTGGCTCTGGAAGTACAAACTTAGAGGTTCTTGAATATTCTGGCTTGCAGAACTTACGCTGACATGAGTTATGTAAACCAAGGCAATAACCAGGCAACCTGACTCGTGGAAAGCTGTTTGGTCATAGAACGTGCTGAACATTCTATATAGAAGAGAGTGTATGTGTATGCACACACGTGCGTGCCCCAGACCTTTTCTTGCTGTACTATTTTTAGAGGATGGGTTTCCAGAGATTAGATCTGCACTATGGGGCAGAGTGCAAGGAATGAAAATGAATCCAATGTTGTCAACTCAGTATAGTCAGAAGAACAGGTCAAAGTGTTTAAAGTTCTCATTGGGATCTGACTGTGATCAATTTCTGAAGCTATTCCTCCCACTTCAAATGTCCTTCTTTCATATCTTTGCATGTCCAAAGCCTGCTAGATCCTTTAAGTTACTGCTACAAGGCCACCCCCTCGACATCATTCAGAATTACTGCTTCCTTTTCTGAAGTTACCATCCCACTTTTCCTGTAAATTCACATGGCATGTATTACTTTCTGACTTGAATGGTGATTATGTTCCTACCTGATCACCAGTACTGAACTATAAACACCTTGGGAAAAGAAAAATCCTTGTCTGCTTCAATTTTGCATTTCTGAAGAGAGGGGGAAACAAGAAATATTTAATGAAACAAAATACATAACAGTGGCCATATATTTTAATTTTTCTTCTAAGCTAATACCACTCCCCACCTCTAAAAAAGCATGTACAGAAATCACCAAGACCCACAGCATAACATTGGCAAGGTTTAAATGTGCACTAGAGGTAAACTGTAGATACCCACACTAGCAGGGAGAAACTTACCTCATGGAGTCGACGGAGTTGTGGCTCTGGAGAGCCAATATGTCACTTAATTAAAACATCACTGTTCATAAATTGCAATTACCTTTTGGTCTGAAAGCGTGTGTTCGTGACTAAGAAATTGTCTCTGGGCCCAGATAGAGTATATTGCTGGCTTTCTCAGAGAAAGCTAAGGCCAACCAGAACAGCATCTACATAAGCAACTTCAGGCATGCTTTAAAAAGTGCCCATGTGACAAGCCATGAGAAATGACACACTATGTTAAAGAACTCAGTGACTCTATAGCTGCGCTATGCTTGGAGCCCACTCAGACAACACGATGGGAATGTTGTTTTTGTGCCAACTGCTCACAGTCGATAAAACAAAGGGATAAACTTTAGACAGCCTTTCCCTCTTCACACCAACTGGCTAACATTAGTGCTGGTTTGCTCAAGCCCCCTTAAGCATGTTTACTTGCAATTCCTTCCAAATGTTACTTCCTAGAAACTCTGCATTCCTGATGCTGGAGGTAATAAACCTGGAGACACAGCTTTCATCAGCAAATGGAAAGAGGCCCAGAGTATATCCAGAGATAAACAAATGAACGGGCATAGAAGATTGGAATAGTTTACCCTTAAAGAACTTCGCTATAGTACATTTAGAAAACAGGCACTCTGTTCCCCCATAACATTGAGCTACTATTGGTGCTTTCCTTTTACTGAGTTTGGTTGCTAGCAAAATCTAAACAGAAAATGTTTCCCCATCCATGAACCATTCACAAATCATTAGTCTGAAAAAGTGCCATTCTGTAGTATGCCTACTGCTATAACTTCCATTAGTTGTCCACAAAAGCTGCAAGAGGAGCCTTAGCCAAAAATATATAATTCCAACATATGGAAAGAACTAATAGAAAAGTAAATGAAAAAAACATTAATTGATAAAGTGCTTCTAAGGGCTGGGGGATTACTTTAACTATCTACATTCTAACACTGTAAGGGTTGAATACAATTTTACAAACCTAATTTAAAAGAGGAAGAAAAAAATAAAGAAAGATCTGTGTGTTCTTTAGATGACATTTGAAACACTCACATACACTGTTAAAAGCCATTTGTTGTAGTTACTATTCAGGCGGTGTGCTTGAATGTCTGTTCTGAGAACATCTTAAATTTGGGGTATAGTGTGCTCCATCTTTTAAGATTGGCTTAGACTGCTCCTTACTTTATATGAATTGTGAAATTATTCCAGGTGCAATGTTTATAAAAAATTCAAAGATCACAAGATTCCTATAACCCTAAAAGGGCATTTTTTAATGTATCATTTTTGCTATGATCCTTTAAGAAAAATAAATACAGATTTTCAGATTATTTTTCCATCCTATTCAAGAGTAACCACAATAACAACTATGTACCTCAGTTTTCAGCAGAAGCAACTGCACATTTCTGCCTTTAGCTGAAGGAAAAACAACCATATGGACCTTGTTCTTAGCCAGCACTCCATTAACTAATTAAATTTACAAAGCCCAACCAGTGAGAGACCATGGATTAGCCCTATTTTAATGACTCCATCCCTCTGGCAGAGCTAATGTTGTCTTGTTACAGAGAGGACAGAGAAGCTTCACTCATCTTGAACAGGTTAGATAGGTTAGTCCAACAGAAATATAATGCAAGTCATATACATATTTTTTTAAAGGTCAAAAACATAAAGGTGAAATTAATGTAAATAATATATTTTATTTACCCAATATGCCCCAAATATTATCATCTTACCATAGAATTAATATAAAATTTGTTTATGAGCTATTTTATATATTTTTCATACTAAATCTTTGAAATCTGGTATGCATTTTATAGTTACAATTGTGGATTAGCCATATTTTAATTATTTAATAGCTACATGTCACATAATGACATATTGGACAGTACAAGTTTGAGTGGTGAGATCTACCACCCATTTCCTTTCCATCCTTCATTCTAATAGTCTATTTCAAGAGTTCGGTACTTTGCTTTCCACACCTGGATGTCAGCTGGGCATATAAGCCATTCATAATTGTGAATTAACCTAAAGATAAAAGAGTAACAGCCAGCCTACTTCCTGTTAATGAAAACTCTCTTTAGTTAAAAGCATAAAACACCTGATAAGTATATGAGGTAATGCATGTGTTAATCAGCTTGATTGAGCCATTCCACAATGTATACATATTTCAAAACATCATGTTGTGCACCATAAATATATACAATTTTTATCTGTCAATTAAAACAATTTTTAAAAATAAATAAAAACATTACTTTTAGGTTTAAAAAGTGCTAAGAGCAAAAAAAAAAAAAGGCCTGTTGACTCATTTTGAAGTAAGTGATTATAGCTTTGATATGCTTCAAAGGACCTTCAAGTATGATGAGAAAGTTTGAGTTTGAGTAAGTCATCTCCTAAATTTAGGTAACTCTCTATTTCAGTTGTGCTATGTACAACTGGCCCATGGATACAATAATCATATTTTCCTACCCAAAAATAGGGAAACATGACCTTACAAATGAGTTTTGTTTGATGTTATGATTTAGTGACATGAAAATTCTCGAGACATGAAAATAAAATATATTTAATTAAGATTTTATTGGAAAATAAAATGATAGAAATTTGGGGTGTTTTCAGAGAATTCACCAAACATAGGCTATATAAATAATTAAGCTTCTACTTCACAATTGTAATGAGACCTACAAAAGGATCTGGGCTATGAGGAAACAATTAGGTTGTGTCCTCACATAATTTCTAGAATGGCAATGAGAACAAGCCTGTGTCATGACAAATATCAGAATTGTGGATAATTGTTGACTTTTAGTCTTAAAATCAGGCAACTTTCCTCAACATCTACTTCTAGAATCCAAAGATATCACTTCATCACCTTGGAACATTTATTTTAGTCTGTCCTGAATGTAATGTTTTGATCAAGCTATTGTCACAAAATCCTATTAACTCAAAGAGTGATTGCATTATTCACTCCTTACTCATTCCTTGATTTCAGTGCTCATTACATGCATGTTTTCAGGCAGCCAAAATGAAGGATGACTTTAAAGATTCTTACTTCTTTTGATTTTAGGAATTATATATTGTAGTTTATCATAACAATATATAGAGGCTGCAGAAATTCAGGGAAAGCCAGAGGGAAAGCCAAAAAGTATAAATAATATCCATCAAATGGCCCAAATACTTCCTTTGCTTATCCTAAAACACAATCATCAAAAACAGGAGAATTAGTACCAGCAGAAGGAGTTTTAGGGCTTGGAACAAAATATGCAAGTCAAAATTGAAGCACTCTTTTTACTCCTAAAAATCAAATGTTTGAGGAGGGATTTGAAGGAAGTGGGGAATTAGACATGTTTCAATAAACAGGACTCAAAAGGAAGACAGTGCTATATAATTACAAAGTCTATCTAAGATCTCAGCACCAATGGTTTTCAATCTTTTCATAATTCCTTTAAGAAGTGCTACATCATCAATGCTCATGATGGTACAAAATGTGAATTCATGTGGAAAAACACAAGCATTAACGATTCTGAATTGCAAAGTGATAAAGAGGAACTACAGAATTCTGAAGGGAAGAAGTCTTAATTAATTTATTTCAAATGTATTTTCCTTATTATGTGTGAAAAAGAATTATATAAGATAAAAATCTATTTAATTAAGGCTAAAAAATTGTCAGTAAATATAAGATAAAATCCTTACCTGATAAGAAAGGATTGTGTCATAGTTACTTGTGGGTATTTTTCTTCTTCGTTAGTGGTACATAAAATAATAACATGTACAATCAATGCTGTCTTACGTTCAATTAAAGAGGACATTGACTCCTACATCTCCTTTATCTCCTAAGGGCTTTTTCCCCAGATAGTACGTTCCATCCACTGGGAGCAGTGTTTCAGCTGGCTAGACACTTTCCCATTATCCCTCAGGCTGATTTTACCCTTCTACATGAACAATGCCCTTGGGGACAGTGAGGGAGATGCCGGCTTTCAAAATGACAAGACATTGGACAGTCTTGTCTACAACGCTCTCATTTTTCCTACACAAATGTGGGATTCTACTTCTTGAATATGTTCTACAGAAATCATGATTACAGTTTCTTAAATAAAAAGAAGTGATCCAAGTTATGACACAAGCCATTTAATCTTGGTTTTCTAATATACTTGAAATGAATTTAAATGCTGCATAAATAAATTACATTTATGTACTTAACAAATCCACTTTATTAAGAAGATGAAAATAATATAAAATGATTGCTCAAGAAAATATAAGGCATTAGGTCCCCATTTCATAGATGCTGGTTCCAAGTTTGTAAATCAAAAGATGGGAACTGTGTCTTCTGGAATGTTTGCTTTAACATTCCATAGACCCAGCCCTAGAAAATGTGTTAAGTTGGTGAAACATAACTACCTTTTCCCCCTTTTATTATCTCTAGAGTATTACCCTTTGGGGCTTCCAACAGTTGAAACCTATTTTACGCTTAAGGTTTCCCAGAATAAGTCACCAGAATATGTGCTAGGGCTCCTTTCACAGTATGCTGCAGCTGCTGGAATCTGGCCAGATGGAAGTAACCTTAAGGCTTATGAACCAGACCTGCTTCATAGCCACAACACTGGAAGGACTTCTCTCCCTGTGATCCAAGCTATTAAAGGGAACTGTTACATACATATGTATTTACCTCCGATACCCACAGGATCAGAAAGAGACGAGAATATGAAGAAGGAAGTGAGGGCAGGAACAATAAAGGGTAGTGGTAGTATCTAGCTTGTAGCAGGAACCCAAGCTATGTCTCAGTCCAAGAAGTACTGAAACAACTTCCTAAACTTCTGGGCCTCTCGTTTTTTAGTTACAGGCCTCTTTCTATAGTGAAGTTTCCAAAGGTCCACCTGCTCTCTTATCAAAACCTTTTTGCAAGAATAGATCTAAATCTCATTTATACACATGACAGATAATGGCTCATATTTCTCCTAGGAATCACTTGGTACTTGCATTTTGCTGGAGAGTCAACCTGAAGTCAAATAAATACTCCTAGAATGTTAGTCTGCACAGGAAAGGGGGTTAGGGGAGAGTGGAGCGAGATCCTTGGTCTTGTGTGTCAGAGGGAGGGCGGCTTGTCTGGGAATACAACGGGAACCCTTTTTTTTCTAGGCATCATTCTGGGGTTTTGGTTACAATAGTTGGAAGTAAAATTATAGAGGGCAACGGTTTCTCTTTGGCACATCAATCAATCAACTCTGCTCTAAGAGCCTATACAAAGGAAAGAGTTGACAAATTTGGGCAGCAGAGGAATCCTTGGGGCCCTTGGCAGTCTCCTCTTCTTACCATAATGCAAAGCAAATAAGAGCTGAAATGAGAAACCAGAGAGTGTTGGAAGTTTTTTCCCTCCTTCTCCTCTCATACATCCATTTAGGCTTTAGTGTGTTTTAAAGAATACAGAACCCTAAGCACTCAGTATGCACTGACTTTTGAGGAGAAAAGAGTCAGAGAATGTCAAAATTTGGAGGCCTTTGAGATGGTTTAGTATACAGATAAATGTTTCCACTCTCCCCTTCCACACCCACACCAGACATCATTCATTGATTCATTCATTCAGCAATTATCTGCAGACACCAATTATGTGCCAGACACTGTTCTAGGAACTGGCTATAGATTAGTGAGACAAAAGAGGAAAAAAATCCTTGTCCTCTCCTTGAGGTGAGACAGATGTATACAATATATAATAAATAAAGTATGTAGTATGCTAGAAGTGCTGTGGAAAGCATAAAGAGAACAGGGAGATGAGGAGTGAAGAGGTGGGGGAGGGCACTTGTCATTTCAGATAGGATGGTCAAGGTAGGCCTTTTTGAGAATGTGACATTTGAGAAAGGACTTCAAGGAAATGAGCAAGTTCGCCATCTGGATTTTTAGGAGGAAAGGCAGGGGTGAAGACTGGTCCAGCCAGGGCAAATGTGTGAGGCAGGAGGATGTCTCTCCTGTTTAAGGTTTAAGGATATCACTGTGGTTGGAGAAAAAGCGATCCAGGAGGGAAGGTGAGAGGTAAGAGCAGAGTGTGTGTGTGTGTGTGTGTGTGCGTGCGCGCAGGAGGTTGGGGGTTTGTAAGGCCAGATCACGCCACTGTGTAGACTCTTGAAATTATTAATACTTTGGTGGGTAGATGTGGTGGTGGGAGACTGCAGAAAGTCTCTTCTGATTGTTTCTATTTTTTCAGAGAGATAGGAAGCAGAGCAAGATCATCAGCTGAGAGTGATCAGCTGAGAGTGAGACAGAGGAGAGGAGTTAGGGGCATATGAAGGGAGAAGAGAAGGCTTGATTGAAGTGGCTAGGCTAGTGGGAGAGGGAATGGACTAGGGAAATACAGATCGATCGATGGCAGCATCTGTACCTACTACTCAATACTGCGTTCGTTCCCACAGGTCTCAAATCTTTCTATACCTAGAGCTCCAGGCAGCCTCCATTGATTGATGTGAGTTGGCAGATGAGAGAACACGTATCTGCCAGCTCTGATCTAATCTAACCTATTGCTTTAGTAAACTGAGGCCTTAGAGTGCCTTTTAAACTTCTATCTTTGGGGACAGTTTAAATTAGCAATTACTAATCATCTATAGCTCCAGTAAGGAAATCAATTACAATACCTATTTAAATATCATGCTCCAAGAGAGCCTGATAACTAAGGCTCCTGGGAATCTGTGCCATAAGATAAGGGTACCAAGGGCTGCAGCTGAGTGCCTGAAACAAGAGCTTTGTCAATGCAGCAGGAAGAAGATACCTGCTCTCTGGATTTTCACTTAACTCATAGCTCTTTGCATTCTGGCTCATGGTTTTAATCTTCTTTAAGTACTAGATTCATTTTTTAAAAGATTCTAGGGAGATCATCCAGGGCTTATCTTTTGAATACATTGGCATGACTTTTAAAGAGGACCCAACCAAATCACATCTGATTTCAAGAAACTGAGGGGATAATTAAGAAAGTGTTAGTCACTCCTGAATGTGGTATGCATGCATGCTTCTGAAATTTAAAGGAACAAAAAAGGCCCATTAAGTCATCTTAGAAGGGCTCTTGCTGTAAAATGAAAGTTGGAAAAGGGGTAAATCTGAAATGCAAATGATTTTCCTGCTTCACCAGCAATTTAGAGTCATCTAATGAATGCTGAATAATCAAAGCATTTATTGTCATCTCTGCACCCACACTGGGAATTGGTTTTATGACCTTTAGAACTCCCTACTCTTCCAAATTGCTTCTCATCAGCTCTGTCTTCACTCTCATTCCCACTCCATTTACCACTTGGAAGTCCTGTTGTCCTTTACCTTTTTGTCATGTACAGTTTCTTAGAACAGTTAAGTTTATAAGGCATCATTATAAGTTCACCATAAGTTCACATGCAATTATAAACAGGTGGCAATGGATAGCTTTCAAAGGATAGAATTCTTGCTAAATTTTATTAAGATCCTCATTTTCTAGTATACCACCTTTGGAAAAGCCAGGTCATTCTTAAGTGGAACTTTTCTTTGTTTCTCCATTCTAGAAATAATTGCTATGTCAAGTGAAATAATAAAATGAATGGCTGCCATTGATGAAAACCTACTGTGGAACATGGAGCTGGTGGGCTTCTCTCTAATCATCTCACAACCACCATGCTATTAATGGTTTCTTCCTTTTATTTATTTTTTTACTGTGCATGCTCATGAGATCTGAAATTCATATGGGTTGACACCTTTAAAATAACCACAGTAGTTCTTGCTATAACATTTTTCTAATGATGTTGGGACTTTTAAATTCAGTTTCTGACATTTTGTTTGTCATTTTGAGTAGTCAAAAGTTGACAACAAAGATTGGGGCCAATGACATTGATGGGAAAATCATTGATACTGAGGTGAGAGTTACACATAAAGGTTTAGCAAAGGAAAGAGATACTTGAAGGCACAAGAAGTGGTTGACAGAAGCCTCTTGGAAGATTTTCATATTTAGGTGGTGGGAAGAGAAACATGAGCCAGAAAGGGATCTATTGGGGCTTTGGGAAAAGCCAAGCAGAAGACTCTTGGAAGTAAAAGGCATAGCTCTTTAAGGGACTTCAAATGGCAACTGCTATTGGGGTCAAAAAAAGAACTCCTGCAGCTCTGGAATTTGGACAAAATCAGTCATCCTTAAGGCAGTGGATTCCGCAAAGTGTTGGGTGGAAAAATCCATGTTCCAAGGGACTAACGATCCTCTTTTTTTTCATGAGAGTGATATAGAATCTTGGGCACAGGTGGAGAAGCATTAGAAAGGAAGCAAAATGTTTCTTCTGAAGAAGTAAAGGGTGAAGTGATGAGTGAATAAAACACTAAAAATATTAAAAAATCATGCATGGACAAAATATGGAATAGCGTTACCAGCCAGTTAATGCCCACCTAATACTATGATTCTATACTTAATCAAAATTCGATGGATATGTATTCATAACATAAATAAAAGGAATTTTCAATGATTCATAATATATTCTCCAATGCATTGTATTTGTCTTGGTTTTTAAAATCTATAAAGATTTTATGTCATTTAAATAAGCAATATAAAGAGGAAGAGGAGGAAAAGAGAAAGAATTTCGGTGTGGCTGAGAGAGAGAGAAAGAAGGGGACATAAACCCTAGGTAATCTAAAGGATGACATGTAAGTGGTAGTTCCTTACTCTGGTGACTATCTGATATCTATTGCCATGTGATAAACAGAAAAATTCAGTATCTTGAAGGCATCAGGGGTACTCTAGTTTCTCTTCAGATGATGTAAATCTTTTGCCTTTTTAAGGCATCAGAAGCACCTCAAAGAAGGAAGGATGGAACAGGAAAGAGTGAAGACTTTATGGCTTCTTTCTTTTTAATGTTTGAGGAAATATTAAAAATTTTCAAATTCTTGGGCAGAGTGGCTTAAACTCCGAGGTCCTCCTTATGCAACCATGGTGCCTTCTGCCATCAGCTACATGCAGACTTGGTTGAAGAGTCCTATCTATGGATCCATAAATCTAGGACAATAAAGTGTATGTGTTGGAGGGCAGGTGGGCAAGAAAGCTAAGGCTAAGTCAGGGCTGGGAGCTGCCTACAAGCAACTCAGTAGAACACCCATATCTGATTTGTGGAAGTGACATCATCATTACCTGCAGATGGATACTGACCAGAATTTAAGTGGTATGCCGAGCTTTAAGTCTCCATAATCTAAAGGTGATGACTCAATTGTCTCTTCCCCCCTTCTTTGAGTTAGATGACTTCAGAAATGATGACACATTTTTTCATGTAAAATTTCCAGGCTTCAAATTCTAGTTCCTGGTGATACCAGCATCCACATATAATTTGCTGGGAAGATCACAAAGTGACCCAGGAATGAAACCTTCCACTAAAGATGTTTATTTAGAGCTGCATCCATAGTCCACAGCCAAGGGATACAGCCTTTTCTAGCCTGGATGTATTTGACCAGTAGATGGAGTAAGTGGTTCCCAGAACCTTGTGGCTGCTAATTAATGCTGTAGTCTTTCAATATTCTTTCAAAAAGGGACAACGCCACCATCAACAACTAAATATTGAGGTTAATGTGCACCTGCAGCTGGTGAATGTGGTGGATGGTAGTTCTTCATGGATGTAAGAATAACCGAGCAGAGGCACTGGCAGTAGGTAAGCGGTAGGGCACAGAGGAAACTTGGGGTACTTAGCATCTGAGAAACAATCCCAAGTGCATTTTTTTTTTTTTTTTTACCTTCGTCTCAAATGTTTTTCAAAAGTAATCATTTCATTTTGTGGTTTTGTGGGAGGGTGGGATGGGGGAAAGTCTCCTTTGCATCTGGTACTACAGAGAAGCGAGCTGCATCAATTCTTTCAGGCTGCCAAGCCTTGTTTTTGGCAGAAGCGCTGGGGATATTACATTGGGGATAATTTATCACGCTTGCTTTGGGTGTTCCAAATTTGCAAGCTGTGGCTAATTTCCAGAGACAGCAGGGCAATGAACTTCACTTTCCTAAAAGAAAAATAGTGACCACACCGCCTTTCAATTAAATGGGCCATGGAAAATGAACAACTACAGATGATCATGTATACTCAGAAAACCTGAGTGTGTCAGCTGGTGGTAGACATGATGACTGTGTGGCTTGAGAAGCCTGGTTTGATGGGTGTTAGGAATCTGGCATCTGTATCTCCTCCTAAATCTGTCTCTCTCTGTACATTTTCACATATGAATATGCACACACATGCTCATGTGAAGCCTCATATGTATGTTCAAGACCAAATCACATTTGTTGGATGTTAACAGAAGGGATTATAGCCTCTTTGGTTAAGAATCAGGTGAAGTTTTCCTCACAGGCTCTGGAGTCTGCTTTCCCCGATGCCTTTGTCATTCTCCAGGTGCCCCCAGGATGCCGCCATGATCATCCAAGACCCCTTGGGGAGGGGACCAAACAGCACCTCATTCTGGGTCAGTAAGCCATATTGAGGACTTGTCCTCTACCCCTCCAATCTCCCTAAATATATCTTTTATGATTTTCAGGCCTTGTGTTCAGAAGCTGTTTAGCAGATCATCTGTTTGTACATTACTTTAACTCACATAATAGATCAGTATTTTATTGAAGATTTCCAGGCCAACTGTCGAAGGAATAACATATGGTGGGCATTTTGAGCAGAAAATTAGTGGGCAAAAGGAGGGATATTTGGGGGCTGAGAGTTTCATTCCAAGCTGCTACCTTAGTTTTTTTCTTCTGATTTCCTTTCTCTGGGTATGTTAATGATTTTACGGGATCAATTCCTATGTAGCAGAGGAGCAGCTTGAGCCAGTCTCTACTTTCAAACCCAGGAATACTGTAATGTCAGGCAGAACCTTATGAGTTTTGTAATGCACTAGACATATTTTCCTAATTCTTTTGGTGCTATGTGTTTATTATATGTGTAATTTAATAGTTTCCATTCTTTGTTCTGCTAAAGCATTTATAAGAGTTACAGCACATAGAAAGAGCTCAATACATATTAGCTATTATTATTATTGTATAATTGCTGAAGCCATCTTCCTCAAAACCTATTCTGATCATATTCCAGAGTTCTCAGCTTCAAAATCAATGGCAATTCCCTTTTGTCTCTCATGATCCTACCAAACTCCTCTGCTGTGGTCTGATACCTGACAAAGTAACCTAAATTTGGGTGGTAATGGGTTGACATATAAGCATTCTTAGTGCATGTTATTTCTTGACCTGGATATTTCCTTTGGGCTTCAGTTTTCACCAAACATTTCCTCTGTCCTGTATGGTTTCTTAGATGCTTCTCTTTTCTGCACTGAAGTTTTTTATGTTTAGGTAGCCAGAAGTCATCTTTTGGGGGGCTTCTTAACACTGCTTTTGGTGTTCTTGTGAGTTCAGAGGATTCCTTCTTTAGAGTGAACTGTAATCTCAACCTCTACCCTAGACTATAGGCAGGAGCCAAATTAAACAGAATAACAAGGTGAGGCTTTGCTAAAATTATCCCACCTGTCAGTCTGTGAAACCACTAGTTTGAATATTTTAATTGCAACATTGACACACACAATGCTAATTTCAGCCTGTTACATAACTTAACTGATAAGCCCATCTAAGTTATACCTGCAACAGAACCAGGGTTAAAAAGTGAAAAAATATTATTAAGTAACCATATACTTAACTTAGATTTTACCTAACAGAAAACATTTCTGTATTCTGAAATAAAATAGTTTGGTGAATGGATTATGCAAAGGCAGGCCTTTGCATCCAGGCCTACAGGACCAATCTTAAGCGAAGGGAACAATTAATTTGTCTCAGTGAGGTAGTAAAAAGACACACCCTTCAGAATAGCACATGCGGTTATATTTTAACTTCTTACAGTTAACTACAAATCTATTTAATTCTGGCATTGTTATTAATGAAATTTTTAAATAAGAACTACTTTAAGTTTCACTTTATCAGTATTTCTTCCCTCTGCTACCTATTAGGATACCTGAACTACTAGGCTTATGTAAAAATGTCCTATTTTCTGTTGCTAACTGTGCTTTGCTTTGATAAACTCATTACAAATCATGTGTCATTACTGTATTGTGAACAAGGGAATGGCAATATATTAGACACAGCATTTTTAAGTAAAAATAAGCAGCTAAAAAGACTTTCTAAATGACAACAAATTTGGTATGACCAGGTAGGTTAAAATTACTATTATGCATTATTAGCTATTGAATTTTATGCACATAGAGGAAAGAGAAAAAAAAAAAAAGGAAGCATGCCTTGGACCTTAGCCTCTGTACTTTTCTGACTATGGATGATTAGATTTATGTAGGGATTATAATGCTTTACAAAAAATGAAAACAATCTTCTGGGAGGAAAAACCAACCTACTTGCTTGCAGAGATTGGTAGCCCTGCTTCTTCTATTTTAGATTTCAGCAGGACACCCCCATCTTTGGATGAAAAATGCTGACTGGTGTGTTCTGGGAATCTTGGCTCACCCTGAGGCTAATGAGCACTGTGCCCTGGCTGTGTGCCCAGCTTTTGTGGCAGGGAGTTACCCCTGAGTGCTTTTTTTAAACTTGCACTGAAGTTTTGACTTAGAAAGCAAGATCTCCCAGTGCATCGTAGGAAACTAGGCTTTCCCTCTATACCCATCAAAATCAAATCCTATTTCTATCTGTAATCTTTGATTGGCCTCTTTGGTCTGATATAATCTCTGTATTCATAAAAATCTTTACTGGAGCAGTTAAGAAGGGAGGAGTGCATGTAGGATTCTAACTTGGGGTAACCCAAGGTATGTGTCTCTTTCAACTGGCCCGCAGGAAAGGGATTGGGACGTGGAGATTAGTCTTTATAGGTGTGTGTGTACATAGAAGAGGAACAGTAGAGAACAGGGAGAAAGGGATCGTGGAGAAGCGCGGCTCCCACTTGACCTTGCAGGCTTTCTGCATGGAATTAAAGTTCAGAAACTGGTTGAGGCTTACAAGGAGTAAATGCGGCAATTGCCTCATCCCCACTGTCAGCACATGGCAAAGTTTGCTGTGGACAGGATATCAGGGGGTTCTTTCAGAACATTTCAAAATATTGGTAAGGTTTTCATCAATTTCTCATCAACCCTTAAGAGCTCATTGAAGACATTAGACGTTTTCCGTCCAATTCAATGCTGGCAAAGAATTCCAAAGCAGAAGAAATAGAAATGGAGTCAAAATATGCCCTGTAGTCTTCTTCAGTGACACTGATATGTAAGAAAACTTATCAACATTTTTAAAAAGGCCTCAAACATCATCACAATTACAAGGTTCCTCCCCCTTCAGCCTTTTAGTCTACTAAGTTGTTAGCCTATCTAACAAGTAAAAGTCTTAAAATTACTTCAGCTTACAGCAATTATGCTTTTATTTTTCCAGTTTCAGAAATAGTCATAAAGGAGGCAAATCAGTATCTTAATTAGCATTAACAAGTTCATGAGAGAGATGCGATTAGAATTCTGTTTCCCATCCAGAAAATGTGATTTAGTTCCAAGAAGATCTTAAAAAAAGCCAAAAAACAAAAAAAACCCTTTACTATAGTCTACTATAGGATCATTTTTTAAAAAAATCAATATATTTTCCTATCAAAATTCAGTTAGGGCAGAATTTGACTGGAATTGCCCCAAGTAAATAACATTATTTTTATTTTTAAATGATTTTTTCTTATCTGAGATAGATGGATCACTGCTTCTTATATTTAATTTTTTTTATCTCAGGCAAATGAGCCCAAAATTTCTTGGCTGTTCTTATATCTTTGAACCTGTGGCCTTGCAATTGGCTAACAATAGGCCTGAAAAGGAGAATAAGTGTGGCTATGATTAAACAGGCTTTTCTCTGAAGAAGTAGGAGAAATAGAAAGAAAAAGGAAGACGAGAAAGACAAGGGAGAAGGAAGAAGGAGGAAAACGGGAGAGAAGAAGAAATGGGAAGACAAGGAAGATAGGAGAGAAGGGAGGTTACGGAGAAGGAGAAAAAATAGTTTTAGCTATCTGGGCTTCCACGGGAGTGCCAACTCTGACAGCTGAGGCATCTCTGACTCGGCTCCTTCACCTCTTGAGCAAAGGAAGAACAGCACTATTTTTAAAAGAGGTCATTAGCAAGTCATGTTTAAGCTTCATCTTAGCCCTCATCACCACCTGGGTGCTTGCTGGGAAGGTCCTCTGCAGCGCCGCCCTTGGGCACAGATCTCTGTCCCTTTTATTTGCTGCTAGCTGGCCAGGTAGCCAGGTGATCTGGAGACTGGTTTAATCTTTCTGCTTTTCTGTTTTATTTTCCTGACAAAGCAGTAGTTCCATTAAGAAAAAAGCACTCAGCTATTAATTTCTGCTAACTCTTAACCTGGCCAATGAAATATAAGCATGTGCAATTTTGTGTCTATTTTAGGGCATGGATGTGGGGGCGGTTGAAACTCTCTGCTTGGCTTAGAGTTCTCTGCATTCATCTCACTCTTTCCAGCTCTTTTTTGTTCATCCTTTTCCCGACAGGCTGCATGATGGTACAAGACTGGTGCAGAATTGTAACAAGCTCAGACTAGATGAAGAAGAGAAAGAGCTCAGATAAAGCCCACTTCTTTTTAATAGTTTGAATTTTTTTTTTTCTTAAAAGAAAGTCTGGGTACTCTTAAGTGTTAGTCATTTCCATTGGAATGATTTGTTTTCCCAGGGGAAATGTTAAAACTCTCTTGCACCCCTCTACAGCTTCTCTTTCTCCCTAGGTTTCAGAATGACTGGGGGGTAAAAAATAAGCCCCATTTGCATAGTCTCTGGTGCTCTGTTATATACATAGATATATCCCTGGGTCACAATATCTAATATACTAGATGGTCCCAGGAAGCAAGCAGCAAGCAATGAGTTATATAATATACACAAATGATGCAATATCTATTTGATTCATTTTAATTAAGTAACTTTTTTATCACAAGAACTGCCTTTTCCCTAATCTGTTGGATTATAAGTGTATTAGAAGTGGACATGTTCTAATTTATAATAGGCGAAGTGGGGAAAATGAAAAAGAGGTTTGCCTTCTCCCCATAACCATCAGAGACAAAGCAGGAATGAACCTTCAAGAAGCAGAGCAGGTCTTGCCCTAAAATGACATAGGTAGTCACCTAAGCTATGGTGTGGACCCAGCAGAGTGTAGCCATAAATATGTGGCCATAAACAACAGCCATATTAAACAGGTATATTAAAAATCCTGGAATTTTCACTTCGTAGGGACTCATACCTGATGTTATTTGGTAGGGAAATGATAGCCACTTGTCTAGTGAGATGGATTACTTTAGCTGATAACTTAGCACCTTCCTCTTTTAATTGAATAGCAAAGATGTAGACTTGGAATGAGATGAGGGTGTCTGCTGGGGCTGCTTGAGGTCCTGGGGTGGTTTGAAAAGACTAAGACTCCATTAATGGAAGAGGCAGAGTCAGGGAGGTCAGTGATGTACCTTGTCTCTCTTACAGATTTGCTGGGGATCAGGTTGTCACTAAAAGCCCCTAATTACTACACTGTTAACATTTAGAACTGGAATTTCCAGGAGATACATTTCTATTATTTTATGAGAAAAGATGCAGAATCCCAGGGAGATGTCAAAGAAGTCACAGCTGGAGAATAAGAACGCTTTAGTATGTACTTGGCACTGTGCTGAGTGGTTTGAGGTTCACATACCTCATCTAATCCAATGGTTACCACAGCCTTGCATCTCAATTGCCCAAGGAAATGAAAAAATACATAGTTGCCTACCTGTTCCAACTCTCCACCCACTAGAGAGACTGATTTCTTAAACTTTGAGTTAGAGGTTGGCAAGTGTAATTTTTAAAGCTGCACAAGTGATTCTGAGTCACTGTCAGGGTTGAGAACTATTTGTTTGATTCTCACAACTCTGCAAGGTAGGAGTATTGCCCCATATTCTGCAGAACGTGAGAGTGAAACTCATGTTTGACATCAGTGGACTAGAACTTAGGTCTATCATTTCTGGTTTTCCATTTAACACAACAGCTTCCCTGGAGGGCTGAAGTCTTAGGTTTTGAGTAGATAATCATAGAACTTATAACTATATTCCATTTATCTTCTGAGTGATTGTGCCAAGGAAACGAAGAAATATACTCACTGGCAGCAGGGTATACAGAAAAGAGCATAGGAATTTGCATTCTAGTGGTCTTTATTCTGGCTAGTTGCGTGAATGTGGGCATGCCACTTTGCTAAGCCTCAGTTTCCCCATTTGTGTAGTGGAAATGTTAAACAATATCTCACATTGTCTTTAAACATTAAATGAGAAAATGTGTAAAGTACTTAAAATGGCACCTGGCACATAGTAGGTATTCATCCAAGTACTAGTTCTTTTTGCCATGTTTATGGCTACTACTGGTTTTCTCTTGGTCAGACAATGGCATTTGCCCCATTCTTCTCTTTTTTTCCCCTTTTCCTTTAAACAAAAGAATGTGATAATTGAGGAGAAGGCACAAAAGGGGGGATAGAGTCAAAGACTACAATGAATCGTGAAGAATCTCTCTTACCCCTGGTCAAGGATAAATAATATCTATATGATGGGCTCAGGGTGGAAACCAGGTTAGAACAGGGAATTTATCTTGAAGCTGCATTTGCCTACGCCTATTAAACCCTTTATTTTTTCTTAGATGGTGTTTTAGTATGGGTTGGGGTGGCTGGAGACTGAGGTGAGGAGGTGAAAGTCCCTCCCAAAGTCACCTCGTGGTGACACCACTACTCAAGTATCACACTTTATCTTGGCCTCACTTGGATAAACACACTCCTCTGGTGTCGTTCTATGAGCTGCCAGACACAGACAAGTACGTTTGTCACTTGAGTGGTGAGCTTCAGTGTTAGAGTTGCCCTATTAATACTTCCCTGTGCAGACAATCCTGATGCTTTTACATAATTGGAGAGCTCCAGTAGCTTAGCAAACAAGTAAATAAGATGATAAACAATATTCTCTTTTCTTCACAGGTTTATGATGAATTCACAAGCCAGCTTCGCTTGCAATTATTCTGGCTAACTTATCTGTTTTACATTACATGAGACAATAGTCGGTTTTATTGTTTTCCCTCTAAAAGTAGGGGCTTGATATGACAGCTATTTCACAAGCGCAGGGGAGCCTGCTGTGTGATAGGAAGGGCAAGGATGGCAAATTGGGCTGGTTCAACTCTCGTAACATAATTACTCAGACTTAGCCTTGCTGAATCTATTCAGCTCCTCTGTAATTACATAACGCCCCAAGGCTCAAGACAGGATGGAGGCTTGGAAGCCTTACATACCATGTGTATTCATTGTACTGCAAATGTCTATGATTTCAAGGGTCAGCTTTGTGATCCACAAGAAATTGAAACAGAGACTTGGGAAGTCATAGACTGCATGCAGGAATCACACAACTGCTGAGGCACAGGGAAGACCAAGAATGCCAAGGCACATGAGAATAATCTGGTTTCTGTACACAGATCTCGCCTCTGGATCCTTCCTCCATAGAAGAATCAGCTACAGTCACTTAGGATTCTGGAAAGGGCCTGGATTCTCCTACCCTACTCTGTATTCCAGGGGAAGAGGAGAACCAACGGTGTAGGTATTAGACTGACTTACATTTTGTTTCCTTCTGAGATGAAGTGGAAGCATCCTTGACTAATGTGTCCACATTTGAGTGTCCATAAGAGTAGCAAATGCAGGCCCCCAGCTGCTAATGAATGATCTAAAAGATTACTTGCTAGCTTTTAGTATAATCCTGAAATTAATTAATGGATGTACCACTAATGAGCATCTATTAATAGAAGACAAGTAAAGTAACACTGCTAATGTAATGGCCAGGGGGTATAATAAAACATGTAGACCAAAAAAAAATCTAATACTGTTCCGTATCAAAATAGCTCTCTTGAAAAAATAGAGCCAGAAAATGATCAGAGAAATTTTAAGGACAGGGACATTGCTTGGTGAGGCTCACCATCAGTTTTAGATGGGGTAAGTAGACAATTATACTTCAAGACCCTCTTTCGCCATAGGCCTTTTCTTGATTATTCTGACTGTCAAAAGCCCTGATGTTTTCCTTGAACTCATTATATAACAAGGAGCCCATATCATTCAAGATTTAAGCTTGTACTTCTTTATGGTTCTTTGTTTTATGGGTGTTTATATAGTCTCCACAGCAAAATTATTAGCAACTAGAAAACAGGGACCCTGTTAATAATAGGATGTCCTCCCTCTTTTCTTTGTCACCAACTCCACCTAGAAGTTGAGTGAGAACCATACTCTGTGATCTCAGAGTGTTCTGTTTTCCTTTTTTTTATGCCCTAATCATACCATGTGCAAATAACCATTTAATTTACCTCCTTGATGAAGTTTTATGGAATTAGGGATTGTGTCTTTCATCTCGGATTCCCTACACCAGCTCTAGACTCTACACAATGCCAGGGCAGTGTTATAAATTGTGACAAACAAGTTAGTTGTGTTGTGTAGTTCAGTTTGTCTCTGTGTTTTAGGAGAAACTTCGGGAACAATGAGTTGCTCCTTGCCCTCAAAGGACTTTGAGCCTAGAAATGATTACTAAATCACATTTTACATGCAGAGAATTCAGATTGATCATAGTGGTGAACTGGTACACCCAAAAGGAAATTGTATTAGAATATTCATAATATCGGCTAGCTTAAAATTACTTTTCTCTTTCCTAATGTAATCATTTATCTAATTTAAAAAAAACTGTTTGCCTTGATTACTGCTTTTCATAAATAAAAATGTTGACAAAGCCCTGTTCCATGCTATGAAATACAGACCTATGAAAATCAGTCATTCAACATATTTTTATCTCAGTGTAAAGGTTATCCAACTATAGCATTGTATACTTAATATTTTTTTCCTTCCTGCAGTAGACATTAACTTTAAGTACACCTTTGTAAAGACCACATTCACTCTAAACAAGAACCAAATATGCCTACATGAGAATTTAATACTTAAAGCAGCAGAGACGAATTTAGTTTTTGTTTTTAGGGACATGTGATCCTGTGGAAAAGGCTGCGGAAATGCTGCTGTCTACTTTGGCATAACACTGGAACTGAAGGCAACTGGAGGCAGCTGTAGCTGCCTAAGAAACAAAGCCGGGGAATTCAACAGCAGAAGCAAACGGCTGCAGCCAAAATCCCCCAGTGTCAAAAGCCCTGCTCTGGGACCTGGCACAAGCAGTAGTGGATTGGCATCACTGAATTTCATTTAATGAAAAGACCCCTAGGTCTTCGTCATGGGCCAATTCCATTATTGTCACATGTTGGTCCTCATTAAAGGTTTCGGTGGCAGGGAGCTCTTCGCATACAGATATTTGCTGCCATCTATGTTGAACGCAGAAGTGGTGGGTGAGCCTAGAAGCAGTTTAAAACCAACCAATTTTGATGCATAAACAGTCAAGTAACTAGACTTTATCACCAAACCAAGGTGAGTGGAGGGTTGGGGTGGAACCAAGCTACACCTACTGTTAAAGGCATTTGCAGAATGATTGGTTATGTGAAAGGCACTCACTTTTCAGTTCTTCTTACAAATAATGTATTTTGCTAAATTGCTTCCCTTTTATTAACCATAAGGAAGGAAAAGCAAGTGTTCTTTTCACGTACTGAAGCCATCAGTCATTGAAAGGCCGGTCATTATGATTAAGTTCATAATGGTTATATGTGCTGACATAGTGCATGTATTTTTTTGCATGCCATGCTAACAAATTGCATGCATTTTTATACATAACCTAATAACCATAACCATTAAACTGAATTGATTTCTACCCTTCATCTTTAATATGTCCCTAAAAGCTGTCCCTAACTGCTGAACACATATAAATTGAATTATTTCCTTGTGCAATTAACAGGGGTAAAACTTTGAGTAGAAAAAGTGCCAGTTAGAGAGAGTGAATGGCCTATGACCCCACTAAGTTGCAGGAATACTATTTTTATAATTGCAATTATAAAAAAATAGAGAAATAAAACTACCACTCTTTAACAGAAATATATTTTCCTATAAATAAAGATATTTTTAATTACAGATATAAATCACGAATTGGGAACTAATTAAATAGAGAAAACAGATCTCGCTTTTGTTTGAGAATCTCTTTAGTTCTTTTCAAACCTGTCTTTGCATTAATCTCTCTTTTGTATTATCTGTGCAGCTGCAAAATTTCATTCGTTTCAATCAATCAAGAGTTGATATCGTTTGCAAGACTACCCAATGACAAACTGCCCAAACAAATCCTTACAGCTTTTCATATTTTCACAGCACCACTTCAATGCTCTTAATGTGCTTCATCTTCATGTCCTGTTGTGGAAAGGTTCATTATGATCCTCTGAGCATAACCTGACAGTTATACTCGTCTAGAAATGCTCCTGGAACCAGCCTGGCAAAATTTGTGTTCTGTGTCTTATACATTTTCTTTTGCCCCCTTGTATTCTGTGTTTGGTTCTTTAGAGAGCAGTTATGAATTGTAAAAAAGAAAGGATATTAGGAAAAAGTATGTAGGTTGAAGCTATAAAAAAATGTACGCCTATGAGAGAGTCTAGTTACTGATGACTATACCATCCATACCCAAAGCTAAGTAAGTTCATGTCTTATTTGACAGAATCATATACCTTTTGTGTTGCTCTTGTTAATCTGGAAAAGATCTTAGAGATCATCTAAACCAAAATCTTTATTCAAATTGGAAACTGAGGTCCAGGAAGATGAATTGATTGGTTACAAGTCCCCGAGTTGGTATAAGAGCTGGGCTACAACCCATCGCCAGGTCCCCACTGCAGAGCTGTTTCTTGGACTCCAGGTTGCAAGGCAAGCCATCCTATGATGAGGAGAGCATTGGCTTGTAGTGAGGTCCAGCTAGTCCAGAAACATAATGGATTCCTCTAAATATTTCACTTTTGTTAGATTTCCCTTGTCTTCCTTTACTTTTGTGTATACAAATCCTTGGCTCCAAACAAACCCAGGGACACATGTGCCTTCTTGCTGATATGACTTTTTTCATGCCTTCCTACTTCCTAGAATGCTCTGACCCTCACTACCTCACTCTAATTCCATCGGTGCGTCTTCATAAGCAGCCAGAGGATGGCTTTCCTCCTAACAGCCATACATTGCACCTCGGCTCAAGTGAGAAGTACTACTTAGATCCACAACAAAATAAACACTTGCCCTCACCTGTTTCGCAATCTTAGTTCAACAAATGAGACAATTATGACTTTCCACGTCAACTTTGACTTGATCACTACGAGGGCTGTACATGATAGGCAAGAGCAAGTTATAAATGGTCCAAAGAATGGAAAATATTATTATGTGAGTTTTCAGTTTTTCTTTAAGACTATAATTAATTGAATGTTGTTTAGAACTAATGAACATATATAGATATTTATATAAAATTCAATGCAAAATGTTCTATGCAAATCAAGTTCTACTCTACATTATATTTACTTATAGCCTACAGGGACAAGAAGTAACTGTACTTTCATAAAAAGATTAAAATGATGGCTCTGCTCATTCTATTAATACATTCAAAAGGGCCACTTTGTTGGTTTTTGAAAACTAGCCTCGCATGGGTGGGAGTTTTCCTCCTGTAGATATCTGCTGCCATCTATGCAGAAAGCAGAAATGGTGGGTGTGGTTTGCAGCAAACCTGTTTGATGCAATAAATAGTCAAATGCTCAGACTCTATCACCAAACCAAGAGGGAGGCTGGAAATCAAGTTCAACCTTTAATGACCTGCCTCTCTCAAGCCTTGCTTGATTCTATGAGCTGGACCCACTGCTTCCTAAAATCTTCCTGCCCCACTTTGTCTTAGGACATGAGATAAATTCAACGTTTCCAGAAGGCTAATAAATGTCACTTCCATATGAGAAGTGTTGGTTCTTGGCAACAATTATTTTCAGGACTGAAAGAGGTGCCATGACAAGTCTAAAACTAAAATGGAGTTAAATTCTGGAGTCTAGTATGTGTATGTATTTAAAAATGGAAATTATCCATTGTGCTTTTGGCATTAACAGCCAATTGATTGTGCATCAGGATATACCTGATGCACATCTGTAGATCATTATGGTTGCTCAGGATTTCAAATCTTCCCATTTAATCTTCATACTTGACAATCTGGAGGGACGGTTGCCCATGTCTTTCAAAATGGCTATGTCAGTCCTCTGTTTTCACCCCCTTTTTTATTTTCCTTGAGTCTAGGTGAAACTATTCATTCTTCTAGGACTCACTTCAAACGAGTTTTCTCATCTATTGTGAATCCAATGTTCTTACTTTTGTCTTAAAGTTCATTCTTCTGCACAACTCCTTACGCTGGTCTCCTCCCCTGAGATTTGGGCAATTATATTCTCTAGTCTCTTTCACATCAATCTCACTTGGAAGACAAATCCCTCAGGTTAAGCTGCTGTCTGGTGCGTGCATTTCTCACCAAGAGCTAGTGACACCTACATTAACAGCATCCACCTTTACCGTCACCTGTGAAAGCAACTTACTCTGGGAACCTATTTTCTTTTTTCAGCATTCCTGTATGAATGTGAATCTAGCTCAGGACTGGGACACTGGTGCCAAGTGTGGCTGTCCCTGGACTGGCCTGGGATCCCCATAATATAGGACACTGGTCTAGGAACAGGGGAGGGGTGGGAACAAACAGAAATAAGATAAAGTTCCTGAGATGAAGAAGCTTACGATCTAATAGCATGAAGCTTGTGTCTAAGACAAAGCAGGCCAGGAAGATTTCAGCAGGTCATGGGTCCAGTTCAATGAATCAAGCAAGACTTGTCAAAAGTGGTAGATCATTAAAGGTCAAGGTAGACAAAGGGGTGGACTTTAACTGGGGACTTGTGGAAACAGAAACCCTTAGGAGACCTTGGGCATTTCTAAAAGACATTTGTGATCTGCCTTCTTTTGAACCCTCAACTCTGTTTGGGCACCTAGGTTGTAGGAATGTAATGAAAGGCAGAAGAAATCAGGGGCATATAAGTAGATGTGACATTTTTTTGGTTGGCCCAGAGATATTCTGCTTACAAACAGACTGTATCATTTTAAGAGTGCTGGAGTAAATATGGTACAGATTACTACTTTGGGGGGAGGGGCAGTCTCTATTTTTTTCAAGGGCTAACGATGTTTATACAGAGTGGTGTGCCTTTTAGATGGCATCTATCTACACAAAGAGATTGAGGATTATGGGGTTTGATTTAAAACGGTATATAATCTATCTCCTCAAATTGCATGGCCTTTGTGGAAGCAGTCATTAATAACTTTCTGTTACTGTACAACTTTGTCTTTATTTCTTACTGGCAATATTCCTCAAGTCAGAGCTTATAACACCAAATTAGAAGTTTTCTAAATGCCTTAAGTCTATATAAAGTTAAGTATGAGTTTCTATTATATAAATTAACTTAAGTATTATTCAAAGATTTTCTTTTATGAATAAGGCTTTTATGAATTTTTTTCTTCTAGAAGAGATTAATGTATGTCATTATGTATAGAAGCCATTTTCTCCTAAAAGCAACAACGTAGGTACTTAGCTGTTATTGGCAGTGAAACTTACCTTCGCAGCGATAATTACAGTAACCTTTTAAATGAACATACGCACACACCAGAACTTGCACCTGTCACTGTTGTCATGGAAACGTTTCCAAAACACAAGATACAATTCTATTATTGAGGTGCTATAGTTTTCCAAATGAATTTTAATAAAATTATTGCAGGAAAAAGAAAGAATTTTATGGAGGCTTCTAAATTATTTAGTGAAGTTTCCCAACTAGAATTGGACTAAAACCATACCGTGGTAATCTTCATCTGAAAAGGAATCAACAGTCAGCAAACGTCAAGCGTGCAAAAAGGGACATAAAGTAGGTTTTTTTTAATGGCGAATGAAGCACCCAAATGCTAGCTCTTTAATGTTTACCTTTAACATTGCCTATTTTCAATCACTATCCGTGTTGTTGGTGGAAGCATATTTGAGTGTTTGCTGTCCGAGTGGTACATACCAAGATCATTGAGTTAACTGGAAATTTTGCCTAATTTCTGTCATCTTTGGGCTTTCTATTGATAAAAAATAAGATTTAGGGCCACATGTTTTCAGAGCTATAAGACCTAAAGGATATCTATTCCAATGCATTACATTACAGATTAGGGAACCAATACCTGAAAAAGTTAGGCAACTTGTCTAAAGTACACAAGTACATATGGCGGAGCTGGACTGGAGCTCGGGTCCCTGCCTCTCCTCCCTGTACCCTGTCACTGTGCTGCCTTGGAAAATGCAGCCCTCCTGGCTCCTGGCTAAAGTTGGTGTGTTCTGTTCATGGAAGAAGGAAATCAAGTTCTGAATTTGAATATCTGCACTTTTATTGCCCACCTTTGTCTTTACAGGAGTTAAGTCCAATTTGCTAAATGAAATAAAATTTTAATATCGTCCTTAAAGTATGTATCTTCTCACAAAACATGTTGATCGCATGTGGATTACTACTTCTGATCATGGAAACTCAACAAGTATCTTAAAGTAATAAGAGAAGGGAAAGTTTTCTTCATTTGTAACCATGGTTTACCATTGCTTCGCCTCTTCTGTCCTCTGAAGCTCTGTGAATCAAAGGCCCCAGGATGACAATGGAGCCAACTGTGACACCAGTGCTTCCCCCCAAGTCAAGAGCCTGGAACCTGGGACACACATGTATGGAGCTTAACTTAAAGCTACCCGATGATGACTTTGGGACTCAAGTATAACCTTTGGAGCACATACTTATGGCGTAATATTAGGGAAAAGAAAGCCTTCTCAGTCCTAAAATATGACTGGAAAATGGTTATCCTAGATACAGAGAGTACTAATTATGTAACTCTTGTCTAGGGCTGACCACGTGGCAGGCTCTGTGCCGAGTCAAGTCTCCAGCAGAGCCGAAGACTCCCCAGGCTCTCGGAGGCCCCTGAGACAGTGTGTCACACAGTGATGATGGGTAGAAAATACTCTCACCATTCAAGACGTGATTGTTTTGGCTTTCTCTTGGTTGAGCTTTTGGCACTTGAACTGGACCCAATGTAACACCACAGCTGGGAAATGACACTATTTGGATTGGTTAGGAGGAATTTCTGAATTGAACTCCACTGCAGTATTAAGAGAAGGAAGAAAAATCCCTGCCATATCCAGCAGTTCCAGGGGAGCTGTCTCTCTATTGTTCACATGTTTGCACATAAATGTGCATTATAAACACTTTTTTGTATAAATATATAGATATACAAGATATGCAAAGTTATATAATTCTGTATTACTAGAATAATTCATTCCATAAATATTTATTGAGCACTATGTACTAGGCACAGTGTTCTATTTTAAAAGGGACACAGATGTATATGTCACTTTCAAAACAGAGATAATAAATTCCTTCCTCACAGGCATTAAAAAACATAGAGCAACTAAAGTACCTGGTGTATTCTAGGCTATCACAAATATGTGCCCCCCTTAGACCTCTTCTTTGCCCTCCCCCAGCTTTGAGATACAAATAACCTTCCTGTCCTTTCCAATTCTACCAAGTAGAGAAGGAAAGGTGTGCAGATGGCCCATCTAAACCCAGTTCAGAGCCTGGGATGGACACCTATGCTGAATCCTCTTCCTTATAGAAGAACTCCATAGACTCTGAGTGACTTGTCACCTTTCATAGCCAGTACGTGAGCTTTTTGTCATAAGCATTTGCAAATTTGTCCAAATCTAGTGAGAACAGATAGATAGATAGATAGAGGTAATTTTTTCTGATTCTAAAAATAATATATGTTGAATATTGGAATAAAATTATTTTTAAAATGGAAAATATTAATTATGTATAATTCCAATCCAAGCAATGTTCCACTCAACAGTTTGGTCTCTTCCCTATAGCTTGCTATTGACTTTGGGGCATACCCCCAAGAAGTAAATATAGGGGGACTACGATGTCTCAATTTTGACTATTAATATATACATTGTTAAATATAATGGTAATGCCTTACGACTTCTTTAAGCAGTGAAAAGGACGCGTATTATGTTTGCTTGTGTGTGTGTGTGTGTGTGTGTGTATGTGTGTGTGTATGAGAGAGAGAGAGACAGAGAGAATGAATATGAATATGAGAATATTCAGGAAAAATGAGTCTACTAGAATTTTACTGCAAGCCAGACTAAAAACATCAAAGATGTTTAAGTAGGCTTGTCTAGTTCTTTGTAAATATAATTTTGGAAAATAAACAAAACATAAAGATAAAAGGTCTACATTTCATCTTGTATTTGCAAATAAAGCTTACTTCATCAATGGTAAAATTGCTTTGTTTGATTTGTAACCTCATTGTTATCCTGGATCCCCCCTGCCACGCTGGCTGTGTTTACGTATCTTGTCCCTATGGCATGTGCTCTGTGCAGTAAAGGGTATAATTATAAAGCTCCATCCACTAGCAAGAACAATGGTTGTACCCAGCAACTCTACTCTCCCTTCGTGAAGCTCTACATAGATATTGTTCTGAATGCCAAAGGTCTACAAACGTTAGGAAAACAGCTGTCACTGGTCCTTTGCATTAAGCGCCTCTTTCAACATTTACTCATGGTTGTTCTGTATCCATCCAGGCAGAAGCAAAACAAAAACCAGAGATTATAAGATGCCATGTCTACAATTACCCAATAATAGCAAGAAACTAAAGATGAATATAACCATAACTTGTGTTTCAAGACTTTCTAGGCTTGCTTAGAAAAAAGGGCAGGGGGGGGGGAACGTGGTGACATTTGTGTCTTTGGGCAAAGTTAGCCAGACTGGAAAGAGAAACTTGACATTCAAAGTATACTTTGTGCATCTCCATTTGTATAACAGCAAAGATAATGAGGCTTTGATCTTTATTCTGTGATTATTAAGATTATTTTCCTAAATACGAGATTATTGCAGATATGCAATGTAATTACACCAAATCATTTATTCATTCCTTCAACAAACATGGATTCAAGTGCCTACTGAATGTCAAGTAAAAGCAGGCCTAGAGACACTGAAAACTCATTCGCTGCCCTTAATTTGTACATAACACAGCTGTGATATGTTGGATATTAAGGAAGCCCCTGCATTTTTAGACAAAGTTCATTCAGCACTTACTGGAGTTATTTTCAATTCATGAAAATAAAGTAGTGAGATTTCTCAAGTCTAAATTCAATATTAAGAAAGTAGTAGCATCATGGCTTTGGGATTGATGACACCAGTGTTTCAGACTGAGAAATCCATTCAAATGGAGCCGGTAGTCCCTGTAACCCAGCTCTGGGAAAACAAACAAAGGAATGTAATATTACATCAGCACCACATATTTTTGGAAGGGTATTGCATTTCTCCTTTGTGATGGATTGGTCTGTGCAATTGAAAATACATTCACAGCGGGAAGGCACCAACTCTGCTGCACATTTATAGTTGAATCTATTTTTCTCCTGACGAATATTCAAGTGGGGGAAGAATTCCATGTGAATGCCTAGTGCCTCCCTCCCTCTGACGAGTTTAAGTGCTGGATAAACAAACATTATTTCTAAAAACAAACATTATTTCTAAAATCTCAAGGGGAACACTTGAAACAGGACCGATGTAAAAGGAAAGTGGGTAGAATGAGAGAGATGTAGGCAGATCATGACATTTCTGAGTAATTACTGAGGGTTCTAGATTTGGGGGCCAACTCTCCATGAGCAGCCCTCCTTCTCTGATATAAAAAATGAACATTTGAGCAATTTAATGGAAAGTGCTGGGAAAACACAGCTGCAAGCCTTGCATTCCAACTAGATTGCTTCCTCTAAGCTTTCCTATGTAGAAATGTTGAAGCCTTCCAGATTGCCTCACTAGGGGGTTAGAAAGTCAGTAGATGCCCTGGCCTCTTCTATTTAGCTGTGGAAGGTGGATTAGGACAGAGTTAATGCAAACGAAGAGGTCCACAGAATAACTACCACCATTTACTGAGCAACTACTATGTGAGAGCCTTGTTCTGTGCACTTCACATCTGCTCTCTCTCTAAACTTCCCAACAACGCTAAGGTAATGACAGCCTTTTCCTGCCAACCTACAAGGCCCAGGTTGGGAGTTGTCCAGTAACTTTTCCTGTATAATCTCACCCTAAGGGAAGACGTTACCCTGATTTTTCCACCTCATGTTTTTCCCTGGCAATGGCTGTGAGAGAGTGTTGTTTTTGGAATTGAGTAGGCAAGTGTTGTGCATGATATGAAAAAAAAAAAACAAAACCAAAAACCTAAATCCCCCCCCAAAAAAACCTGAAACCCCACAAACTTTCTGACACAAAGCGCTAGTCAATTTTAGCCTATCTATGAAATGATCAAAGCCTTTTCCTACTGCTAGAGATTTCTAAGTGAGCAGATCCTACCACAATTTTCAGCCTGGCCTTAACGCAGTGAGGAATGCCACCCCAATCTGCCTGGGGACTCACAGAGAATCAGCTAGACTTCAGAGCAGCCACAGGAGGGCACTCCTGAAACTCAGAGGCCTCCTCCTCCCAAGGAAAGAGTCGCCGAGTCCCAGCGTGAGCCTGTGGGTTTGTTTAACAAAGGGAAGGAATGTCTGGGGGCCAAGTCCCAGGGCACTCATTCTCTGGAAAATGTCTGCTGTACATCTGCTGTACATTTGCCAAGTGATAAGGAACCTAGTAAATCAAAGACCATTTGACAATTTACAGTGTTCAAAGGTAGCTTCCTGACTCTTGAAACAAGAGTTATATAAAGGGCTATGTTAAAAATAGGCAACCAATACAATTAGGCAACATGAAATGGGCTATAATATGCACCACAGGTGACAGCCATGAAAAAAATCAAAAGAAGAGACATTTAGTATAAATCGAGAATCATTCTCACTCCAATTGGCTCAGTCTTACAGAAGTGGCACACAGGAGAGCGTTGGAATTCTATACTTTGTGCCGCTCTCTGTACTGGTCTGTCTCCCCAGTATGACATCCAGCTCTTTGGTTTGAAGAGTCTATGCCTGATGGTTCTGATCGCCCTCTCCAGCTCCCTACGTATACTGTGCAGTCATATTAAGTGTGTGTTATTAAGAAATATTTTCAAGCTATTTTTTCCTTATGACAAAACTCACAATAAAACGCCAGATGTCTACCTGGGGAAAAAATGTGCAAATCTAAAGTGGATTAGTGTAATTTCCTCAGGACAGAATGCTTGGTGGGACCATTTAGCAAGTGTGGAGTTTGACAAAGTAAAATTTTGCAGGCTCTGATTTTGTGCTGTATATACCTGTTTGCTTCTGTGTTAAAAAGAACCATTAATGTACAAGACTCACCTGAACCACCTATGGTAGCAGAAGAAACCATACCAAAGCAGACATGTCTTTGCAGTAATATTTTCGTTTGGTTTTATATTACTTAAAAAGTTAACTTTTTTTTTTTTACATCACTCCTTTCCTGGAGTACCTGGACTATTTGCTGCTCTCTTGTAGCGTATATTGTGATAAACAAACACAATGCTTTAAAATCATGCCAAATATCCTAGCTACAATTTTATTTTACTGGCTGTATTATGTATCAGAGACCTGTCGAATGCTTATATACATTACCTCATTTTGTTCCTCAAAACCCATTTTATGGATGAGGAAACTGATGTTTACCTAGGTCAAGGAACTTGTCCAGGGTAATACTATTAGTAAGTAGCTGGGCTGTGTCTCTAGAGGTCTGTCTCAGCAACCTATGATTTTAATTATTGTCTTATGATCTGTCTTGAACGAGTTTATAAAGTAGCTATTCAATTAACCTCTCTTCTTTTAAAAGTGTTATTAGGTTTTAATTGCTTCTTTTCCTGCTTAGGCAATATTTAATAATTAAGCTGTAAACATACAAGTTCAAATGAAAAAAAAAAAGTGCTCCAGATATAGGCCTTAATATTAAATAGTTGCACTTTTTGGTTAGGGGTGGTTATACACACACTACAAGCACATGGTACACATCCACCCAGATTTTACTTTAGAAATACTTTCTCAACAGAGGAAATTTGAAATATACAGATGTGGTCCTAACTCCATTTAAAAAAGCCAGCTTTTATTGGGTTTACCCTGTAGTCATGCAACTTTTGGCCACAGTCAAATAGGATAATTAAATTTTTCTTCTTGGGTTTTACTTGGTATGGTTCATTGTAGATGTTTCCAACTAGTACCTAAGACAGATTTTGTTCATGGTAGTTCTCCTTGAGTTTCATTCAGCAGAAACTCAGGTAACAGCAGCTTAGCCAGACACTGGGCTAGTCAGTTTGCTTAGGAGTCAATCCCTCTGGACATCCTGCCTTCAAGACCTGCCAGCTGAGTGCAGTGTGTTTCCAGCACTGCCCTTCAATCAGATCCCTTATAAGAAAAAGTCACTGCTACTTCATTCGTTGCAGAGATGGATCGTGAACACATATTGCTTTCGTATGCTTTTAGACTCAGGCTGTTCATGAGAGGTTTACATTCTCTTGAACATACACTTTTTAAAATTCTGGCTATTTATTCACAGCTTCTATTATAACACCTCAGAGGAAATTTTTTATTTTTATTTTTTAATTCTGTCATTTTAAAAGAAAATGGTCAGATGGGGTTATGGCTGTGTAAACACAGTCCAGTTGCCAGTGCCTGGCAAAGTTTTGCCTGGCAAATCTGAAAGATTTCTGCTTTAAAAAAAGAATATTTGCCATTATTGCCTCTGATTCTTTAATCTTTTCCTATACACTCTGAAGTATCTGAAGGATGGGGAACACCCACAATTTTAGTGTAAAATCATGCTGTAGTGGAAAGGCCAGCACATTTCTTACAGATTTGTGCTACAGGAGAGTTTGACCATTTTTCTGGACTGAAGTAGGGAGCTGGTACCTTGGAATCAACTCTTAACCATGTTAAGGCTTTGAGCTTTGGTGAGTTTTCCAAGCATAGGGCATTGGCTTTCCGCAGCTTGGAATGGAGTGGTCGTTGTGCCCAGGGAGCCGTCTGGAGCCTTAAAGCTGCAGGCAAGGAGAGCTGCTTAGCTCAGACACACCATGGTCCTGACCAGTCAGACTCTACATTAAGCCAAATCCAGACAGGCCTTGTTTCATTTCACTTGCCACGTGTTTGGAAATGCTTAACCTCAGACTATGGAAGAAGCCTGACCAAAGCAACTTTAGAACAATAGCAAAGGGGTATGTGTGTATAGATGGGTCTGAGGCACGGATTTTACTGATGTGTTCATTTAAATAAACTCTCTCTTATGCTGGAGTACCAGATGGTGCTACAAAAATGAAGAAAAAAGGCTAAGGGTATACATGTCACATGTCACATTAGCTGAATTGGCTTGCATTCAAATGATAAACATTTTAATTTCTCCAGTTTATAGCTCTGTTTTAAATTTTTTGTTAATACATGAAAAGCAACTGCACATTTACACATAGAATTCTAATACAAATGCATAAATAATTTACAAGAGAAAAGGGACTTGGGAAGTATCTCTTTCAGCCCTTATTTTAAAGGCGAGGCCCAGGATAAGCCCAGTATGCACGGAAGTTGAGTGACTTTCTAAAGGTCTTGCAGGTAATTAATGGTAGAACCTGACTCCACGGTCAATGCTATGTCCACTATCACCTGAAATAGACTTGGAGGCAAAAACTTATGTCAGTTATGCTCAATGCTTGATAAAATAGTGGAACAATATTTTACAAGTGTGGGTTCCCTGAACTCAAATGTGATGTTAGGTAGTGATTCTGAGTCCATTAAAACAGATTGCTTGAATTTTTAAGGTTTGTTCTTTATTATACCAATAATTATTTTATAGAATTTTTAAAAAAATTACATTCTATTGAATAAATAAATAAAAATTTCTACTTTTTTGATGACATTAATACATATTAAGAGGCCCGAATTTTCTCAATTGTGGATTAAAAACAAAGTACCAACTATAGGGCTCAGTTTTCCACAGTCATTTGAAATTGATTTTAAAGTTTCCCTATTGCTATAGGCTGAATGTTTGTGTCCTACCCCTAAATTTATGTGTTGAAATCCTAAGTGCCAAGGTGATGGGATTAGAGGGTGTGTTTGAGCCCTTAGGAGGTGATTAGGTCATGAGGGCAGAGCCCTCATGAGTGAGATTAGTGTCATTATAAAAAAAAAGTCCTGGAGAACTCCCTTGCCCTTCCACCATGGCAGGGCACAGCAAAACGGTGGCTCTTCATAAACCAGGAAGCAGGAACTCACCAGACATCGAATCTGCCAGAGTCTTGACGTTGGATTTTCCAGCCTCTACAACTGTGAGAAATACATTTCTGTTGTTATAAGCCACCTAGTCTAAGGTACTTTGTTATAGAAGCCTGAATGGATTACGATACCTATTGGGGTCTTACTGGGGGAGGTAATAAAATATGTAATTTTTTTCTAGGTTTAACAACCTATATTCAATTCTCTTTTGAGTGATATATAGTGTGGGCACAAATGGATTGGCTTATGCATCCAAATTAAGATGATGGTGATCAGGAAGAAGACTGAAATTGGGATTAGTGACTGTTGATAGCCAAGATCTAATTCTAATCTTCAGGATTTAGGTCATTTCTGGTTTGGAAGGAGTGGTATTATTTATCTATGCATAGTAAAGTGACTTTGTGTTCATAAGCAATTTCAAAACAAACAAAAAACCCCTCACCTGGTGATGTCTTTTAATTTGATCCCACATCACCAGGGACAAAATAGATTTTTATTTCTAGGGATATTCAGTTAGAACAGGTTGACTAGTAGAGTTGAAGATGTGGTCAGCCTACCAAGTGTCCCTGGGTCCTTTGTGTACTGCTGCAATACTTTCTAGGAAACAAACACAACATGAAAACCAACTTCCACAAATCTCCATTGCTCTGGAGATAGAATTATGGCTCCTTTTAATTTTCCTCATGATGTTATAAACAGATAATTTGGTTTTTTTTTTTTTTAAAGAAAACAATGACTTTTGAAGGCGATCAAGATAAGCTCTGTACATGCTAAAAACTCAAGCAGAGCAAAAATCATTTGGTGTTGTATCTCCCAGAGCTGCCATTACTCATTAAAAATGTCTCTGTTATGATATTTATCAAATAAAAGTAGTCTTTCGATCCAGAAATGCCCATCCATTTTGTGAGGGTATATACTCTCAAAACTTTTTGAAATAAAGAGAACCACTTGTGGCAAAATGAGTATTTTTACTTGGGATAAAGGCTAAAAACAAAGCAATGCATTCCATTATATCAGTGGTTTTCAAAAGTCTCTACACTGTTCATTTTTGTAATTCTCAACTTTCCATAATATTTTCATAACCTTTAGTGCTTCTCAAATGGGTGGAGAGGCCTGTACCACAGTCTCCAACAAGGTGTCGGGGGAGAAGAGATCTTTCTCCTCTTCTGATTCACACAGTATTTAGAATCACAATCTTAGATGATTTCTCCAAAAAATATTCAAGCTTTAAGAAATTTGGTTTTGTTTACTTTTTAAATTCTACTTAAAGTCAGTGTAATTATTATCATTTTTTGAATAACTACAATGCGTTTCTCATGTTGTAGCTAGTAAAAATTGTCAAGGAATCACTTAAATACTGAGAGTATTGACAAACCATAATGTATTATTTGGCTAAAAATGTGCCCCCATTCTGTATTATCAACCTAGATATTATTTAAGACAAGGAAGGGTGGAGACTTTACTGGAAATGACTCATTCAGGTTCAATGTGGAGATTTAAATTGGAAAAAAATGTATTTTCATAAGTAGCAGTATTTGTTTCAAAGAAAGATGTTGAGGTTGTATTAAGTAAACATCCAATCTATTGGTCGATGTCTATTCTCAAAACCTTAGGGTGTATATGGGTATGAGACATTTTTAAAGTAATTCTAACCAAGCCATTGTTCTATGCCCTGACTTAACAAGCAATAAAACAATTTTGTAGCTAAAACTGTTAAACAAACATTGCTATTAATATTGAAACATGTTAGCAGAATAAAAGTTGTCTGGAAACACAGAGAACTGTTTCTTAAGTATAACTTTATTATTTGAGGGGAAGAAATTTAATAAAGGGTAAAGAGAATACGATTTTGGAATTAGGCTGAGTTAAAAAGCTTGCTCTACACAATAGACAAATTACTTAACATGTTCGAGGTTTCTTAATCTACAAATTAGGAATAATATATGCATTATAAAGAGATTATAAGTAGTAAATGAAGAAAACAATCTAAGACCTTGGCAAATAATAGGTAATCAATCTTATTACTAATATTATTAAAAATCAGTGATTATTAACTGGCACTTTTATAACTATTATAAAATAATCTGAATAAATTTTCAATATACATATGCTCCGGTACCATTACAGGGGAATCTAAGTCCAGAGTGAAACTCGTGTGTTTGGGGAAGTTCCTCAGATCATTCTGATACACATTTGTGTTACGAATGACTCCTTTAGTTTATCAATATTTTTAATAGATGTACTTACAGAATATGATTTGGTTGCCATTGCAGTGACCTGCTACTTTCTCCTAGTCAAGTGGACCAGTATGATTCAAGTCTCTCTGTGGCCCATATTTATCATGAATTATGTTAAATATGTCTCATGTTTCACCCATTTAGAATTTCAGGTTTGAGGAAAGATAAATGACATGTTTTCCCAGTGTCCTTCAGCACAATCTAGCAGTAATAAATATATATATATGCAAACAAGTGCCTATGACTGTTCAGGAGTTCCACTGATTGGATCACAGAACTAAGGGAGGTCAGAATTGGATTCTACTCAGGCTTTTTAGTTTTCTCTGCTTAAGGGTCCCTGACATCCTTCAAGTATCAAATGAAGGCATCAGGCAGGGAAATTTGTACAGTATATAAAACCTACTGAAATTACTGCAAGGAGTTAAATATTTTTAGCAAGTTCTAGTCAAGAAGAAATGTCTGGCCAGGCGTGGTGGCTCACGCTTGTAATCCTAGCCCTCTGGGAGGCCGAGGTGGGAGGATTGCTCAAGGTCAGGAGTTCAAGACCAGTGAGACCCCGTCTCTACTAAAAATAGAAAGAAATTAGCTGGACAACTAAAAACATACAGAAAAAATTAGCCGGGCATGGTGGCGCATGCCTGTAGTCCCAGCTACTCGGAAGGCTGAGGCAGAAGGATTGCTTGAGCCCTGGAGTTTGAGGTTGCTGTGAGCTAGTCTGACACCACGACACTCTAGCCCGGGCGACAGTCTGTCTCAAAAAAAAAAAAAAAAGAAGTTTTATTTGGTGGTCATAAGAAGCCCCTAAAATACTAGATGTCTGGATGGGATATTGCTAAAATATTAGGGTATGATAATTATTCTTTTTTTAAAATTAACACAAAAATTCACTAGAAATAACTTAGTGTGTGAAGTGGATAAGCTTCAGACAAAGAGAAAACCAAACCTGCTAGTCAGAGATTAAAAAAAAAAATATCAACTTCTACCTTACGTTGCCAAGGAGACTGAGTAAATAGACTTAAACAAAGAGAAGTGGCTGGCTGACAATACTGCTAATGTGGAAAATCTCTTCATTGTTGTGTGGCATGCTTCATTTCAGAAGAGCAGGAAGAGGTGGTAGGCAGAGAGGGAGAAAAACAAGAATGGAAGAGTCTTTCTTCCAAAGAGAGCCATCTGAGTCCCTGAGAGATGAACCCAGCAGACCACGGCCCATATCTTAGTAAATTACCCGTGAACAAAGCTGGGAAGGCCTATATGTTGTCTCAGGGTTCTATTAATCCTTTAAGCCCTGTGCTTTGATAAGCTGTGCAAGGGAGTCTCATGGGAGATCGTTTCATCCCCGCATTCAACCTGTGTTTGCTTTGTGCCTCCCAGGCAGGGTGGTGCCTGGAAGTCAGGCAAGAGGGTGAACAGCTGAGTCTAGGCTTCATGGAGGCCACCATTTAATAAGTGAATACACACAGTAAGCCTAATTTGACTTTCATCTCTATTCTTTTAGAAGCATATCTAATCCAACCATATATCCAAATGTAATTATTTCCCCTTCATTTGTTTCATTCACTCAATAGAGAGGAGCATTATGGATAAATGCATTGGAATTATAAATAGTCCCAGTTCCTCAAGATGTTTACAGTGTATGATACCAAAAAATGCTGTTATTATTATAAAATTTAGTGAGAACAAGTTGGTGTTTTTATGCCACCATATGTGTAGTATGATACAAGCCTGTAAAATTGTTCAGCAAGAAATAAATAAATAAATAGTTAATAGGTGCGAGTGATGGATAAGAAAAGCATGGATTATTATGTCTTCCTTCTTTTAATCTTCACCTTCAAATTTTCTATAATGTGACTGTAAGAATTTATTCATATAGAGAATTTGTAGTTTACTGATGTGAATCTGGCTTTAGATATTGACGTTTGTGGTTAATTCTTTTACAGAGTTTGAGATGAGCACGATTAAGTTTGACATAACCAAGACATAAAACAGCACTTCCTACATTTGCAAGTGTGTTTTGTAGCACTTTTTAAAATGCCTTTTTAAATGTTTCTCTTTGAATCTGTCATCATGGAAGATGATTGCTTTGAAAGGGGATAAAACAGATTATAAACCAGCTCTTATTTCATTGGAGAGTTTCCATTTAATCAGAAGGTGGATGTTAGCATTGATAGTTATACAATAAAAGCAAAAAAATCCATCAGTGGATGAGTGGATAAAGAAAATGATATATTTTGGTATATATACATAATGGAATATTATTCAGCCATAAAAATGAAATCTTGTCATTCGTAGCAACATGGATGGAAATGAAGGATATTATGTTAAGTGAAATAAGCCAGGCACAGAAAGACCAAATATCACATGTTCTCATCCATATGTGGGAGGTAAAAAAGTTGATCTCATGGAGATAGGAAGCAGAATGGTGGTTACCAGAGGCTGGGAAGCGTAGCGAGAGAGGAGGATAAAGAGGGGTGGGTTAATCACACAAAAGTACAGTTAAATGGAAGGAATAAGTTGTAGTGTTCATTAGTAGAGTCGGGTGACTATAGTTAATAATAATTTATTATATATTTCAAAATAGCTAGAAGAAAGATGTGGAATGTTCCCAACACAAAGAAATGGTAAATGTTTGAGATGATAGATATCCCAATTACCCTGATTTGATCATCATACAATGTATGGCTGTATCAAAACATCACATGTATCCCAGAAATATGTACAATCGCTATGCATAAATTTTTAAAAATTAACAAAAAAGAAAAATTAAGAGTTATTTCCAATTGCTAAGTCATCAATAGATTAAAAATAGACATTTCTCTACTTTGTTAAGGGTCAAAAATAACGCCACACTTTGTAAGAAGACAGGCAGTCAAAACTCAGTGCTCAGAGCTGGCATGTTAAATTAACAACAAACCCTTTTTCTATCAAACTGTTCCTAACTTGAGTTGTTGAACAAGCTTTTTCCTTTGCAGGCTCTTATAATCCTGCATCAAATAGACAACCTCTTCAGAAAGGTCATCAGAAAACATGAAGCTAAATGCAGCAAAGAGTTACTCTCTTGAACTCTCGAAAATATAATTTTCTTTAGAAAGGCATTAAAATTTACTTGTTTATTATTTGAAATTTCCCTTCAGAAAATTGTCAGTTTTAACCTACAAGATACACACTCCCAGGTAATGCCACCCTAATGCTGCGTAGTCGATGAGAATAATTGGTAAATTACCAGGTCCTCCCAACTCTCTGGAGATTAACTTCTGCCAGCATATTGGTTTCTGTTCATTTTCACAAGACCGACAGGCTCCTTAAGGCAATGTTAACATCTTTGTTTGAGAGCTCATACTGTGCAATTGTAATTTTGCATATGCTAATGAGAAAGCAATTTTATCAAAGCGTGAACATTTGGGTTGAAGTGCAAGGCACTATTTAATTATAAGAACAGTATGGGATTCAGCCCCGTCATTGAGTCTTCCATGCCTTCCATCTTGCCTCTTTGTAACTTGTCTGTCTTTCTATTTCTTCCTAGACTTCCCCCCTGCTCTGCTCTTTTCTCCTTTCTCCTTCTTTCCCTGTCCACAAATGACAAACCTTTTCTTAGATGCTATTTCTCTCTGTCTGTGCTTAAAACAAGAATTATTTCCTCCTGGTTGTTGGTTAACGTCTGTGAATGTGAGAGCATGTTAACACAACAAACAACGAAGAATTAGAAATAAACTTAACTGAAACAGTGTCTCTTCTTATCCCCCCCAGCCCCCTGCAGGGTGGAAATGATGACATCCTCACTATCTGCACACTCCCAGGCTGTGAGTGGGCAGGAAACCAGCTGGAGATGCAGCCCATGGCAGGGATCCAGATCCTCAGCTTCTGGGAGGTCCTAGAAGCCCAAGATGCCACCCAGCTATTGGACTATCTCTTGTCATGTACATTCAAAGGGAAAAAGTAAAGCATTTTTCCAAACTATTTTGTACAGAGTGGATCTCCACTACAAAAGGAGGCCAAGGTGGAGTAGGGCGAAAGTATTCTGGACTGAGTATCAGGAAACCTCAGGGCTTCAGGTTCTCTTTTTGCAATTGTGCAATCTTGGTTCTGTCACTTCACCTCTCTGGAGTTTGTTTTTCTCATTTGCGCAATGAGGGCCTGCAGCTTTAGAATCCCATGGCTGTATTATAGAGAATACGTGCGGAATTAAGAGAAGAACGGAAAGAGTCTGGGGATTGCTCCTTTGCCTTGGTTGACGAGCTATGTTAAGAGTAGAATATCATTGCATTCCCTAAACATGTCTGTGAGGCAAGGCTTGTGCCAGAAAAGTAAGCAAAATGCCATACTTTTCTCATCAATTCGTTGAGAAAATATGTTTATCTTGAACCCAAGAGACTTCCGCTAAAAAGATGTAGGCAATGTTTGCATTTGGTGCCCTCTCTGGCACTACCCTTGTGTTCATGTTTGTATCAGAACTGAACTGAGAGCCACAGTACAGTAATCTCCGTTTGCAAACTAGAAGAGCAATGCTGATAGACACTGGAACTGTTCCCGGTGCTGTACGGGAACTCTGAAACCCAACAGAAGCCACAGCATAGGTAACAACAGTGGGATAATGACATGGCAATATTTGCATAAAAAGCCACCTTGCAACCTTGTAAAAAATTTCTGAAACTGTAAGATACAAACATTTTTACTTGACCCCTAAAATCAATGTTGGGTAATACTGGTTCCTCCCACTCCTCACTGAATGACATGTTGACACAGACTTCAGAACACTTCACAAACTCTGGAAGAGGGCAGGAGAGGAATGGAATATGCAATTACTTTTTGAGGTGGCTGACTAGGTTCTAATGGGGTTACTCTAGTATGTTTTAAAGCAAAGGCTCATTGGGTAAGATATACTTTCATAAATTCAAGAATGTATGATATGATATTTTAGGATGGATGGTTAATTAAAAAAGTGTGATAGTCCTGATATAACCCCTATACATATATGTGCATTTACATGACAAAAATGTCACAATGAATGTAAATGTCAATCCTTTTTTCAATGGCTCCCTAATGGAAATGATCCTATCTTTATCATTCTGGAGTGTTTTATTGGCTATATTTAGTATTCTCATATCCTCTGTCTTAAACTATTCCTTCCCTTTTGGGCACATTGTTGCTCTATAAATGGGCTTAGTAGGTATTTTGGTTTCGGTTTTTGTTTTTTAATCACCCAACAGTTCTTGATGCTCGACCAGGCAGTCTGGGGCAGGCAAAAAAATTCTGTAAAGACTGAAGGCCTATCCCCAGATTTTGAGCTGGGCTTTCCCCAGAACACACCCTAGACCTATAGGATGCCTAGAGGCCAAAGACAATTTCTGCATCCACAGGGTTGAGAGTGCTAGGTCTGTCCCTCCAATCTGCCACCCGTGACAGCCTTTCACACCCGTCTCTGGCTGCCTTCCCTTCTCTGCAGCTTGTCAGGGTGGAGTGGAGGTAGCAGGTTAGTGCTGCTGCCATTTAGAACAGCAGGTGAGCCCATCCCCCAGAATCCGCAGTCTCACCTGCCCAAATATAGGACAAATAAATAAAAAAAGCAAAATAATGAAATTAAATAATATATGCACATATCTAATATGTTATTTATAGTCATAATTATCAGCCTGAATCTGAATATATGGTCTATTACAATCTTTTTAGTTGTGCTTTAAAATGCGTTATGAAAATTACTTTCAGACCTCAGCTCATTTTAAATGAACTCTGGTGTACTATGGTGCCTTCCTAACATTCCAGCACACTTCCATATATTTCCGAAAACCTTTCTAAATACGCCCCAGGGAAATATCTTTTAAGCAAGTTCCTCAGCCTGTAGCTCTTAAGCAGATGATGACATTAGACCCACTATGTCCTATTCACCTGCTATCAGCTACTGGTGGAAAATTAGATGCGCCAAAATCAAGGAAATGTAAGAAATGATAATAAAACCCCTGCCAAAATCAATGGCAATTATGGAAATGAGCTCTTTACCACCCTTTCATTGACCTTTCCTTCTTTTTTTGAGACTCCTCACAGGCAGCCTAGTTTACGGCAGCAACATCATCAGTGAGTCCCAGAGAAAGGAAAATGATTACAGAGATAGCCACGACTTCCAAGAGCACATCAGATCATGCAAAGCACATCATGGGAACACCAGCCCTGCAACAATCAGTCTTTACTGGAGTTAATTAAAGCAATTAATTCCCTTCCCTTTCAAAGCAGTGTGATTACATAAATAGATAATTTTCCAATCCAAACCCATAAGGCAAGAGATTTCTCTATACTTCTCCAGTGTGTCAAAGGACCTAACTGAACTAAATTGTCTTTTTTCTTTATATGACCTTTTTGTAATTCTCCACCAACTTTTTCTGCTTTGTCTTCCTATCTGATTGAATGGCAGAACCACACATCTCCACACGGACACAGCACTGCAAGATTAATTAAGCCTTTCCCACAGCAAAGACAGACGATGCCCAAACTGTAGTCTCAGCAAGAGGAGCAGAGAGAGGAGGGGAAGGGGATGGCGGGTGCCTACTCTGACAGGCACTACAGTTCTCTTCCACAATTTACTGGCGTGGGTGATGCTGACGATAATTAGGCAAACAGAATGCCAAACAATTGTAGGGAAAGCTGTCAAACATTTTGTGTTATTATCCCCTGCTCAGGCTCGTGATTTATCATCACAGAAAAAGTGCATTTAAAAAAAAAAAATCTCTAAAACAGTGACATTTTGTTCAAATTATAACCTTCGGCTTCCCTGACTGCCTGCAGACTGACATCTCCAGCGTCGGAGGGAATGCTCAGCAATTTGTTCCCTGATTAAGCGAGCCTGTCTACTGAGATGGGTTCTAGCCACTGCTGGTGAGTGCAGGATGCCAGCAGCAAGAACAAAGTACCTCTCGACACATGGGAAGCCACTTGCCTCAGATACCACATGAAAGAAAGTAACTGAAATCCACATTTTCTTCTCAGATTCATTGAAATATGATCTTCTGCACCAAAGCTCCTACCTGTTATCTCTTCTTCCCTCTCCACCCAAGAACCTATTTGGGGTTCTGGTCTTGGCTAAAGCATATTTCAAGGGCTTTGATCTTTTCAGTATAAAATCCCTTTTCCTGACGATGTCCCCAATGGCCGTAATTGAAACAGAAAGAAAAATGAAAGCAACACGTGTCTCATTCAGTTTCTTTAGAATTTGGCACAGTTCTACAGATAAACTCTTATAAATTGAGAAAAGTCATACAAAGAGACCTCCTTTCAGAGATACTGAGCCAATGAGACAGATGTGAGGTGTTAATATTATTACTTTGGAGAATACCCATAGGTGGTCTCTAACTTAGGTTTCTAGATTGTCAAGAGTTTGAAATAAATCCTAGAGGTAATATAATTGACCTTTTCAACAAATGAGAGAAATCCTGTATGTGATATTCTTTGCTGATGGTCTGAGCTGGAACACTTCCATGTATGGAGAAAAAGCAGCCCTTCTATTGCAAACACCTGGCTGCTCAAAGACTTTAGATTTGGGTCTTCACTGTTTACAACACACCTGTCCAACACAGATCCACTTAACAGTGGGAGCCCCCACCCTCTAGATATTGCCTTGTTTGAAAATTCATTTCTTTCTATCCCATTGTCACAGCTATTTCCCACTCCTTCTTTGATCTGCTCCTCAATCTTTACTCCGACCAGAGAACCTTTTCTTCTCAGGATCCTGTTACATTAGAGTTTGGACAGTGATTGCCAAAATAGCAAATCTTCATTTTCCTTGGGTAGATTTTGATTTTTAAAAACAGCCAGTAGTCTTTTCACTCAAAATATGGCAAATAATTTGTGCTAGTATACAGAGTAAATGGTCTTTAATTTCCCCTTGACCATGTAACTTCTATTAATCCTTTCACAAGGCATTCAATACTTCCATGTCTACTGCTGGCTACCCGGGGAATTCTCACCAGATAATGTTCAACTGGATGACACTTATGATGTTTTGCAACCATTTTTTCTACCAAAATGTACATGTTTTATGTCTCATTCCTAAGAAAGTTAACAGTAAACTCAGTTGACTAATTTGAACTATAGTGTTAAGAGCTCATATCTGAACACTTTAATGTATTACAACTCGACTAACATTTACACATTAACAGTGACTCATTTCCTTAGTCCAAGAAAGTGAACGAAGGTTTGATTTCCTCTCTCTCTCCCCCTTCTCTTTCTTTCTATCTCTTCCATTCCTTTCTATAGACAAACGTGAATTATCCTGACAACTTGCTCATCTAACTCCGGCAAGCTATTTCTCAAGGGCAAATCATAAAAGGGAACCAGGTAAGGGCTGTCCAGAGCTCACCGAAAACCCACATCAGCTATAGGATAAACAACTTAAAGGTCTATAGTTTGTAGAAGGGAGATCTGCGGTGTCAACTTGGAAGATAAAGAACAGCTTCTTGACCAACCTCATACAATCAATTTCTAACACCTTTTTGTCCTGTGGGCTTCCATCCTACTCTGATTGATCTAGGTTGATCTGAAATAAAAGCTTTAACAGTAAAGACCAAAATAAGTGAACTGCCTTTCAGAAGTCTTCTCTCTTGCCAAAGCTGATGACAGAATACATTCAAAGACATTGAAATTAGTATCAGTTGTACCCACAGTCACCGGAGGAGAGGTAATATAAATTCAAGCTTCCAGTAAAGAGAGGATAAAATGTTATTTTGGGTTTCTTTCAACTCCAGTTGTGATATGGTCCACTGAAATACTAACCTTTCCTTTTTCAGATGAGAAAATAATTTTTTTTTTCAATTTAGTTCTCCCACATGTAACCACAATCTCTGAAATAAAGTGGCTCATTTTACATATCTGAACTCTTTGAGGCAAGAAAGTGAGGCATGCAGTTTTCTCTTGCTCATAGTCAGACCTAAGAATATGCGGCAGACATTGCAGAATTCAAACTTTCTTTCAAGAACTTTTCATCTTGATTCCATCCACAAATTAAAAGGGGCGGAATGACTTAATGTACCCACAGCTGGAAAGAGAGTTTGGTGAAGAAACAGGAAGGGAGAGAGATAGAAGGATTCCTAGAAGTTTCTCTTCACAATCTAAATATGTTGAGCACATGATGAAAGCAATGGAACCAGGTCAAAATGGCCCTTGCTGTGTTTTGGGAAATCTTGACCATGAGGATCTTCCGTAGTGGAAAGGCAGTTACTGCAATAACTGAAAGGCCAGTCTGGTGCATGCTCACTGGATGTGTGGAGATCAGTTGCCCACAAATCCTTGTGGAGTGTCTCTTCCATAGGAAACTAGGGAAGCCCCGGCCATCAGTGTTCTGCACACACACTAACAGCTTGTGCTTGCAGAGGCAATCATTTTTCAGCTCCTTTCAGATTCTATTTATTGGTTATTTTTCCCTCTTGGCTGAAACAGTTTCTCCTTTGTACCAAGCAGGGGCACCAATCTAACAGAATGTATTAGAAACTGCTCAACTGGGATTTTGCTGGGGTTTTACTGAGGTTGAAATTCTCATACAAAATGTGATGAAAGTTTTAGGTTGTTTTGGGTGACTTCAATCCCAAGGTCTCACTTGGCTGACCTGACCTCCTTTCAGAGATTTAGGCAATGCTCATTTTAGACAGGAAATCTGGCAGACCCTAAAAATGGTGCAGCTGTATGTCAGTCCCTCAGTGAAGGAAGATCCCACCCTACTCTTGGTGTCAAGATACTATGCCTTCATTTGCCTGTAGGTGTGAATGAATTATTTAAAAAGGAAAATGTGTGAGTGAGCACTGTGTAACAATGCAAGTCACAGTCTGTGCACTTCACTGTTCGGTAAGTATGAACATTTTCCTTCTCATGTCTTCCTGACTAAGACAAAGAGAATGACGATGGGGAGGATGTAAAAAGAGGTTTGTGAGTAGCTAAGAGAAGGTCATTTTTCTACTACTCTTATCAAAACTTACAATTTTATTTTCCTTTGCGTAGTGTCTACTTAATGCTTGCTCCACAAATAATCTGTAAGCACCACGAAAACAAGGAACGTGTCTCTTCTGTTCACTACCATATTGCCAATACTTGCTACACTTTTTGGTGCACTGCAAGAAAGGATCAGGGGGTAATTTGTCTCCTTTAAACCAGTGGTTTCCATTTTTCTCCAAGTAAGAAGCAGGTATGGATTTTTTTAATGCTATGTGATGCCCAAAGCCAGTGGTAGAATGAGGAAGATCAGCTGGTAAACATGGTCTTTGATCCATGGGGAATTCCAGCAATATCTGACTTGAATATAAAATGAGTAAAATCCTAACATTTCCAGTCTGTTTTGGTCTATTGGTTTGTAACCCTTTTTAAGCTGTAATACACAAACACTAACTCTGTATTTTTATAAAAACAAAACATAATAGCATGCATTTATTCATTCAAGAAATATTTCTTTAGCTCATAATTTTACCTGTTCTTGATTCACAGTGAATATGACAGACAGGTTGCTCATAGAGCTTTCATTCTAGTAATGCATATATGGTTGGACCTGGTGGGCATAGAGTTCAAAATTGCAGTTCTAGGTCAACTTTCTTAAACAAATGATGAGAGATTTGCTAAAATTTTTAAATCGTGTTTTGTTCTCCTGCCACTGCTTTCACCCACATACTAAGTTGCAGGAGGAACATGGGAACACTGGATGAAGTGGCCATAGATGTACCCAGGGATCAGTGTAGTAACACTGCCCTTAGCAAATGGCCCTCCTGTAATTCCCAATAAGGTAAGATGTTTAAGCACTGAAATAACTTCATGATATCACCATGCTAACTCTAAAGTGGTTCCATAATGTAAACATCCCTTCAGTGAATGATTTAAAGTTTGCACAACGTACAGAGCAGTTTCAAAAGTGTAGATTGGGGAGTTAGTTGACAAGGATAATGTAAGTCATGGCTCCAGTATTTGCTGGTTGATTCATGAAAAAGTCACTTAACCTTTCTACGTCTTAGTTTCATCTATAGAGTGGCAATAATAATGACGAGCTTGTGGAGTTGTTGTGAATACAAAATAAAACAATGCAACACATCGTTAGAATGGTAAATGGTATATAATAGCAGATTAGTAAGTGTTAGCTATTATTCAACACAAATAGAGCACACATTTCATTAATGACCATTAATCACAGCAACACTCAAAGGGGAGCAGTACTGTATTATTTTTAGGTAAGAAAATTGAGGCTTAGAGGATGTCTATGGGCACATGGGAGAATACATTTCACCTTCCTCTTGAAGTTAGACGTGGCCATGCGATTTGCTTTGATTAATGGAATGTAAGTGAGAGAGGTATGTGTTGTTTCTGGGTGGAAGCCTCTAAAAGCCATCTTCTCTTGCCTGACCACCACAAACAGTGCTGTTTCAGAAGGAGGATTGTCTAGTATCCTGAATCCTGAAGTAAGGACAATGTAGAGCAGAGTTCCTGTTAATGATGATGGACATGCAGCATGAAGAAGAAATATATTTGCTGTTTTGAGCCACTGACATTTTTATAGTTATCTGTTACTGCAGCATAACCTAGCTTATCCTCACTTGCTCAATATTATAAACTAAGATTCAGGATTCAAACTCAGGTCTTACGATATGAAGGCCATTTCCTTTTGTACTACCTTGCAGATATCCTCACTGCTTATTAGAAATAAAACACCCAGTGAATGTATATGCTTCTTCAAGAGAAAATTGACTTTTCTATTGCTCTTATCCTTGACTTAGAAAAAAATTAAAAAATTCTCCAGGCAAAGGTCAATGGGAAGGTAACTAAAAAGTTGGAGATAGGGGGGCAGATAATAAAACTGATTGAAAAGATCCATCGGTTTTGCAGAACCCTTTTGTTCCTGAAGGTTCATGACCTGAAGATTACGTGGGATGGAAGGAGGCCCTATCAAAAGCCTGCAACTCTGTAGCTACAAAATCAATTTTTAAATGATTTATGTGATGTTCTCTGGGACCAAAGGCAGTAATTCATTCCCTACATGGCACTCGGGGGGGCTGCCACTTAGATGTTGAAAAATGATTAGTTTTTATTTACAGCATGCCTCCCCTCTTACGTTACTGGAAACAAGATTTGAGAGCATGGCATTTCTATAGCATGCAATTATTTGCTCAGGGAAGTCCCAGGCAAAAAGAAAAAAAAAATCCACTAGAAGCCAAGGATCTGAACATGCACTTAAATAACCATTGTGAAAACCTTCCAAGGCCAAGTGCCTCCAATCTGTTCAGTTTGACCCACTTAACATAAAGGAGCCAAATGAATTTCCCAAGCGAAGCCATTCTTCTATAAAATCATACTAACCACTTACTTCAACAATGAGATGATAAAGAATTTAGAATTCGTATAGCTTTTGTTCCCCCAGAAGACTAAGTTTAAAAATTTTCTAGAAATTGGTGCACATAGCTTAGTTCAACTTAAATCAAAATATATGTGCATTTTTGAAAATTGCTATAAGGATACCTTTTCTGGGCCACCATATGCAGGTATTTCTTTCTTTCAAAACTACAGAAGAACTGTATTCCCAGGCCACCTATTCTTCATCTTGCCAGCCTGAGGCCAATATGTCCAACCACATCTGAGGACCGACTTCACCTAGGGCAAAGTTAACATTTTTCTTACCAACCATATCATCTTAAAACCTTTAGCTCAGGGCCTACAATAATTTGAAAAAGAAGCTTGGTTTTTTTTTTATGCCCCTTATACCTTGTGATCATTAAGGTTGGATTAAAGACCTTAAATATCAAGTGGGGAGAGTAGGAACTATTCTCAGACCACTGGAAAGAGATCTGCCCATTGCATCTGGACCCTAGAATGTCAGAGGCCTGTGGAGAATGGTGCACCATGGTGTCTGCCATTTTGTCTTCTGCCATTTTCTAGGACAGATTTTCCCACAGGAACAGTTAGGAGAGCCTGACTTGTCAATTTCCAGCTCCATACTGGAGACTACTCATATACTCATGTACATTTTGTAATACATCCTTCCTCTGGGATCACTGCATACTTCCCCCTTACCAGGTTAATGATGTTGGTTAAACTGTAGGTTGATGACTATGGACCACTATTTCCTGTGTCATTAAGCATGGCCATATCCCTCAAATGGGTCATGAATGAAATTAGCACTCTGCTTCCACCCTCACCAACTGGGATTGTTTAATAAGCATGGCTAGCTCATCAGGAAACAGCTCAATCCCAAGGATAAAATGTCCTATCAATATAGGTTATTTGTTACGTCCTTCAGAAGTAGATGTAGAGGTAAATGAGAGGGTGAAGGCTTTCCCTCCTGGTTGTAGTTTCTTGTATATGGGATTCATCACTATCAGCAAACTTTGTAAAGCCATGTTAGTTAAGCTTGCTGGGCAAAAAGATGCGCAAAATTGTTTAAACTAGAGTAGAAGAAAAAAGAAAGCTCTCGTACCACCATCAATTGTGGTGAAACAATTTCATTAACTGGAGTATGAAACAGGAAAACAAAATAACAAGGGCTTTGACGATGTATTTGCAGACCCTGGATCCTTCCCTTGATGGAGCAACGACTACCTTTGCTTAAGTCACTGGATGAGTCTTGTGTCTCTGGACGACTTCAGCCACACCCATATCATTTATAAGTAACAGAATTAAGGGATCTAGGAAAGGAAAATACATGAACTGTGATCCTAGAAACTTAGTAAGGAAATGTAGAAATATAGAAATGTAGTAAGTAGGCTTATTACACATACAAATGTATTATTGTAATATTAATGTAATATTAATGTAATATTTTTCTGTCATGCCACTCTTCTGTGTGCTATGCTTTTCTTCTTCCTGGGTCCTATAGTTACCTCTAAGTATATCAGTCCTGAGAAAGATATTAATTACTCAACACATAGTATATTATATAATTGCCCACATGCCCCAATTCAGTTGTAAGCTTTGTGAAAGCATGAAACATGTATATTGACTGTCTATCGCAGCAGCCATCGCAGTGCCTGGTATGCAGGAGGTATTCAGTAACTATTCGGTGAATGAACAAATTAATAAGAAAAGATTATAGAATCTGTTACTTATTAAGCTCTAAGTATGGAATATGGGGGATTGTGGTAGGCATTTTGTTGATCATAATTCGAATTCTCATAACTCTACAAGGTAGATATTATTTTTTTCATAGGAGAAGAAACACCTTCAGTGAGTTTCAGCTATGCGTCCAGCATGCCAGGAACTGTTTTGCAGTGATTCCCTTCTCTGTGACAGTCAGGGCCCTCTGCACATGTTTCCCTGTGCGTCTCCCTCATCGTGTCAGAAGGATGACATGAGAGAGATTCGATAATGACAACTTGCCTTTTCTGTTGAGCACTTATCTCTTGGCTAACGGGATGGGAGGGAGAAGGAAAACACAGTTATTGAATTATGATAGGCATTCCCTTGCCAGTGTCCTTTGTATGTGGGATAATGAAATATTTAGAGTGGGTGCTAAAGATGAAGGTCCCTGGGCCCTGCTCCAGATTCACTTACGTGGAATTCCTGGAAATGGTTCCCAGGAATATCCATTTTTATTAATTCACTAGGTGATTCCAATGCAAACTAAAGTTTGAGAAGCAGTGAACTAGGTCCAGCTGCCTCTAAATGCACACACCTGAGGCAAGAAATTTTTCATGCACTTGGATAATACAAGGAGCCAGATGGTCTATAAATGGAAGGAACGTCCCTTTAGCAAGCATTAGGGTTGCATTTGCAGCTAAGCATATGGGGAATGCCTTGGTGCCCCCCATTAATGTTAATAAGAATCATGTGGCTAATTCTCTACATGCCATGCTGAAAAGTGTTCCCTTTAGAACCAGGAGAGGCTATATTTAATCAAACCATCTGGATTCCTATGTACGTACAAGGGCAGAAAATAGGTCACAGTTGGTAAGCTACTTTTTGGGAATTATTCCATTGTATCAGCAAACTGCAAAGTCCTGAAAGAGCTCCTGCCCTCCTGCCTCCCTCAGTGAGTGACAGCCCAAGAACTAAGAGAGGTCAGAAAAAGTCTAACATTTAAGGAGAGAGAATTTCAATAACAAGAAAACATATAAAGTAAATTATCCCCAAAAGATAAAGTGTGGAATACACTTGTTAAAAGCAATTAACCTCTCCAAATAACACATTCCTACTCCAAAGTAACCTCACTTGCAGTTTGCAGAACAGCAGGAAATCAAGGAGCACAATTCAGAGAACATAAGGACTCCAAATATGAACTCACGATGTCCAAGAGTTTTACAGGCACTCATGTTCCTATGAAAACCATGAGAATGATGGCACTATGAGGCCTGAGAGACCCAGGTAATTTGGTGTAAAAAAGTAGTGACCATTATCAAGGATTAGAAAACTTAACTCTATTACTGACTAAGAACTTTACTCAGTCCATCAATCTGGGTTTTTGTCTTTATCATAGAAGAGAAGTTATAGAATTGCATGATGAATTTTAAAGCTGGAAGAGGATTTATCAGGTCTCAGTCAAGTCTTGGAGGAGGAAGCCACTGGTTATAATGGAGCATGAAGGCTCCAAACAGAGGTGGGTATGGTGTTCAGCAGCATTTACATGTTGTTACTTTTCAATGCCCTGTTGCCTTTCAGTTACTTCTCATGGGTCACTTTGACTGTTGATGTTTTCATAGCACCAAATAACCAGAGGCATAAAAAGGTGGAGAACTGAAGTCTCCCAGGGCATGTGGCATGGAGAGTAAATGGCGTATCTTACACTAACTGCTTTTTAGTATGTCGGACAGCATGACAGCTCCCTCCTTAATTAAGATCATCCAAATCCCTAGTCTACAGTGGGCAACTGTACAAGACCTTCATGATAAATGGTCAGTACACACCTGCAAGCTAGCACCCATGTAAGCAAAACTAACCCTAAGGCATAGGGAAGGGTGTAGAGCCCCAGAACTACTACCGCTGTGTCAATGAGACAATTCAAGAGCCCAATTTTTTATGTCAGGATACTTTCAGCTTCTCCATCATAGGATCAGAGACCTTCCAGCTCTGGCTTCAGATCCACAGTGGTGCCAGGAGCTCTACAATGGGGGGTGGTGTAGGAGGATATATTCATTTTCTGTTGTATTTGTTCTATCATAACAAATTCCCACAATTTTGTGGTTCAAGACTATGCAAATTTGTTTTGCAGTTCTGTAGGTCAGATGTCTGACACAGGTCCCACTAGGCTAACATCAAGGTGATGGCAGGGCTGGGCTCCCTTCCGGATGTTCTAGAGGACAATCTGTTTCCTTGCCTTTTCTACCTTGTAGAATTCACCCATATTCCTTGGACTGTGGTCCCTTCTTCTATCTTCAAAGCCAGCAATGTTGCTTCTCTCTGATCACCCTTACATAGTTACACCTCACTCCACTTTTAAGGATCCATATGATTAGATTGGAGCCACTGAAAAGTCCATGATAATCTCCCCATCTCAAGGGCCTTAATTTCATCACATCTTCAGTGGCCCCTTTGCCAAGTTAGGTGACGGATTCATAGGTTCTGGGAATTAGGATATGGACATCTTTGGCAGGGGTATTATTTCACATACCACGAGGTAAGAGGTGGTGAGGAGGGAGATTTCCCGAGGCTCAAAGGATCCTAGATAAGAAGCTAGCAGCGGGAGAGAGTGAGACTTCAGGCTGGAGCTATCTTACCAGGACCCTTCAAGTTCAGACTGCTTTCTAAAGTCCTCTCTCATCTCATCACTTTCATTGCCATCATCATCCTAGCCCATCCCTCTTACCTGAATTATACCCTAATACCTCCTTACTGATCCCCTGTGGCCCTGTATCCAAAACTGCTCTTCCCCAGGCCTAATCTCCACACAGCAGCCAGTGTTATCCTTAAAAATGCAGTCATATTACATCACTTCTGTGTTCAAAACTCATTAATAACTTTCTATTCCACTTAGAACAAGACTCCAAGCCCCTCACCATGGCTGACAGAGCCCTACATCGTCAGGCCCAGAACTCCTCTCTGACCACCCCTCCTCTCTCTCGGATCACTTGGCTCCAGCCACATGGACTCCTTGCTGCTTCTCAAACTCTCCAAGCCAGTTTGTATCTTGACTCCTTTTTTTGTCCTCTGCCTGGAAGGGACGACCCCAGATCTTTGCATGGTTTATTCCCTTCCTTCTTTCAATGCCCAGATGAAATACCATCTACTCAGAGAATTTCCCTGACCACCCTCACTAAAATACCAACTCCTTCCTTAACTCTCTAGCCCCCTAACTGGACATATTTATTTATTTTTCACATTCCTTACCAGTATATGATTCTACATCATTCATTGATTGGTTTGTTTGTCTTCGTTGTTGATTATTTGTCTCTGCCACTAGAATTCAGAAGACCCCTGAGGGCAGGGAACTCCCTGGGAGTTAAGAACAGTGCCTTCTACATTGGAGGTACTACAGTAATTGTTGGGTGGATGAATTCGACATACATTTGATGAGCACCTGTTATGTGAAAGACACTGACATAACAGTGAAAAGACAGACATGGTCTTCCCTTCTTCCCCAAGTGGACACTGATTGACTGGTTTCCCTGCCCAGAGTCAACTTTTACTGATGACCACAGTTTATTTTTAATTCCCATTTCCATCTCACTGCTCTCCCCTATTCTTATTCATTTATTCATTCATCTACTCAACACATACTTATTGGGTAATTAAGGTAGATCCATAATAGATCCCTGTCCCTGAAATAAGAACAAAAATTCATTTCCAGACATAGATGAAAGCTCCTTAAAGTAATAACAGAAGCTCCTTAGGTAAACCAAGGATTTCAGTAATGTAGGAGTCAATAGACATGGCCCTGGTACCAACAAGGAAGGCAGAGTCTGTGCAGTGAGGAATGGATCTGGCCACTGCATGTCTGCAGACCCTGCTATGTATGTCTAGAAAGTCCTACTAGCTCACCACTGGCCAAGTCAGAACAGGCATGTGGTCCTAATTCCCAGTCCAGCCTAGGTGGCAGTCTAGCAGGCAGTGAATGCCCTTTTAACATTTTTCTCTTCTTGTTCACCACTGTGCTTGCAATTCTATGTTTTACCTAGAGAACATATGCTAAATAAATGGTTCTAAATCAGCCTGAGCTAATTTCAGCCTTGAGCTCACTCTGATGCCACAGACTACGGCAAATCCAATTTGGAGCATTGACACGGGCCCTGTGTACACTACAAGATGTGCTATGCAGATTTAGTTTGGACTATATGTGGGAAGATGCACACATTCCAAATACTCCTGATAATTAAGAAGTCCTGAGAGATGCTTCCTATGAAGGGATGAGCCAGAAGAAGCTACACAAGGCACAGACATCCTAGTTCTTCTCACTAGTTTGGGAGGAGAAAACTTGATGCCAGGATCCTTATTTCAAGGATAAGCAATATGGATAGCCCCAAAGTATTTTATCAGATGTCCTAAATTAGATGCTATTTACTAGCTATAATAAGGGCTTTTCTTTTTGAAACCCAGACCTCTCTAAACTTTGAGTGTGAGGCTTAGTAATCAGTAATTAATTAAATAAGGTTGGTAAATGACATCATAGCAATTCTAGGTCAGTCTGCACTTTCCCTCTTTCTTGTTTAATGCCTCAAGACAGAGTGAATTCCTGACAAGTCATTCACTAAGGAGCACTTGCATAGCAAAGAGGAGAAGGAGGAAAACATGGTTAATATGTCATGTCCCTTTCTTCATTTTAGTTGAGATGAGCTGTCTCTGTCTTGGCCATACAGAGAATGGAGAGGTGGTCGTACTACTCTGGGGGGCTTGGTGTCTTCCAGGGCTGCGTGTCAGTGCTTATGCAGGGGACTGTGCACCTCTCCCAAACTGCAGCCTCTCTTCCCCTTTGCAAAGAAGGCATCAAGCACTGTTATTAGATCATTTCATCATATTTGGCTAAATAGTTTGGATGAGAGGGCCACAGGAAGATGTGGAACAGCCCCTCTGTATGGAAGAGCCTGGGTACTGCTGCTTTTCTAGCTATTTGTCTCCGGTGATAACACTGAGATTCTTGATTTCAACCAAGGAAATCTAGGCACAACATCGTATCATATATTAGCCACAGCTATAGGTATTGATTAATCCAAATTTGCTCACTGTATAAATAAGTACATAATTTATAGGATTAAAAACAAGCTAGTAACAGCAAGACTAGGCTTCCCAGCCCAATACTGAGGGGCAATGGAAACTGTGCTCCAAGACTTTCCAACCACAGCCAGGTGAAAAGCCATGGAATGGGGCTGTGTCTGGAAAGTGAGAATATCTGAGAAGCTGTTTGACCCTTGCGTGTGGGATGGGGATGTGCATGTGTACACTTATGAAATTCTCTTGATCACTTGACCTAAATGCTCATTAATAGACATTTTGCAAAAGACTAGATAATGATAGGTTATTATGTATGAAATGTCTGATTTCCTTAAGTACTAAGTTTGACAGTTGATATCTCTGACATTTCAATTTGACACTTCTTGTTTTATTTTTATTGTGAAGGTACATCCTCATTCTTTCAAACATGGTTTAGCTTGTGATTATCTTTCAAATTTTTTTTAGAGAAATTTTTGTGAAACCATGGATAAGTCCAAAATTCGTGTTATTTTCAAATATGAGTTCCATGAGTTCCATCATGGAACCAGTGCAGCACAGACAGCTGGAAATATCAATGAAGTGTTTGGGAAGGATGTGGCTAATGAATGCACAGTACATCAATGGTTTGGTAAGTTCCATTCTGGTGATTTTAGTCTTGAACATGAGCCATGTAGGTGACCTGAGACCAAGGTGGATAATGATGAGCTGAAAGCTTTAGCGGAAGCAAATCCATCTCAACCTAAGTGTAAATTAGCAGCAAGCTTTGATGTTACTATTCCAACAATATTGGACCATCTGAAACAAATCAGCAAGGTAAAGAAGCTGGATAGATGGGTACCTCATGAATTAAATGAGCGTCAGAAGAGAAATAGTCTACAAGCTTGCCTTCCTTTGCTGTCACACCATAAAGGCAAACCATTTCTATACCGTATTGTTATGTGTGATGAAGAAATGGATTCTTTTTGACAATTGCAAGTGTTCAGCACAATGGTTGGATAAAGATGAAGTGCTGAAACACAGTCCAAAACTGAATATTCATCAAAAAAAGAGCTAATAGTATCTGTTTGGTGGTCCAGCTACATGCTTCATGTATCCACTACAGCTTCATGAAATCTGGTCAATCAATTACAGCAGATGTCTATTGCAACCAATTGGATGAAATTACGAGGATGTTTGCAATTAAACAGCCGAGATTATCAATAGAGACAGACCAATCCTCTTGTAAGACAATGCTTGACCACATGTTGTACAAAAAATGCTGCTCAAACTACAGAGGCTGGACTTGGAAACCCTCTGTCATCCACCATATTCACCACACCTAGCATCAACTGACTACTACTTCTTCCAGGCTTTGGACCACTTTTTCTTCTTTTTCTTTTTTTTTTTTTTTATTTCGGCATAATATGGAGGTACAAATGACAAATGTTTAGGTTACATTTATTGCCTTTGCCTCACCCAAGTCGGAGCTTCAGGCGTGTCCATCCCCCAGATGCTGTGCACCACACCCATGAGGTGTGAATATACCCATCCCCTCGTGCCCCACTCCCATCTGTCCAACACTTTATGAATGTTACTACCATATGTGCACATAAGTGTTGATCAGTTAATACCAATTTGATGGTTAGTACATGTGGTGCTTGTTTTTCCATTCTTGTGATACTTCACTTAGTAGAATGGGCTCCAGCTCTATCCAGCATGATACAAAAGGTGTTAGATCACCATTGTTTTTTT